>NW_016107734.1:110077-167308 GCF_001604975.1 Cebus imitator | reverse complement strand
AGACACAGTCTCTCTCTGTTGCCCAGGCTGGAGTGCAACGGCACGATCTTGGCTCACTGCAACCTCGGCCTCCCAAGTTCAAGCCATTCTCCTGCCTCAGCCTCCTGAGTAGCTGGGATTATCAGGATACACCACCACACCAGCTCATTTTTGTATTTTTAGTAAAGATGGGATTCCCCTATGTTGGTCAGGCCCGTCTCAACTCCCGACCTTGTGATCCGCCTGCCTCGGCTTCTCAAAGTACCGGGATTACAGGCATGAGCCACTGTGCCCTGCCAAAATTCACTGTTTTTTAAAAACTGTACAACTTAGTGCTTTTTTAGTATAGTCACTAAATTGTGCAACCATCACCACTATCAAGTTCCAGAAAAAAATTCATCTTCCCCAGAAGAAATTCCTACTCATCAGTCATTCTTTATTCCCTTTACCCTTGACCTTGTGACAACTGCTGATCTAATTTCTGCCTCTATGAATTTGCCTATTCTGGACATTTCATATTCCTGGAATCATATAATCCTTTTATTTCTGGCTTCTTTCACTTACCATAATGTTTTTAAGGTTAATCCATCTTGTGGTATGTATCTCCTTTTGTTTTCTGAATATATCTGCATATTCTGTTTTCCCCAGATTACTTTTTTCTATTTGCTTTGGTGCCTACCTTTATATTAGATATTAGATATTTTCCAGAAAATATCTGTCATTCTTACTTTTCTGCTTCTGTTTAAGAGTGAAGTAAAATAAAATTTGATGCAAGCTTTCTGAGCAAGGGCAGGGCTGATTGACTATACTGTTTATCACATGGTGATCTGGCTGTACTATCCTTAGAGAATAGCTGATAGAACCCCTTTGGATCTTTTGTCCCACCTTGGATTTAGTCAGTCTCCAGCACCAGCTCTTCCACTTTTCTGCCTGAGGGTACATGTTTGGGTTGATGTCATTGTTTTGAGAGCCAAACAGGTAAGCCTTTAATTCATCCACATGTTTTCATTATGGAACTTTGTTTTTCTCTCTTCAGGCTTTGCAATAAGAGGGAGAAACAGGCCGGGCGCAGTGACTCACACCTGTAATCCCAGCCCTTTGGGAGGCCGAGGCGGGTGGATCACGAGGTCAAGAGATTGAGACCATCCTGGTCAACATGGTGAAACCCCGTCTCTACTAAAAATACAAAAAATCAGCTGGGCATGGTGGCGCGTGCCTGTAATCCCAGCTACTCAGGAGGCTGAGGCAGGAGAATTGCCTGAACCCAGGAGGCAGAGGTTGCAGTGAGCTGAGATCGCGCCATTGCACTCCAGTCTGGGCAACAAGAGCGAAACTCCATCTCAAAAAAAAAAAAATAGGGAGAAACAGCCTTCTGGGAGTGTAACTGCTTCTTAAACAGACTTTGAACCTCTCTTCCAGTTTTTAGTCTTGTCTTCATCTCACGTTCCAGAGGTATATGATACGTCTACTTTTGGATCCTTATAGGGATTCTGATTTACATATAAATATATTGGTTTGCTTCTCAGCTTTCCTCGCTGGCTTGTTTTGCTTCTGCCAAGTCAGTTCTTTGGTTCTGCTAAGTCAGTTACCACTTGTTCGTCTGCTTTCTAGCTTATAAAACTTTGCTGTCTTTGCCTCTTCTCCTGATTTTTTTTTCCTCTTGAGTTTATACCATTTATAAAAATTTTTAAATGTCATTTTAGTATTGGAAGAGAGAAGATCTAAATACATGTTTAATCCATCATGTTTAACCAGCAGTAATTATTTTAGCAGGATATTAATAGAATTTTATTAGTTTGCTAGAGCTCCTGTAACAAAGTACCAGAGACTGGTTAGCTTAAACAACAAAAAATTTTATGTTAGCATACTTTTGGAAGATGGGAGACCAAGATCGTGGTGTCAGCAGGATTGATTTCTTTTGAGACTTCTCTCTTTGGCTTTTAGATGGCCTGCTTCTTTCACATTGTCTTTCCTCCAGGTATGTCTGTGGCCTAATCTCTTCTTCTTGTAGAGACAACAGTCATATTAGATTAGGGCCCATCCATATTGATGCAGGGCAGGTGAGCCCCCAAAGTGGGACTTAGTTTCTTTTTTAATTTTTTTTGGATTCTGTATTTTCCAAATACAATAAGATTATTAATGTTTTAGCTAAAGCTCTTTTGCTTGCCTTAGGAAGGAATAAGAAGCCTAAACTAGCTTAAATAGAGTGTTCCTGTTGAGAAGTCTAAAGCCATTCTAATTCCATATCCTTTCGCCATTCTGCTATCAAATCCTTTAATATATTTTGTTGGAAGCTTGTAAGATTTTCAGTGTTCTGAAACTTCTTGTTACTATAGCTTGATGTGAGTGTGTGTTCATTCATGGTATTAGGCACTTGGTGGGCCTTTTCTTTCTGGAAATCAATGTCCTTTGGGAATTTTTTGAATGATTTCTTTGATCATTTCCTCCCTGCTTTCTCTGTTCTCTTTTTAAGGAATGTTTTTTATGCAGATATAGCTTTTCTACACTGGTCTTTGAATTTTTCCCCCCATCTGTTCTTTGTTTCAAATTCTTCTCCTTTTCACTCTGCTTTCTGAGAGGCTTCTTTAGTTTTATCTTACTGTCTTCCTAGTGGATCCTCATTTTTATTATATTTTAAACTTTCAAGAGCTCTTTTTGAGTTCGAAGTTTAAAAAATTTTTTTAAAGTAACCTGTTCTTATTTTACAGTTCAGTTTCATTCTTTATATATTTGAGGATACATGCACACACGTATTTTTGTTTTGTCAAAAAGTAATCTGGAAGCATGAAGGCATACAAAACAAAATGTGTAATTCAGTGATCTATTAGTAAGCAAATGTCTATGAAACTATTACCACCGCCCAGGAAAAAGTTATCAAGTGCAGTTTTTCTATCCTCTCCTTTCTGCCTCCTATCTCCCCAAGAATGATTTATTCACTGCTTAAGGTTCATAACTCCCACTGTTAAAGAGCGGTTAAACAAGTCAGTCTTTACCATTGTGCTTTATAAAGATAACAGCAACCATTTAAAGAAATGTCAAGGTATTTTTAAAAAGAAGAGTGATAGGGAAATCAAGAAGAAACTCATACAGGGTGGGGAATTGGAACGTGATAGAGAGATATAATGTTTGATGTAAATGTAAAGTAATAGAATGATAGATACAAATAGATGCTCTTTTATGTTTCTTAGTTTGATTAGTGTATGGCATTATATTGAGGGGCTTTTATTAGCTATTCAGGAAAGGCAGAATATTTGAAGAAAGGTTTGCGATATAGTATCATTCATTTATCAATCAGTCATACATCATTTATTAAATGCTGAAGATTCAAAGAGGCTTTGAGCACAGTTAGTGCCCTCCGGAGACTCAAAGATTTTCTCCGGCTTTGAATAGACCTTTCGTTAGGAGATATATTCTAATAAAGGTCAGAACATGAAGCATTAAGTTTTTACCCTCGCAAAAGAGCTGTTGTATCTGAGACTGGCCTGGCAAAAGATTGGAATATTATGTTAATGTTCCTAGTGTTCTTTCTCATATTATAAAAACCACACTCCACTGATTCTAAGGTTCAGTGGATTAGGGAAAAATCTTAAACCTAGAAAGATTAATTCAAATCCTATATTAACCTATTTGATCATTTCAGAGTATTATAGGATAATTTGTAATTAGTGACTAGCATTTGGAGTTCATGAGTAATCCTGTTTGGGTGATGGCTCCCTTGTTGTGCCCTTCCATGCTCCCTGTTGTTTCCAAGTGATAAATGATACTTTACTTATTTACTGTTACTCTGCATTTTCTTCACCAAATGACACAAGATCATCCTAGCTTATGTTAAATATGCAATTTTCCCTCCTAGGTCTTTTGTCGCAGAGACTGTCCTAAGAAATTATGTCTTTATTTCTGATGGTTTTAGCTATAACATTTCAACCTGGATTAAGTTTTTGTTATACTGGGATTTTGCTTTTCTGCATCACTAATCAAAGTTTCTAATGATATTTTGCCTTTTGATGTGAATTGAAGATTGAGGTACAGAGAGTTTCAGCACATAATGACCTATCCCATAAAGGTACTACATGGAAGGATAATGCTTTTTGGAAAAGAGTTGTTCTGTATACTGTTATGAAAATGAATGACTGATCAACTTTTAATAATTATTCACAAAAGTACAATTTTCCAAGGTTTCAAAGATGAAAAGTATTGGTGAACCTGCTCATTTCTCATTGTTGAAAATGGAAGACTGCTTTTCTCATTCTGTTGAGATCTGGGATTCATGTTGAGATCTGGGATTCATGTTGGTAGAGTATAATTTTTGTACTGAGCAGGTTTGATTTGTGAAGCATATTTTGGCTTCTCCCTTGATCCTCTAAATCTGTAGGCCTTAGGCCGAAATGTGGGGAAAATCTGTGCCTGTCATCTCCAGATTTTGAGTCTAACCTTCTCTTAGTACCCACTTCTCTTCTGTTGTTCTTCACCTGCTAAAACCTCCTCTTTTTACATGATTGCTTTACTGATTTTTGCCTTCTCTGATGGCTGTTGTACATTCCAGTCTCTTCTAACTTCCTTCTTACAAATATACTTTTTGGGGGGCTCTTTTCTTTAGGGCAAAATGTAAATTTTTCTTATATTATTTTGTCAAAAAATACATGTGGATTCAATTTATGCAATTGTATTAGATAATTCTATTATTGGGTAAAAATAAAGTTACACTTTAAGACCGGGCATTCTACATACAGTACCTAAAGCTACAAGGGTAGCTTCTGTGATAGAAATTTGGGGCACTGTTTTAGACCTTGGAGGTAGATACTTTTTTTTTTTTTTTAAGACTATGAGTTACAGTTCTTTTCAAATTACATTGCATAGCTTCTTCTTGGGCTCATGTCTTAGCTAAGACTCTGGTTGGCTTAAGCAAAAATTGAATTTATTGTCATGAATCACTAGTATCTCATGGAGCCCAACGGCAGGATGTACAAACTAAGCTGTATGAAAGAATGAAATAGAAAGCAGTTAGGAACCCAGACAGCCACCTCTTAGTCTCTGCATTTAAGGCCACATTGTCTCTATATTAGTTTCCTCTTGCCACTGTAATAAATTACTACATAGTTAATGGCTTAAACAACTTAGATTTATTCTTCTAAAATTATATGCGGAGTGCAGTGGCTTATGCCTGTAATCCCAGTGCTTTGAGAGGCTGAGGCAGGAGGTTCACTTGAGGCCAGGAGTTTGAGACAAGCTTAGGCAACACAGCAAGACCCTCATCTGTAAGAAAAAGAGGAAAAAAAAAAGGAACTGGATGTGGTGGTGCATGCCTGTAGTCTCAGCTACTGTGGAAGTTGAGGCAAGAGGATCATTTGAGCTCAGGAGTTCAAGGTGTATAGTGAACTGTGATCATACCATTGTACTCCAGCCTAGGTAGCAAAGTGAGATCCTGTCTCTGAATAAAATAAAATAAATAAATAATAAAATCAATAATAAATTAAAAGTTCTGGAAGCTCAGAAGTCCAAAATTAATTTCACTGGGCTCAAGTCAAGGTGTCTTGCCAGGGATGTGTTCCCTCTGGAGGCTCTACGAGAGAATGTGTTTCATTGCCTTTTCCACTATCTAGAGCTATATTTCTTGCCTTCCTTGATTCATACTCTTTTCCTTCATCTTCAAAGCAGTACGGCATCTTGTTTCAGTTATCACATTCCCTTATTCTTCTGTAGTCAAGTCTCCTTCTGCCTCCCTCTTATCAGGGCACTTAAGATTATATTTAGGGCTTACCTGGCTAATCCATAATAATCTCCCCAGTTTTTGACCCTTAACTTGATCACATGTGCAGAGTACCTCTTGCCATATAAAGCAACTTTACAATTCCAGAGATTAGGACTTGGATATCTTTGGGGACCATTATTTAGTTTACCGTAGTCTCTTATTGCTACTTTTCTTTCTGCAGTTCATGGTTCTCTCTTTTTCTGAAGACTAACTTTCTCTGTTTTGGCATACAGGTGCCAAGCATATATAACCTACAATGATGTGTTTTGGGTCCTGGGTTCACAAGAGAATACTTCAGACTAACAGGAGGATTGAGTATCAATTCCAGATTCCCACAAGAGGTAGTTTGAAGGTCTTACCAGGGTTTCCAACCCTAGTTCAGTTTCCTAGGCAAGGGGGAAAGCTCACGCAGAGCAAACATGACTTCAGACATCACAGTCTTGTTCAGGAGGTGCAGTTCCTAGAGAAGAAAGGATGAGTAAAGTTGTTAATTTAGCTGTAACTAGAGGCAGAATAAATGCATGTTCTTGAAAATCATAATTGGAGTGTTTTGGTTGCATCAGGCAATGTGAATCTAACAAAAAATAATAGATTATCATCCCTTTGGTCTTAAAACCAAATGAGAGCCAGTCTTGTAATTGTAACCCTCAAGATAACATTATGAGAGATGAACTCTTATAAGTCTGAAAGAAATGGAGGACAAAAGAAATAATAATCTGAGGTCAGATCGGGGAGAGGACACATAGAAAATAAGATTATTGTGTATCTTTATTGTTTGTTTCCCCTCAGATTGTTGATTTAAATAGCTTTTGTCATCACTCAAGTAAATAGATTCTGTGAGTCTTGGGGTTGCAAACCTGGGCCTCTTCCAGTTGCATTGTGAACCTGAAGATCCCCTCCTATAACTGCTCCCACCATTTGTAGACCAGCTGCAGATGTGCTGCAGGGATCTACTCAGATTTTTCTCAGAGAGGATGGTGTTCATTGCCCCCAAACCATGCTCACAATCTTTGAGGATGTTTTCTGTTTGAACTTGTGATCATATTTTCATAGCATTCTTCCTTTGTACCTTATTTCTGTGAAGTAAAAAATCTCTTATGGGCCAGGCACAGTGGCTCACGCCTGTAATATCCTTGTACTTTGGGAGGCTGAGGTGGGCGGATCACTTGAGCCCAGCCGGATCACTTGAGCCCAGCCTGGGCAACAAAGTGAGAACCCGTTTTTACAAAGAAAAAATAAATAAATAAAAATTATCTGGGCATGGTGTCATGTGCCTGGTCCCAGCTACTGAGGAGGCTGAGGTGGGAGGCTCTTTTGAGCCCGGGGGTTGCGGGGGTCGAGGCTGCAGTGAGCCATGTTTGTGCCACTGCACTCCAGCCTGGGCAACAGAGTGACACCCTATTTCAAGGGGAAAAAAAAAATCTCTTCTCAGATGTTGCAGATTTGTTTTACATTTCTGATATAACAAAAATTCTAAGTTTGCTAATGCTTGAGGCATGTCTTAATTTTATATTTGGTTGTCATGTACAATTCCTAATATTCAATTCCTCGGTGAAGACTAATTGGGGATCTATTAATTGATGGCACTTGAGATAGAAGAAAATAACCATATTTAACAACATATTGTTAGTCTAGAAACAAATTACTACTACAGCTGCCTCACTGAACAGGCTTACATGATGTGTCTGGTTGGAGGTGGATGCTAACAAATCAATGCAGAATTGTAATAATTTCAATTTCAAATCAGTTTTTTTCTTTTCTTTTTTTTTTTTTTTTTTAGACTGGGTATCATTCTGTCACCCAGGCTGGAGTGCAGCAGTGCAATCACAGCTTACTGCAACCCTGACCTCCTGGGCCCAAGTGATTCTCCCATCTCAGCCTCCTAAATAGCTGGGACCACACATGTATACCACCAATCCTGGCTAATTCTTAATTTTTTTTGTAGAGACGGGGTCTTATTATGTTGCCCAGGCTGGTCTCAAATTCCTGGGCTCAAGTGATCCTCCTGCCTAGGTCTCCCAAAGTGTTGGGATTAGAGATGTGAATCACCATGCCTGGCAAGTTTTAAAATTTAACAAATAAAAGCATTTATTTAAAATTTTATTGCTTTTTTAAGAATTCCAGTTATGAGTCTGGATTATTCTTTACTAGATGGAAGAGGACTTATACTAGCAAAGTATATGACTCCCATTTTTGGATGGGGGTGCTAATTCTTCACAAATAGAATAAAATGCCCATTTAAAAAATTGTCTTCCTAATGTGTTCTAAATAAAAGTATTAGTTAGCTCTTCATATCCTACTTAGCAAGGTCACAACAGATATTGGCATAGGGGTGTGTGTGTGTACATATATATATACACACTGTATATATATAATGTGAAAATACTGATTATGGGAAGTGGGGAAAGATAAGGGGGCTTATGCTAGGAAAGTAGTGAAGGGTGAAGGGTGGGTATTGCCCAAGCCTGGGCACCCATAAGTATGTAAGATGTGGGTGCTGACCCACGAGTATGTGTGAGTACTAGTCTCCAAAACCATCTGGCTTAATGCATTTATATGAGCAAATTAGAGATGTAAATGTGGCCATTTAGGATTAATCACACACTGTGCTGTTCTTTGCTGGCCTTAGTGCCAAATCACATTTCACATTCTTGGTACTCTGTGTGATTTCTTTAGATTTATTACTTTTGTTCGGCATACCATATCTTATATAGTATTAATGCTAGGTAATAGAATTTTTTTCTGTCTGTACCTGCAATATAGAGGAACGATCTCAAGGGGAAAGGGGAAACAGCATCAACTCAGTATTGTTTTATTTTCACTTATTGCTCAACTGCTACCTAAAATCCTTAGTAAATTTACTGCCACCTCCATGTTGAGCATTTTTTGGTGTTCCCAGGATAATCCTATATTTCCTGGCATTTTTCTAGTGGATGCTCCTCATGCTAAGTATTGGAAGACTTGTGAGAAAAATGTAAACTGACTTGCCTGAGGTAACAGGTTAAATTCTGGGGCTCAGAAATAATAAAATGTGATAATCACTGTGGCAGGAATTGCTAGTTGTTCCCCCAGTATTCACTTCCATTTCTTCCTTAGCAATAAACTCTGCAATTATTAACTGGACCTTTGGTCACACAGAATAAAGCCTGCATTTTCCAACATTACAGCTAGTGTAGAGGCATAAAATAAAATTCTGGCCAGTGGGATATAAGCAGAAGTGTCAAGTACAATGTCTTAGTCATATCTTTATAGGAAAGAATGTTCCTTTCTTCCTTTCTCTTTCTTCCTGGTTGGAGTATGGATATGACGGCTGGTACTTAAGCACCTATCTTGAACTGTAATTAAAAGTTATATATCAAGGACCGGGCAGGAGAATAGGGGAGCAGGTCTCTGATGATAGTTGAGATAATATATCAACCTTGAATTCCTGATGTCTCATCTTCGTTAATATCAGAGAAAATTAAACTTCTTCCTTTGTTAAGCCACTACTACTTTGAATTATTTAGGACCTAAATCTAACCCTGATTAACATAATCAGGATAAGGCATAATTTTGTGCCTCCTATAAAGTTGGGGAATGGTCTGTTTCTGGAATTCAGTTTTTAAAAATTAAAATTGAACTCCTGGTCCTCTTCTCCTTATCTAGGCCTAACTTACTGTACTCTGGCTATTTTCCTATATACAGAATTTATCCTGCTTGTATATTAGGAAGATAGCTGAAGAAAATATTTTTCTGTCAAATGAGACAAACCAGTTTATAAGCCTATGTTAGTAACCAGAAATGTAAATCTGTGATGTTTTATAGTTCCTCTTGTTATGTATGATCATTGGACACAAAGAGGTACAGAAATACAGTAAGAAAGTGAAGTTTTGGAGGAGTCTATAAAATGGAAAGCATCTGCTGTAAAGTCTGTAAAAGACTACAATACCAGGTCATTTCAAGTTCTTTTGCGAGTTGAAATCTGGCTTAATATAAATGGCTTCCAAGTGGTATTGCTTCCTTCTGTTCTGGAAGAGGACATTAAAACAGTGAAGAATGCTGTAGTTTAGTTAGATAGATGTAAAAATTGTGGGAACATTAACACTGGGGTAAGTATCATCTTTTCCAGTATTGAAAATGAAGTGATAACAGAGGGAAAACTTAAGAGATAGTAGAAAAAGTAAAGATAAAATACAAGTCCTGATACTGAGAGAGAAAGAGGATATTTCATTTTAAGTCTGTTCTAAAGAAGATTCAACTCTTAAGATTTTTTTCCTTCCAAAGTGAGGAAATGAAGACAGATAGAATTTTATCAAGACTTAATTTAGTCTTTTTCATACATAGAGAAAACCTTTCCTAAAGAAAATTGAAAAGTAAAAATCAAGAGATCATAAAAGATATGCATGTAATCAGGAAAATAAAACTACTGATATGGTAAATATGCATATGCTTCCTCATCAGTCTTATGGGGATATAAATATATGACTTGATTTTCCTACAAACACTTCCTTCAACCATGCTTTTCCAAGTCCCTCTTTCTGGGAAGATTCCAGATTCCATAAATTTCTGCATGCTTTTGGTATTAAAAAATTAATTCTGGTTAAATTTAAAATTCTAATATTACATCCACTTCAAAGTCCTTCTTTCCCTTTTCTCCAGAGACAGTGGCCCAGGCTTCATTAGGAGGGAACTTTTTTTGTAAACATCTCTTCCCTCTCTCTCCTGGGTCTCGAGCTCTTCCAATCTGTTAGCATGTGAAGGAAGATGATGGAAAGGGTTAAAAGTCTCTTAACGTACTGGTGCTGTTGTAGTTTACTCACTGTTGGCTGTTGTAGTTTTTTGGGGTTGACGTTGGCAGGTATCCATATGACAGTTCTCTCATGAGATCAGGCATATTAATTTTTTGGAGTAACCTTTAAGGTGGCTTCCCACTGCAGTTTCTTAATGTGAGGTAGTAAGTTCCAGTTATCTTTCTTTCAACTGTTTTCAGCATCCACCTCCAGTGTTGTGGTGTAAAGCCTCCTTCTCTGAAATCCCCTTGCCTTCTGGCAGTCTTCTTGGGTAGGACACCAGGAAGATGTTCCAAGCCATCTTCTATGGTGTCTAAATTTTGGAAATTTGTGCATCTTTGCTGTGTCAAATTATGGGCATTTAAGCTGTTGTACTGTTGTCCCCCTTTCTGCCAGTTATCTCAATTTATCATGGCAGATCAAATATTCATTGCCTAACCCAGTAGTTCTCAAGGCTTGGTCCCTAGACTGGAACATTAGTATCACCTGGAAATGTGTTAGACATGTAAAATTTTTGGGCCCAGTGGGGCCTAATGATCCATGTTCTAATACACCATCTAGGTGAGTCTGTTGCGTGCTAAAATTTGAGAACAGCTGGTCTGATTATCCAAATGGGGAATGAGATGCCGGTCTTCTCTTACTACAGGTATTCTCAATTTATATTACTAATTTCCTTGGAAGCCCCTACTTCCACTTTGACTTGAGGTAAGGAAAGCCATAGAACTTACTAAGTAACTTCTTGAAATTACTTAGGTGGTTGTTGTTGTTATTAATGTATAGATTGGAAAGGTGGGGATGGGGAAAGCAGCAGCAGGATGAAAGTTACTTGGAGTTATTTGCTTATGCTATATTATTCTGGGGTAACAATCCCCAAATATTGATGGACAAAAGTTTAGTTCTCACTCACATTACTTATTCATATTGACTGTAGGTCAGTTGTAGGCCTGTTCCACAACTTCTTTTTTTTAGAACCTAGAGTGGGCTGCTCACTCTTATCTGCAAGATGCCAGCCTCATGGCAGAGAGGAAAGAAGCATGATGGAATCACATCATGGCTCTTAAAATTCTGTTTAGCTGTGGCATGTAACACTTGTACTCAAATTCTGTTGGCTAAAGCTAGTCACATGAAGCCTGACATCACTGGAGCAGGAAGTATACTCATCTCAAAGGGAGGGATTCAAATGGGCTAGATACAGAGGAGCAGTGAATATTTTGAACACATAATATGAGTGATCACAGTTACATGATGAATTATAGCTATTGTTAAAATATAGTTCCTACCTTAAGATAACAAGAGAGGAAATTCTTGCAAATATGAAACAATCAGAGAATAACTAGTGCCAGACTATATATACTAAAATTATGACATGGGTCATAGACAAGAGAAGATTCTGAGACAAGCTGCATGGTGAATGATGGCTACAGTTGGGGTGGCAGGACCTAAGAAGGGAAGGAATTCCAGAATGGAGCAACAGATTAAGTCATGACCTGGCTGGGGGTTAGCATGACTGGTGGGAAGGACAGAGAAAAGAGTACAATGTATGGAGTTAGGTGGCCTTATTTTGAATTCAAGGAGGACAGGATTGGTGAGAGAGGTTAGGTCCAGATCATGGAGGAACAAAAAGACTTAGGAAGGCCTGGCACAGTGGCTCATGCCTGTAATCCCAACACTGTGGGAGGCCAAGGTGGGTGGATCACTTGAGGTCAGGAGTTCAAGACCAGTCTTGCCAACATGGCGAAACTCCGCCTCTACTAAAAACATATAAATTAGCCAGGCGTGATGGTAGGTGCCCGTAGTTCCAGCTACTCAGGAGGCCGAGGCAGGAGAATCGCATAAACCCAGGAGGCAGATGCTTGAGCCAAGATCATGCTACTGCACGCCAGCCTGGGTGGCAGAGTGAGACTGTCTCAAAAAAAAAAAAGAAAACTGATGAAAAATTGTGGATTTGACATTGTATGTGATAGGTATGTTGATCAGTTTTTAAGGATAGAGCCTACAAGACCATACAGTCTAATGGAAAGAGAGAGCTAGGTTAAGTATAATGGCATTTCTGCCACTGATTAGCTATTTTTCTTTGGGTAAGTCAATAGTCATTCATTCAACAAGTATTTAGTATTACTGTGTACTAGGCATCATTGCACATACTGAGAATATAAAGTTGAAATGTTAGAGATCCTGCCTTTGACAAAGTTTTAGGCAAATGGAAGGTAATTGTTTAGAAAATGAAATAATGACCATAAGCAGGAAAGCCACAATGAGGAACAAACATAGGCATATGCCAGATATTTTTTCAGATGCAAACCATAGGTAAACAGATCCTACTAATGGATCAGTTAAGTTATTGTATTTTATAGATGATATAGCTATTTAAAATCATAGGAGTCCAGGTGTGGTGGCTTATACCTGTAATCCCAGTACATTGGGAGGCCAAGGTGGGAGAATAGTATGAGCCCAAGAGTTTGAGACCAGCCTGGGCAACATGGCAAGGCCCGTCTCTACAAAAAAACTTAAAAATTAGTCAGGTGTGATGGTGCACACCTGTGGTCCCAGCCACTCAGGAGGCTGAAGCAGGAGGATTACTTGAGCCCGGGTGGTCAAGGGTGTAGTGAGGCCTGTTTACACTACTGCACTCCGGCCTGGGTGACAAAGTGAGATCCCGTCTCAATCTATCTGTGTATCATCAATCATCTATCCATCTATTATATGTATGTACATATATACATTCATACATATGATGTAGCTCCTGAGATGTCCTAGGTATTCTTTTGAGCAGAAAAGTAAGTTGCAGGTCTGTACATAAAATATTATCTCATGTGAGTTTGAAAAAAATGTATGCATAGAAAAGTTTAGGGAGTGGGTGTAGATGAGGAGTAGGACTGGTGGTGATGGGAAGAACAACTTTTAATTTGTATATCCTTTTATCTCTTTGCATTTTTACCACAACATATTGTAACTTTTTAATTACAAAACTAGTTAAACAAAAAAAGCATCCCCCTACAATCAACCTTTACCCATGACTTTATCTCTGGACTCAAACTTCTTGATATTAAAATCTTCATGTTAACATATTTTGACTCTGACCTGGCTTCTTTTGTTTATTCAGCTTTTGTTCTGATAATCTTAGTTGTATCCCCTTTTAGAGTTTCATCAAATAGCTATTCTGTCTACTCTGAGTTTCACTTCTATTATTTGTTTTTTTCCCAATATTTTTTTATTATGATAAAATACACATAAAATTTAACCGTTTTTAAGTGTATATGTATTTGTTTTTATTTAACACTTTCTCAGTGAGTACACTTCCCCACCTCCCCATTCTCTCTCCTCAGGACAGCCAACATTTTCTAAAAGCACAGCCTTGAAAATGATAGTTATAGCCAACCCTGGAGTGTTTGAGACCAGAGGACAGTCCAGAATAGTAGACAAGACACTCACCAAAGATCAGAACCAGACATTAGGTCAGCTGTCAAGGTGTTCTTGAAGGCAAGAGCCAGGTATTAACTCCGATTTCTGGATAGTCAGAGACGAGGAATAAAAATACTTGGGTAAGGACTCAGCCCAGAAGACTGAGACAAAGGGACGATAACTGCATTGTTAATGTGGAGCAATGGTAGTAACAAGAAAGAAAGCAGACCGCTAATATATGCTTTCTTCAAAAATTAAGAACTGTTCTTTGTGTGTGAAAGGTCCTGACATGGAGGAGGGAGGTACATGGCTATTTGATCCTGTTTTGAAAGGTTGAAGAGAAAAGCAGTTTCTGCCTGGTTTCATTCACCATCCTCAGGCCTTCTTTTTCTTTCCTCTTCTGTGCTCTGCCTCTGATCTGCTTTTCTGACAAGGCCTCACTCTGTCACCCAGGCTGGAGTGCAGTAGTGCTGTCTTGGCTCACAGTCACCTCCACCTCCCAGGCTCAAGTGATCCTCCCACCTCAGCTGCCTGAGTATCTGGAACCACAGGGGTGCACCACCATGCCTGGGTAATTATTGTATTTTCTTGGGTAGAGACTGGGTTACGCCATGTTTCCCAGGCTGGTCTTGAACTCCTGAGCTCAAGCGATCCACCTGCCTTGGCCTCCCAAAGTACTGGGATAACAGGCATAAGCCACTGTGCTTTGCCCAAGCTTATTAAGGAGGTTAGGATCTTTGGAATAGGAATGAAAAACTCCCAAACCGAAACACTTAATACTGCCACTACCCGTCTGTCAACATACATACATACATACATACGTGCGCGTGCACACACACACACACACAAGGGCTTTGAATGTTGTGTTCAATAATCTTTTATTGGGATGCATGCATGCATTATGATCTGATAAAACCTAGAGCACATTGGCATTGGTATTATTATTTTGGCAAATATTTTTATATTACCTTTCAGAAACTGATTTTAAAAAAGATTAGGCCTCATATTCAGGAACATATCTCAGATATTTTTGTCTTTAACGCTTCTTGATTTGTGTAAGAACTTCTATTTCAGGAATGATTAGGAAGTTATTGAAAAACAGGCTTAGATGCATTTGGGATTTTTCAGGTTGACCCATTTCAGAGTACTTTGTAGATATAAATTTGAAATGAAGTACATACTACCTTCAAGCTAAAATCTACTTTCTTAGGTTTTGAACTTCTGTTAGGATGAATTTATTACCTTTTTTTTTTTCTTTTTATTATCTCTAGAAATCCTCAGATGTTACTCTCATATTCTTTTAAATGTATTCCGTTATTATTTTCGCTTGTATGCTAAGCTTTTTGAAGTCAAACTTTTAAACAGATTTTCATATAAAATTAAGGCAAAAACATTTACAGCAAACATATTTTATACCTAGTAAATCCAAGTAAGTTGACTAAGATTTTAGAAAAAATAAAACTTCATTAAAATAAGCTGCATTTTTTATTTAGTATTCTAACTTAGCATTCTACCTAAGTTAGAAAATATAATGGGGCTGGACACGGTGGCTCATGCCTGTAATCCCAGGACTTTGGGAGGCCAAGGCGGGCAGATCACAAGGCCAGGAGTTCGAGACCAGCCTGGCCAGCATGGTGAAACCCTGTCTCTACTAAAAAAAAATACAAAAATTAGCTGGGCGTGGTGGTGGGCACCTGTAATCCCAGCTACTCAGGAGGCTGAGGCAGGAGAATTGCTTGAACCCAGCAGGTAGAGGTTGCAGTGAGCCGAGATCTTGCCATTGCACTGCAGCCTGGGCGACAGAGTGAGACTCTGTCTCAAAAAAAAATATATATATAATGGAAAAAAGATACACATTTATAATATGCAAAAATTACTTAAAAGTAATCTAAATAACAACCATGTATAATTTTAGATAATGAAAACAGTGAAACTTCATTTAGAGTTATAAAAGGGACTTGAATAAATGGACATATATTCTACCCAAGACTATTTTTGGATAATATAATTTTAATAAGAATATCAAATCACATTTTGTCTTGGAATTTGACATGGTTAATTTGAAATTTGTGTGTCAGAATGAATAGATAAAAATACAAAAGATTATTTTGAAAAAAATAAAGCTAATGATAGAGGGAATTAATCCTACCACAGAATAAAGCATAATTTAAAAAAAGCAATAATTAAAACAGTATGATACTATTTGATTTGATCATTATGGGAGACTTAAAGCTCATATACATAAAAATAACTGTGATAGAAGCTAGAAATTGCTATAAAAAACATGAGTTTGGGATTTTCAGATACAGTATTAAAGTTGCGCCGTTACTTTTCTATGGGATATGACTGTGCTTCAGAAAGCAGAGGTTTTCTTTTTAGGTTTCTCTTGTAAGTTGGACCTGGTTTTAACACAGGATAGTCATCATATTTTAGGATTAGACTTTAAATATTTTATCTTTGAAGTGGTGTTGCTGAAATTGTTGAGGATTATGTAAAACAACCTTCGCACCTACTTTTTTGGCCTGGGTTGGGGATGTTGAGAAAAAGGTTGTGCACAGGTTGTTGATGTTTTTTAAACATTCATGGTCATAGCTGAGATATATTAGGTTAGTGTAATATATATTGTTAAGAAAAAGATTAGTTTTATCTTACTTGGCCTAATTAGCTTCATTCGATTTCATTGGCTCAAATGTATCTAAACAAGACACTGTGAGAGCCATGTTGTTCTGAGTGGAGTGCTGTGAAATACTGACATATTTTATTTTGTCTTACAAATGAGCTGCAATGATAATTATAGAAATGTATTCTATGGTCATACTTAAAATTAATTCATGGTATCAGTACATGTCCATAAATAAAATAAACCATTCAACTAAGAATGTTTTCTCAACTTTTTATGCTGACGTTAGTTTGCTGACTGTTTATTTTTGTTATCTGGTATGTAGGACAAGTGGTAGCTCATAGCTCAGATTTTAAAAATTTATGAGAGAAAAAAGTTTTAAGTCGAGATGATTATATATTAACCTTTTCTTTTGGGGTGGGGGAATTGAGGAAAGCTGACCACATACTTTTTAATCACATACCATAAAACTCACCCTTTTTAATGAAGAAGGATAATAATTAAGAGTAAAATTTGTTTATTTTAGTTACAATTCACTGTTTCTTTTTGTATATTTACAAAATTATGCAACCGTCATCATGATCTAATTCTAGAACATCTTCATCTCCCCCGGAAAAGAGGCTCTTTATCCATTAACAGTCACTCCTCATTCCCCTCAACCCCCAGTAACCACTAATCTACTTTCTGTATCTATGGATTTGCCTGTTCTGGACATGTCACATAAATGGGATCAACTTATATATGGCCACATTCTTTTTTAGTGGCAGAATGTCTGAATCCAAGTCTAGAAATGCCAGCATTCTTTTTTGAGACGAAGTCTTGCTCTGTTGCCCAGGCTGGAGTGCGGTGGTGCAATCTCGGCTTACTGCAACCTCCACCTCCCAGGTTCAAGCGATTCTTCTGCCTCAGCCTCCCGAGTAGCTGGGCTTACAGGCATGCACAGGCCATGCCTGGCCAATTTTTGTGTTTTTAGGGAGACAAAGTTTCAGTGTGTTGGCGAGGCTGGTCTTCAACTCCTGACCTCAGATGATCCACCCACCGCAGGCTTCCAAAGTGCTGGGATTACAGGTGTGAGCCACCATGCCCGGCCACGATGCTCTTTTGTTTAGAATCAGTAGTGTTGTAAGAGGAAAGACTGCTTAGGAGAAATGTTAGTAAGAAAACCTTTTATTATATTAAATGAAAAAGGAAAATAATTAGAAATCATATCTGTGAATTTTATTTAAGTCTTTAACCCAATTTCAGTATTGTTTTAGAAGTGTGATTTTTGCCATTTATAATATATACCTCAACTCACCTGCTAACATGGTAAATTATCTCTTCCACTGTGTTCTATACCTAGAACATTCCCCCCAGTGATTGTGTTAGATGTTATAGGTGGTATGAATATTTTTGTGAGGGTTGGATCTTCTTAATTAACTTCCATGAAATTCAGTTAGTAGTTTTCTTATATGTGCACTCAGAACTTAAATAGAAAATTCTTTATGCTCTTAATTTCTCTTGCTTAATTTGGTAATCAGAGTGTTCACTTTTTGACCCATTTATATACTTTTGAAATATGAAGAAAAAACCCTCTCATGTTTTCATACGAGCAGCCAGATAGACAGCACTTTAAAAATTAGCATATGTATGTTTTGACTATCTCACTTAAGACTGCCTGTCAGTTTGGCAGCTCTGAGCTTGTTATTTCTGTGTCTTCTCTTTTTTCATTTTCATGTTTTGACAAATAAGATTGTACTTTTGACAAGTGATTTATACTTCATCTAAGAATTTCAAAGTGTTTTAAATTTATTTGTTAAAACTATCTAAAGATCATTTTATCTACCCATCTTTGGATAATACAAGATTCTCATCAATGTAAATGAAGATAGAAAGTGATACTATTGGACTTCTTGCAGTAAAAGACATTATTGGGCAATAATTATTTTCAGAATAATTACTGTTTACTTTTCAGAAGCTTATATTTCTTTCAGTATCTTTTGACTTACTCCTGTGTGTAATACTGTAAAGGGGAATAACCCCTCTTTTTTGTATTACTTGAGAGAGCATATCTTTCAAGAATGAAGATATTTACTCCTTGATAAGTGAATAAATGCCATGCTGAACATTTTATTGCAAAAGGAAATTCTATGTATTTAGTCTTATATAACCAACATTATATGTGTTCAATTCTTTAATAAATATTTAGTGAGTACCTAATATACTGGGAATTTTTTTTTTTTTTTTTTTTGAGACAGAGTTTTGTACTTATCCAGGTTGGAGTACAATGGTGCAATCTTGGCTCACTGCAAACTCCACTTCCCAGGTTCAAGTGATTCTCCTACCTCAGCCTCCCAGTAGCTGGGATTACAGCACCTGCCACTACACCCAGCTAGTTTTTTTGTATTTTTAGTGGAGATGGGGTTTTACCATGTTGGCCAGGTTGGTCTTGAATTCCTGACCTCAGGTGATCTGCTTGCCTCAGCCTCCCAAAATGCTGGGATTATAGGTGTGAGATTGGATTTACAGTGGAGAACAATACAGATAGCACTACATAGAGCTTATAAGCTACTGGATGCACAGAGGTTAAATTAGTAAATAATGTAATTTCTTTTTTTTTTTTTTTTTGGGACGGAGTTTCGCTCTTGTTACCCAGGCTGGAGTGCAATGGCGCGATCTCGGCTCACCGCAACCTCCGCCTCCTGGGTTCAGGCAATTCTCCTGCCTCAGCCTCCTGAGTAGCTGGGATTACAGGCACGCGCCACCATGCCCAGCTAATTTTTTGCATTTTTAGTAGAGACGGGGTTTCACCGTGCTGACCAGGATGGTCTCGATCTCTTGAGCTTGTGATCCACCCGCCTCGGCCTCCCAAAGTGTTGGGATTACAGGCTTGAGCCACCACGCCCGGCCTATAATGTAATTTCAAATTGTAATAAGTGGTTTGAAGAAGACAAAGTAAAGTAATAGGGTATGTAATTATTTGTAGTTGGGGGTAGGTTAATTTTGGTCAGGGATACCCTCTCTGGGAACTTGCTATTTGAAAAGAAACTTGAATGTGGAAAAGGAAATACCTGTCCTGCAGGAAGAGTATTCCAGGCAGACATAACTGCAATTAACAAGGACATAAAGGAAGCACAAGAAGGCAGGTATAGCTGCAGCACAGTTAAGGGAAGGTATGGTAAAAAAAAAAAAAAAAAAATGAGGGTGAAAAGTAGAGGCTAGATCATATATGACCTTGTAGGCCATGTTAAAGCCTTTTGATTTTATTTTTTGTGCAAAGGGAAACCTCAAGCGGGTCTTAAACAGGGGCAAATGTACAACCTAATTTATAGAAAGATCATCCTGGCTCCACCAAGAGCCTGCATCACAAGAGGCAGAGTGGAAGATATTGTAGTGGTCCAGATGATGTTGATGGCTTCTGTTGCTAAAGAGAAAGGGATAGAGGTGATGATAAAGTGGCAGGATTTGGATTAGGTTTTGTAGGGAGAGAGCTGAGGACTTGCTAGTGGACGGGATGTTGAGGCCAGGAAAAGAGAAGAATCAAAGGAGACTATAGAGTTTTGGCCTGAGTTGCCGGATGAATAGAGATGTCATTACTTGAGATAAAGTAAAACTGAAGAAGGACAAGATTCATTGGCTGTGTAAGTCTGAGATGTGTGTTAGACATCTTAGCGGAAATGTTGGGTAGGCAGTTACAAGTCTGGAGCTTAGTAGAGAAGTGGGTTTTTGAGGCGTAAGTATGGGAGTCATGAATTAAGAGTTGGTAGTTAGAGGCTTGAGACTGGCTGAATCTTTGAGGAGTAATTATAGACAGAAAAGAGGATGGAAGACCTGTGAATATGTTCATGCAAGAAAAATTTGTGTTTTAATATAAGCAAAATCCAAAGTCTCTTGCTAGTCAGTCAGAGTTCTGAGGTACAAGTAACGGAAAGCAACTGTGACTGTTTTTGTCAAAAGGATACTTTATTGAAGAGATATTGGGTGGCTCATAGAATCATTAAGGTGACTAGAAAATCAGGTTAGATAATAATGGGCAGAATCCAAGGGAAAACAGGTACTTGGATCTCATCCATAACTATATACAGCAACTGTTGTATCATGGCTACCAGAACTTGAGCCATCACTGTTGGAGCTGGATACAGGATACCCCATGAGATCCTCTGGCACTGATGACCCTAGAAACTGGATTTTGCTGTGGCTACTTCCAAAGCAGTTTTTCTCTGCCACTATTCCTTGTGTCACTTGCTTTACATTCAATGTTCTGGTAAAGAACTGAGCCTAGGTGTTGTGTCTTCATCCTGACTCAGATGGTAGGGGAAAGTAATTATCTGAACTTTTTGGTTGCTTTCATGAGATATTCTTTATATTCCACCAAGACTCAGATAATGGGGAAGTTCCCAAGAACAGAGGATGGCAATTCTGTTGCTAGGCATTTTAACAACTGTAAAAATGTACCTCCCTAATCCCCCACCTCATTCCCCCACAAAATGACTATGGTTATTCTCTAATGCCATATCCATGTTTCAGTTTTGTGAATATAATGCAATTGATTGCTTATAGAGGGCCTCAAGATGCAGTTTAAGAGTATTTTATCCCACTGTGTGCGGTGCCTCATGCCTGTAATCTCAGCACTTTGGGAGGCCGAGGAGGGTGGATGACCTGAGGTCAGGAGTTCGAGACCAGCCTGGCCAACGTGATGAAACCCCTTCTCCACTAAAAATACAAAAATTAGCTGGGTGTGGTGCCAGGTGCCTGTAATCTCAGTTACTCAGGAGGTTGAGGCAGGAGAATCGCTTGAACCAGGGAGGCAGAGGTTGCAATGACCCGAGATTGTGTCACTGTACTCCAGCCTGGGCGACAGAGTGAGCCTCCATCTCAAAAAAACAAAAAATAATATTTTATTCCTACTTTATTTTCCCATGATCTGTTTCTTCCTCTAAGATTGAGAAGAGACCCATTTTCCCTATGTCTCTTTCACCATAGCCAGAGAAATACAGCCTCTTTTGGTTAAAAACACACAAGTCAATAAGCCTCCAGTTCAAGCATCTTTAATTAAACCTACATATTTTTTAAAAACCTACACATACACACAGTCACTACCACTGCATACTCAGGGTTTCTTTGGGAAAGTTAATAAATCCAAAGCTGTATATTCTGGCCCAAATATGTGACTACTGAATCCATTCCAGATAAGTTTTAATTAAGTATGACATACTGAAATTTCCCCAGATTAATTATATAATAGCAAAATTACACTTGCACTGTAGCTGTGGCTACCTGATAGAGAAAAGATTGTGTAGCCAAAGGTATTAAAATCCATTAATCTGATTTATATGAGAAAATTTATGACATAGTTGACATAGTCATAGTATGGTTGTGGTGAAGACTAACTGCTTGCCAAAGAGATAACAAGTAAGTACAGTAAATCCTCACTTAACATTGTTGATAGGTTCTTGGAAACTGTGACTTTAAGTGAACTAATGTATAATGAAACCAATTTTTTTTCTCATTAACATTATAAAAATGATGTTGAATAAAAGACATTATTTGAAGACCTGCTGTATGTTCTTCTCTTTAAAATTGCAGTTCCAAGAACCTATTGATAAGGGACTTACTGTATTTTCAGGCTGATACCTATGTTCTTTCATAAGCATCATTGGAAAATGATTGCTGGACGTTTTCATTGAGTGCTGGATTTTGTTGTCTTTCCTCAAAGAGTGTTGAACCTTTCAAGGTTGGTTTATAAGCTTTGTTAGAGTGAGTTAAGGGTACACTTTAGTCTGGGCTAGTTTACTCCTGTGCAGACATGACCTTTCTGAGGTCTCTACTGAATGTCCTAGGTATTTAATATATCCAGTTACTCTGGCTGGTTGAACTTGGAAGTCTTGTAATTCTGATGAGCTCTGGCAGTTGGTCAGCTTATGGCTTCCACTTTGCCTTGTGGAGTTTTACCATATGTTGGCCAATTTAGTGTTCAGCCAAAACCTAAGAGGATTCCTGTGCCGATTTCTGGCATGCCCGGGTCTGTGTAGCCCCCTCCAATTCTGTACTCTGAATGTTCCAAGCTACTTTGTCCTCCTTAAACTCTGATCTCTGTTTTCTCAACTCAGCAAGATCCTTTTGCTCTGTTTGGGATCCCTTTCTTGCCCTGAAGTCTGGAAAGTGCCTCCAGGCAGAAAGCCAAGAGTGATCATAGGGCTCATGTCATTCGTTTTGCTTGCCTCAAGGTTCATAGTATTGTGCTGCCTGTTGTCTGAAACAGTTGGAAAGCAGTATTTTTCCTTCATTTTATCTAGTTTTTTAGTTAAGTTAGGAGAGTAAGCCTAGTCCCAGTTGCTCTGTCATGGACAGAAACAGAAATCCCATTAGAAAAATGATTATTCCACTGAAATGCATGAGCATTAGTTCTGGTACTTTGCAGCCCTTATAATTTGTAAAAAGTCCATGGAATGATGAAGGAAGAGGAAAAAAAATTCAGCATTCGCATAGCGAAATAGCAAGTAGAGTAACAATACTAAATATATAGGATTATCTTATGTATAGGATATATTATGTGTGTTCTTGTGTGTGGATAATTGCATACATAATTTAATCTCAAAAATCATAGGTAGGTGCTATTATTATCTCCATATACAGAGTTATAAATTGAGGTACAGAAAAATGAAGTAACACAAGAGCACACAGCTAGTAAATGATGGCTCTATGGTTTGAACCAGGTAGTGTTGACCAAATAAAAATTGCTGCCTAAGGAAACTGGGTAGGTCTCGCATTCCATCTGAGCAGTGAAGGTTGTATTTAGAAGTATGGTATTGCTCAAGACTCAGTTATATGATCTATCTTTTTTTCTCCTTTTAAAATTATTCTTGCTCCAAACTTCATCACTGGAAGAATTTTTTTAAACCTAGGGCTTTATATACATCATCATTATCATGTGAATGACCCCCATCTCCTTATAGCTCTACCTATTTACCGATACTCTGTATCTATATCTACATCAATATATATCCTTAACTGTAGGTCATAACTCTACCTACTTACTTCACATCTCTGTGCCTCTCAGTACCTTAGACCCTACAAGTCTTAAACAGAATTCAATATCCAACTTTTTTTCTGTGACCTACACTTCAGTTAGCGGAGTTTCTCTTTTTCTAACTGACAGTGAAACGTTTGGGGATTACCTTTAAATCCTTCTTGGTTCCTTTCATGAAACAGGCTCTTAGAACCTGTTTTACTTGTGAAATGTCTCTCAGAAAGGTCCTTTTTCTGTTTCTGCTGCCCTAATTCAGGACCTCCTCATTTCTTATTGCTCTGTTGCAACAGAAACTTATTTGGCCTTCTTGTCTTTATTGTTTTCCTATTCTTTCTATCCTTTACAGTACTTGCAGAATTATCAGCATAAAACTCAGATAGATTTGCCAATACCTTAATTAAAATCTTGTAGTGGCTCATCATTGTATTCTAAGTCAGAAGTTAAAAACAAGGCTTTGGATCTGACTGACTTCAATTTCCTTTCTTCTTTCTAGCCATGATACGTTGGGAATTTACTTAATTCTTTAGCCTTAGCTTCCTCTCCTATAAAATGGGGATAATAATAGTTCCTCTTCATAAGAATGTTAGGAAGATGTTATTTCAATGAAATAAAAAAATGTTAAAATACTTCAGTGCTTGGCATGTACATAATAAATGAAAGCTTTTATTGTATTGTTAAGAGAATAGCGTTCACAGCCTTCCTAAGGTTATTATAACTTGCCTTGCATTATAGATTACAGATCTATTAGATGCTTGCTAATGTAGCTCATACTTTCATACCTCCATGTTTTGGTTCATGCTGTGTTCCCTGCTTGTTGAAAGAATACTGTGCCACCTCTCCTGTGAAACCTTTCTCAGTTACCACAGTTGGACCTAATTACTCTTTAGGGCTTACTTAGTCTTAATGAGAGAATATGCCACCAGTTATTCCCGTTCTTCTAGCACATAGCTTGGCTAACAGTTGGGCTCTTAAGAGTCAGACAAATGGCAAGATCAGTCAGTGTTAGCTGCTATTGTTATTATTTTTATTAGTTGTGTACTTGTCTTCTCTTTTGACCTCTACCAGGCTACTGCCTCCTCAAGGGCAAAATCATCTGATTCATTTTTGTTTTTTCTCAGAGTGTCTACAACAGTCCTTTGTACATAATGAGTATTCAGTAAATGTGTTGAATTTACAGGGTAGAACTTCAGCCTGTCTGGAGTCGCCTGATAGTGGAAGGAAGTGAGATGGGTAAGGTGATCTGCTTTGAATGTTGTGGAGTGATCTGTAGCAGTTTTCTGTTAGGGGAATGGGAGCATGGTCCTGCATCACCTGCGCTGTGTGGCAGAATTCTTCCTGCAACAAGTTATTTTAATTTCTTTTCTAGCAAAGTGAGGCCTTGATATTCTCAGATTATCCAACTGTGTGAAATATCACTAATGAGGCAACATTTTTTTGGTGTTAAATGCACTTCTACCCATTGTCTCTTTATTTTCTTAACACCTCCTTAGATACTTGAATATAATTTAGATCTCTGTAGGAAAAGTAATGTATTTTTCAAATAATTTTCACGTTGAGTTAAATATTCTCCTAAAACACAATAAATATAAATCAGTATGAGTGTAGCCTTTTCAGGCATTTACCCTTTGATCAGTGTCAGATACATCACTCCTTAGGAAATCTTGAAGAAATTTACAATGGAAAAAGTTGTGTTTTCTTCATTTTTTCTTTCTTGCTTTTGTTCAGATTTGAATAGGCAAGCAGTTATTGAGTAAAGTACTATTTTAATAGACTGTTTTACAGTATTTGCATTTAGAGAAGTGACCTGCAAAGTGCTATGTTAAAAAATGAAGGAGATGTAAAAATACCTACATACCTGGCAAAACATGTAATTACTGTTTGATGTTGGATCTTTGAAACAATAATGTTAAATTTTAACATTCTGAACTATGCTGGCTTAGTAGCTCTATATAAGTATTCCTAATAGAAAAAAATATATTGATACAATAGTAATTCTGTACATATTTCAGGTGTAAATACAGATTCAATTTGGATTAAGCAAAAGAAAGAAGAAAAAATAACGTGGTTTAAGATGGTGTGGGTGTTTAAAGGCTTTTAGGTAATAGTCCTCTGTCGAGTGATACATATTAAACGAAAGCCAAAACACTCACCAGACAGCAGGGAAAGAAGTGCTGTACAGATTACAAATAAGTGACCCAAAGGAAATATACCTAAAAAATCATTTTAAAGCCTTACATCACTTTGAAGTTTTAGATTGATTTTTTCTACAGAAACATAAATATATTTTCTCCTTTCTTGATACAGTTTACTGTTCTCAGATTCCCTATTCCCACCCCCAGTTTAAATAACTTTATATTAAGTCCAAGAACATCTGAGCCTAAGAGATTGCTCTTCAGTCTACAGACCATGTGTGGTATGCATATGGATTCACAGATGCATTCAGAAAAACCACCCCAACAGATTAGGAACTACTGGGTCTCTTAATTTGTGTATGAGAAACTGAAGCCTTGAGTGGTTTAAATCAGCAGTCACAAATTAGGACTTGCAGACAGATGGAATTTAGCCCTATAGCCATGTTTTGTTTGGCCTATTAGGATGCTTTAGAATTTTTGAGCAAACAGTTAAAAATCAGGAAATTTTTAGCTTCTCATGAAAATTTAGAGGATCTGATACTGCTGAACTGATATTTCTAAATCACATCAGTTGAGTTGCTTAGCAGTTGCCCCTTTTAACATTCATGTATCGTTAGGTTTACAATCTTCACAATTCCCTTTTAAGTCTGTATCTGTTTCACTTATTTATGTTACTTGCCTTCCGTTTCTGAAAATTTTTGCTGTATAGCAAGTCAGAAGCTATTTAAAATGTAAAAACGTCTCTCTTATGTCCTAAAGCAATTGTAGGTTCCTAGCCCCATCTCTCAGGCAGTGGTTTTATAAGCAGGAGCCCTGGATTATAGCTCTTCTGCTGCCATTGACTGGCTCTGTGGCATTGCATGGGTTACTTAGGTCCACTGAATTTCAGTGTTGTTTTCTGTCTAATGGTCATAATAAGCATTTAAATCATGCACAGAGCTTTCAGAAAAACAACTCCATAAAATCATAGTTAATATTTTGTTATATATTAGATTGCTTAACAATGCAGTTTCAACTGTGCCCTTTTCCTACTGTTCATATCATCAATGCTTTGCATCCTACAGGATAAAGTCCAGATTTCTTTGCTTTATCTGTTATTCTGTTTTTGCATTGTTATAAATGACTGTTTATTGCTATAAATTACCTGAGACTGGGTAATTTACGAAGAAAAGAGGTTTAATTGGCTTTTGGTTCTGCAGGCTATACAGGAAGCATGGCACCAGCATCTGCTTCTGTTGAGGGCCTCAGGAAGTTTATAATCATGGCCCAAGGCAAAGACGGAGCTGGTTCATCACGTGACAAGAGCAGGAACAGCCCTCGTGCTACACTGTTTTAAACAATCAGATCTCAAGTGAACTCTTGAGTGAGGACAGCACCAACCCATTCATGAGGGATCCAGCCCCATGACCCAAACCTCCCACCAGGCCCCACCTCCAACATTGGGGATTATATTTCAACATGAGATTTGGAGGGGATAAACGTTCAAACTATATTGCCTTATAGTCAGTGTTCCCAGCCATTTGGTTCCAACAAAGTATCTTTGGTTCTTGCCAAAGTATCTTTACTTTATATGGAATGGAATTTATTCAGTATTCATTCCCCATCCTCCCACCCACTACCTCATTCATTCTTTTGCCTTATATATATTGAGTACCTCTTCTGTTCCAGGTACTGTTCTAGGCACTAGGGATTACAAAGTTGAACAAGACAAAGTCCCTGCCTCTAACATTCCCATACTTATATTTTAGATAGCGAGTCAGTATTTTGTATTTTGAATACATCTTACATATGTCTACCTCCTTTGCTTACACTGTTCTCTTCATTATCTTTTTTCTATTTATTTTATTGTTTTATTCAATAAGGATTGATTGATTGATTGCCTGCCTGCTATGTGCCAGACACTGTTCACTGGGTGTTGGTATTATGACAGAGTCAAGTCTCTGCTCCCTTGGAATTTATGTTCTTGTGAGGTGAATGAACATTTTAGAAATACGTGTGTGTGTGTGTGTGTGTGTGTGTGTGTGTGTGTGTGTGTGTAGATGTATATGTCATAAGGGCTAAGAAGGAAAATGCAACAGGGTAAGTAGGATAGAAAGGAACAGCGTGAGGGTCATAGTGTGTATTATCTTAGGTGAGATTGTGAGAGACAGCTTTTCTGTATGATATCTGAATAGAGTTCTGGAAGGACTTAGGGAGGCAGCCAAGAGGGCCTTTGGAGGAAGAGTGATCCTGGCAGAGAGCACAAGTGTGTGGCTGGCATGTTCAGGGGACAGTGAGGGGGCAGTATGGCAGGTCTGAGTAAGGGAATAGGAAAAGGGTAAAAGGTGAGCTCAGAACAGTGGAGAGGTCCAGACCCTGAAGGGCATTACAGTCTGTGGTAAGCACCTTGGCTTTTGGCTCCAGAATAAGTTGTACCTCCTCTGAATTTTTACTTCAAGTTCTTTGTGAAGTCTTCCTTGACTATCCCTGTTTTTGTTGATTTATCCTTGGTAACTCCTGGAGAACCTGAAGTTATTGACCACATAACTCATATATTGCTTAACTGACTAAGCAGTATGTGCCTGGTTGTCTTCTTATAGGTTTTTGGTTCCATTCTAACTTCTTGGTAACTTTCTCTAGCATAAGGACTTAGTTTTAAACCTTTCTTTCTTATATGATGTTTTGCACCTAGTTGGTACTTAATGTATCTTTGTTTTGTGAGGTTCTGGCTTCAGATGTCAGCAGTAGGAATTTGTAATGTCTAAGAAATAAGAGAGAGGACTTGGTGTTAGATTACACATAAGGAATGATGTTTAGATTTTAGTTTGTGATCCTGGAAGAATAAATGGTGTTGTAGACAGAGAAAGGAAAGTTGGGAAGAGAAGCTGATTTTAGAGTAAATTGATGAATTTGGTTTGGAATTTATTGACCTTTCTATGCTAGTAGCATATCCAAATAAATTTGTCCAGAATGATTTTGATGTCAGATATATGCAGAGTGTTGGAGTTATTTGTGACTGCTGCCTACAGTTATGTAATCTTCTCAAGGGCAGGGACAACATATTACTCATATTTCCAGTACTTGGAACAGTGAAATAATAGGTGCTTAAGTCATTGGTACTTAGTAAGTTTATTGAGATGAGAAGTTGGTATGTAGCCATGATACATGTCTTAGAAAAGGCATAAGCTCTGGTAGGGTCATTGTGGGTCTGAATTCTATCCCCACTACGCTCTACATGTGTGGTTTTGGTTGAGTAAATGAGCACTATGAATCTCAAGTGTTCTCATCTGGGAAATGGAACAAGAAGACCTTCCTTGCAGGGCTGTGAGATAATGAATGTAGGCATAGGTTCTAGCATAGACTAGTGGCTCAATAAATAGTACCTGTTCATTCAGCTAAAATTGTTAATATGATTATTATAAAGATAATGCACTCTATTGAATTTCAGATTCTCAGGCTTGGAAAACAACTCAAAAGCAGTCCCTTAGAATTAACTGTTTTCTTATTTATACTGTTTTAATGACTTATTTATACTGATATAGTTAGTGATCAATTTGCATATAATCTCCCATATTAACCAATCCTGGGAATGCGTACAGAAGTCAGAGGGTAATAAGTTAAACATGGTTGGAACATTGATACATCAGTTACTATTATTATGCATATCAGTTGGTATTCTAGTAGTTTACCTGTTATATTCCAGCTATCAAAACAGCTTTATGGTGGATTAGGAGTTGATAGACATGTTGGATGGTAAATAATAGTAGAATTACATAATATTTTTATATTTATAAATGTATCTCCTTAAATAGGATGAAATAATTTCACAGAAGATGAATGAAACTCAATCCCCATAGAAATAGATTTTATAGTAATGAAATAAGTTCTAAATTTAGGGAAGGAAATGGAATCTATTAAAATTCATTGGGGGTAAAATTCTTGATTAAAATATTTTATTCTGTAAGATACTTAAAATCTTTTTTCTTCAAACAGAAATTAAGATTGTAGCCTAGAGTACTTCCTTTTCCTTTTTTTCTCTAGATATAACTGCCTTACAAGCCTATGTATGTCTTAAAATGATTTCCTGACCACGTAGGTGTTTTTGGCTTTGATTCCTTAGGAGCTGTTGGGTGCCTCTGAAACTGCATGTTTTACTTTTTGTGTTGGAGCAGATGTCGTGGCACTAAGACCCAGAAACCGTTTGCTCTGTGTGGCTGGAGCTAGGCTGGCTGTGCTCACACTGAAGGGAAGGAAGTCATTAGTGCAGACTGAGCTGTGGAGTTGGGTTCTTGCAGGATTTCCTTCCAGCCTTTCCCCACTAAGGTTCTTGGGAATTAAAAAAAAAAAATCTAAACACACAAACCAAGTTTTCCTATTTACAGTGTTCAGGGAAGGTAGGCATTTCGAGAAAGGCAGATCCTTTTCCCAAGTTATCCAAGAAGGAAGCGAAAACAGCGTAAAGAAGCTCTGATTACAGATCTTTGGAATTTTCTTTGCTAAATTTTACAAACGAGAAATACACCCAGAATTGTGGGAATTGCTCCAGGCTGCGCGTGAGGGTTTGATTGCTTGTCTGATCTTTTTTGAGAAGAGGAGAAATCGCCAAAAGGGGTTTGGATGGCAGAAGCCCGGTTGGGATTCTGTAGCAGCTCGCGATCTCAGTCTCTTCTCTGAGGGAGGGTCTCTGCAGCCAGCTTGGAGACCCCCTGCCGCAGGCTCCTTTTGCAGGCGCTGGCCGGGAAAATGCCCCACTCTGGCAGGAGTACGCCGGTGGCTGCTGGGACTTCCTAGCCTGGTGGGAAGTGTGTTCGTGGTTTGGGGATACTTTTCATTGAACTGAAGGCGAAAAGACTGGACTCTCCTGGGGCTTTTCCCTTCGCAGTGAATATGGGAAAGAATTAGGGGGTGGGAGGGAGGCAGCATGACTTGCAGTCGTCGCTGCCCTGCATCTGCCCCCAGCCCCCAGCCAACATCTTGATGTTCCACGTATCGGCTGTACAAATATGATGAAATGGCAGCCCCGGAAGAAGGTAAGTGTCCTGGAGAGGGGACGACGGGCCCCAGTCCCCGACCCAGGGAAGGGGACATGGGGCGGTTGCCCTCAGATCCCTCCACCCCTTCCGTAATTCGCTGGGCCAGCTGGTCCAAGCAGCCCTGGTCCCTTTGGGACTTGCCTCAGTCCCTTAGGGACGAGTTACCAAGTCTAGTCTGCATCTACTGCCCTCTAAGTTTTTCCTTCTTGGTATGCTTGGACCCCCGGGGGTGACAGCGCAGAAACACCCGTTTGCTTTAGAAGTACTGTGCAAACAGCGACACGATTAGCTTTGCGGGAGCCAGCCAAGAGCTGCTAAGTGTTGCCCCGTGGCGGGGAAGGGGGGGCATTCGAGGCTGCACCCCTGACCAGGCCCCGCAGGTGGGTGTTATAACACCTATTTCCCCAAGGGGTTAAAAGGCTCTGAGCCGCTGGCAGCCGTTTCCCCAGGGCCCCGCTGGGGGGCGAGCAGCCCCAGCACACCAGCCCAGCAGCTGGTTCCGGGGCGGCGGGCGGAGGGGCCTCCTGCCTGAGCGCCTGGGGCTAGCCATACCCGAGCCTTCAGCCTGCCGGGGTCCTGAGGCCTCGTGGGCCAGTGCGAGTTCCTGTTCTGGCCATTGTGCACGGGCTTGTGTCTGTGCGTGTCAGCGTGCACCAGCGTGTGTGAATCGATCATGGGGAAAAGGGGGAGGGGGCACTTTGCTTTTTGTGAGATTATTTCCTAATATGGCTCCTTTGTTGAGAACTCAAGAAAAAAAAATCCAGTGGTTCTATCAAAATAAATTGCTATTGGTCCCAGAAATAATGTTTCTAAATGTGGGACTGGTCCCTACCCTAGGATGTCGAGGGAGAAAGACAGCTTTCTTCAAGTTGTTGGCCGCTGTACATTTGGCTAGGGCTCTCTTTTGCTAACTTGTCTGACTGCCCCTAACTGTTAGGTGAACCCAGCGGTTCACTGTATAACAGGACTTTTTTTTTTTCTTTTTAACTTCAGATACCTCATTTTGCCGTGGTTTTTATTGACATTCTTCTGAAGGAAAAACATAGCAAATTGAATGTGCTGTAGCCCTCCCCAGCCTTGACCTGTCTCTGTTAGCAGCTGCCTGGTTTTTACTTGAACTAGCTAAACTGACTCTTTTCTCTGTGGCACGATGTGTGATACCGTGTTTTATATAAGAACTGAAATAGAACTCATGTGTGAGGTGCATGAGAAGATACTGTGCATTTTTTTATTGCTAGAGAATCTGACAAACCCTGCCTCAGCATAGCCTGGTAAATTGAAAGGTTTTCTTTGATATCTAATTGATGGGGTTTTGTCCTCTGACCCTGTGTCTTCTCTTCCTCATCCTGAAGTCAAGAATCTCTCATGTATTATAATAGTTCTCATCACAGAGCTTCTTTCAGTGAGGTTGGTTTCATTCACTTTGGTTGGGAGACCCATGTATTCCCCACCCCCACCCCCAATACAGACCGTTAGAATGAGGAAAACTCGTAGAAGAAACCATATAATTAAGCAATTTAAACAGATGCTGCATATCCCTAAAGTCCCCCATTTCTTCTATATTTGTAAATTGCATGTTTATGAGTAGTTTTAAGATGTCTGCAAACTGTACATTCATAAATGTCTGCTTTTTCTATTTTACCCAGTATGCAGTAACTCATGTGGCTATGTCTGTGGAAACCCCTCTGGGTACTGGTATTGCTTGAACCACGGAAGTATTATTCTTGGCAGTCAGGTAGATTTCTGGACTCTGGAAGATTCTGTTGCAAGTGTTAGGATTCACTCTGCAGTATTTCCTCACTCTGTGATGCTTAAATTGTTATACCAGAAGGTTGTATTTATTCACTGAATTCATAATCTCATATCATCATGTTGTAAAGATCCAGATACAATTCTGCAGAATTGATAGAAGATTAAAAAATAAGCCGAGCCATCAAATACCATATGTTTATTTGGTGGTAGCTTGAGAGCAATTGTTGCTTCTTCTACATTGGAAATGGGAGCTCCCTTGGAAGAGATTAGATATCCAACTCTGGTAGGGCACCAGTAAGTCTTTATAAAGATTACATTTATTTTCTTACTCTTTCTAGAATACTCACATGATCAGATCATTGCCATGGTTTCTGGCTGGGTCTGCTAACACATTTGTAGTGGTACAGTCACATGCCGTGTGTTTTACCAAACTGTTTCATAAAAACCATTTACACTACAGATGAAAAGTGATACTGCATTGATGTGATTTTAACAAAGCTAGGAAGATCATCTAAAGAGTGCTGCCCCAAGCAGCATTTGTGGTAGCTCGCTATCATGGTGTCCTGTCAGTCACTACTAGTTTTGGCTTTTCTAAATTCTAGGTTCACTGTAAGAGAGTGATTATAGGTTCTAGATTTCTTTGTTTCTAACCGAGCATGTAGCTGGGGTGTATGATTGAAGGGGAGCTCTCTCCTCTGTTTTCTCTGCTTACTTGCTGGATTAATCTAAATACTAAAACAAGGTTTTTAAAGTTGTGAGCCTGTAATATTCATTTAGGGTTTGCAATCTTTTCACAAAGAAATCGTTAGAACAAAATTAATCATGTTCTGGCCCCAGGGCTAGTGAGGACCTCTAGTCTTCTAGAGCACAGTAGGTCTCCCACCAAGAGCCATGTAATCATCCTAAAAAGCAAGATTCACAAGTATATGCTTATACACCCAAACTCATTCAATTGTATAAATTAAATGCGTATAACTGGCTGGGCATGGTAGCTCACGACTGTAATCCCAGCACTTTCAGAGGCCCAGGCAGGCGGATCACTTGAGGTCAGAAGTTCTAGACCAGCCAGGCCAATATGGTGAAACCCCATCTCTACTAAAAGTACCAAAAATTAGCTGGGTTTAGTGGTGGGTGCCTGTAATCCCAGCTACTCAGAAGGCTGAGACAGGAGAATCACTTGAACCCAGGAGGTAGAGCTTGCAGTGAGCTGAGATCGCGCCGTTGCACTCAAGCCTGGGCAATAAGAGAGAAACTGTCTCAAAAAATAATAATAAATATTAAAAAATAAATATCTACAGGTTTTTCTATGCCTGTCATACCTCAGTAAAGTGATTTAAAATAAAAAAGCAAGATTCTGAGCAGTTATCCCAATCTTGGTAAGGATGGCATTTAGTATTGGACAAATAAACAGCTGTAATTTTAAAAGCACTTGTTCTATGCTAAGTCATCTTTAATTGGTCCATATGCATTCATTTAATTCTTATCCGCTGAAGTGGGGTGTTACAATTTGCATTTTACAGATCAGCAAACAGGTTTAGAGGGGCCAAGTGACTTATTCAGAGTCACATAGCATGGCATAGGGTGACAGCTAGGATTGAACCAGGTCTTATTTACTTTAAAACATGTGTTACTTACCAATATATTTGGGAACTTTTCTGACCAGAGATTTTTTATCAAAGAAAGATAAAGCTGAGGCCAGGCGTGGTGACTCATGCCTGTAATCCGAACACTTTGGGAGGCCAAGGCGGGAGGATCACAAGGTCAGGAGTTCGAGACCAGCCTTACCAACACAGTGAAACCCTGTCTCTACTAAAAATACAAAAATTAGCTGGGCATGTTGGTGCATGCCTGTAGTCTCAGCTACTTGGGAGGCTGAGGCAGGAGAGTTGCTTGAACTGGGAAGGCAGGGGTTACAGTGAGGTGAGATTGTACCACTGCACTCCAGCCTGGGCGACAGAGGAAGACTCTGTCTCAAAAATAAAAGAAAGGTAAAGCTGAGATGATCCCAATAAATGAAAGGTAGCCACAGCTTTGCTCCCTCACTTCTAGATACTACCACCAAGGTGCTCTTCTTCCCACTCTCCTTTAATTTTGAAAAAAACTAGTGTTACCTACCTCTGAATTCATGGATCATTTAGCCTGTGCCTTTGTAAATGGGTTGTCTTTTATTGGTAGTAATCTTTTTGTCTCTTTGTGTACCTATCTCTATGTATATATTTTGCCTCCTCATTATACTTTCGGTTGATTCATAGAAGCAGATTGTAGTGGACTGTTAAAACCAGAATATTTTGTCACTCATTTCTAATCTTTTGCAGATAATATTAGGGAGGGAGAAATCACACTCTTGGCAAAATGTCAGTGGAAGTCATGGTTAAGACATAGTACCAGCCTCTGTAAACCAGGTACCCCATCCAGTGTCATGATTCCTTTATTCATATAACCTTATTGGCCTGGCAAAATATACTTTCCCCTGTTTTCACATTTAGTCAAGAGACTGTGCCATCCATCACATTATTTTTATCTTGTATTTGCAGAAATAATAGTAATTAAAATGCTCATCTCATAGGAACATGTTTGTTTATAATTTTGAAGCTATTTCTGCTCTTTAAAATCCAAGGATTAGTATCCGATAACACTGCGTACATAAGACTGCAATCAAAACCTTCAGGAAAGCTGCTGCTGATTGGATTTTTTCATTGCTTATCTAATGTTATTTTACTATTCACACATAATAAAAGATCATTAATGGGAATATGTCACATAAGCTACATTAATTATGTCATTTGAGAGTCATATGATATATTTATCTTGTTATACTTGTCACATTAATAAAATGTGAATCTGGCTTCTCAAATGATTTCTCTGGTGGAGTTTCATTTAAAAGCCTTGTTTGGAAGCTCATTTGTGAGAATTATGTCCTGTAGATTTGTGTCTTAGAATAGCCTATTACTTTTACAAAAGAAAGTATTTCAAGTCCCTATACTTTCTCTATGATGGAGTAGTTTGTTTCTGTATTATAGGGCTAAGTCTTAAATTTTAATATGCCTGTACTGAATTACTTAGTTATTTACCAGAATGCTGTGCTAGTTGGTATTATTATATTATTCATTTTGGGCCACAGTTTATTTAATAGTATAAAGTCAGACTTTAAGTATTGTGGACAAAAGTAGTTATATAGAGAGGTCTTAGAAATTTCATGATGGTAGTTTTTCTGGACATCCATTATACACCATTCCCAGATCAGTGCACCAAGAGACCCAGGTTTTGGTTCTGGTAGATCTCTTGACTCTTGGCCTTGGGGAGTCACTTAATCTTTTACATTTGACTCCTCACTGTTGTAGATAGTGCCTCATTATCACTTGCTGGATTTATTACAAATGTCATCCTAATGAATTTTCTTTTTCTGATCTCTTTTTCCCCTTGTTTTCCCTTCTTATCCTTCCAGGTAATTGTTTAAAAACACACACATCTAGCCTGGGCAACAGGCTAAAATGGCAAAACTGCATCACTACCAAAAATACAAAAATTAGCCAGGCACACTGGCACACATCTGTAGTCCCAGCTACATGGGAGGCTGAGGTGGTAGAAATGATTGAACCCAGTAGGTTGAGGCTGCAGTGAGTTGTGATAGTGCTATTACACTCCAGCCTGGGTGACAAAGCAACACCCTGTCTCAGAAAAACAAAACAAAAAAACCCCCAAACAAACAAAAAATGCACATCTGTTCATATTACTCGCCTCTTTTTTTTTTTTTTTTTTTTTTGGAGACGGAGTTTCGCTCTTGTTACCCAGGCTGGAGTGCAATGGCGCGATCTCGGCTCACCGCAACCTCCGCCTCCTGGTTCAAGCAATTCTCCTGCTTCAGCCTCCTGAGTAGCTGGGATTACAGGCATGCACCACCATGCCCAGCTAATTTTTTGTAGTTTTAGTAGAGACAGGGTTTCACCATGTTGACCAGGATGGTCTCGATCTCTTGACCTCGTGATCCACCCGCCTCGGCCTCCCAAAGTGCTGGGATTACAGGCTTGAGCCACTGCGCCCGGCCTTACTCACCTTCTTAAAGCCCTATGTTTCTTCCTTGTCTAGTAAATGTTTGTAAAGTGGGATAAGCACACACTGGGCTGTGGAGACAGGGGATGGTTGCAGGAAAATGACTGGGTATGGGAACATCTGAGAACTTACGTTTTTATGTATTTTTATAATCTAAAAGAATAAGAGCTGGGTGTGGTGGCTCACGCCTAGAATCTCTGCACTTTGGGAGGCCGAGGTAGGCGGATCACTTGAGGCTAGGAGTTCAAGACCAGCCTGGTCAACATATTGAAACCCTGTCTCTACTAAAAATCCAAAAATAGCCAGGAATAGTGGTTCATACTTGTTATCCCAGCTTCTCAGCTGACTGAGACACAAGAATTGCTTGAACCCAGGAGGCAGAGGTTGCAGTGAGCTGAGACCATACCACTCTGTTCCATCCTGGTTAACAGAGCGAGACTCTGTCTCAAAAAAATAAAAATAAAAATAATAAAATAAGCTTTGCTAACTAGTGATACAGTTTGCCACTTGAGCCTTCATTTGCTGAAAGCTCAAACGGATTCTTAGTGGTGTCCACTCATTGTTGAAGTCATTTGTTCACTTTCAATGTATTGTGGCATATTGTAGTTTACATCATAAAATATCTACCTAAAACAATTTTATTCAAAAGAAGAAGATGAAAAAGAAGACTGTAGTATAGGTTGTAGCATGATGGAGAGGATGGACTCTGAAGCTAGACTGCCTGGGCTTGCATTCCAGGTCAGCCTCTCAGTAGCTGTGTAGACAAGTTACTTAACCTCTCTGTACTTCAGAGAACTCAGCAAATTGATGTGAATGACACGTAGCTCTTAGTGTGACTCTGTGTTTGTAATATAAAATGCTTACAAGAGGTCCTTGCATTAAAAAAGTGCTTAATATGTTTTTCCTTATAGTATGATAACACCCTATCGTCTAGCTGGACATGGTGCACTAAATTTCTTTCCTGTTTTTCTTTCTTCTCTTTTATTGAGATGGGATCTCCTTCTTTTGCGTAGGCTGGAGTGCAGTGGCGCAATCCTGGCTCACTACAACCTCTGCCTGCTAGGTTCAAGTGATTCTCCTGTCTCAGCCTCTTGAGTAGCTGGGATTACAGGCGCACACCACCACACCCAGCTAATTTTTGTATTTTTAGTAGAGACAGGGTTTCACCATATTGGTCAGGCTGGTCTCGAATCCTTGACATTGTGATCCTCCTGACTTGGCCTCCCAAAGAGCTGAGATTGCAGGCGTGAGCCACCACGCCTGGCATTTCCTTCCTGTTTGTAGAATGCCTTCTCCTCATGTTTTTCTTAACTTGCCTTCCTTTTGTTACTGGTTATACTTTAAGAACTAACTCAGCCTTCTCCTCCTTAGTGAATCCTTCTATAAGCAGTTCTTCTGTTGCCAGGCATAGATGGTCATACACTCCTTTGACTACATTTGTAGAAGCCACAGTCATACTGAAGCTGTCAGTATGTCTGTCTCTATCATTTTAAAGTTTTGAGGGCATAGGCACAGAGGAGGAGCTGAATGAATGAATGTTTAAATGAGTGAATGTATTTATGGGATGAGATGCACAGTGATCCTCTGACTTGCCAGTTATTAGAAATGCTAAGCTTGCAAAATTATCTCTATCCATTTATCACTCTCTCAGAAATGCCATACTGAATATAAGTGAGGGTGACTCATTAAAGGGATAATCTTAGCTATGTGCCTATTAAAATTAAAGTCAGAGTTATGAGGTGTTGGTTGTATAACATTGTACATGCACTAAATGCCACTGAATTGAATACTTTAAGTGGTTAATTCTGTGTTATGTGACCCTCCCCTCAATTAAAAATGGGGAGGGGATGGATGGGAAAGTTACAGTTATTTGTGACACAGCTCACAATTGATCACATGATATTAATGCAGGAGTGCCATGATTATATAAATCTTTATTACCTTTAGTCCTAAATATTTTTTATTCTGTAAAATTGATAGGGAATGGTCATTTATAGAAAACTACTTCTAGGAACATTTGAGAAGCTGGGAATAGTTGATAGACTTGACAAGAAGTGAAGGAAGTCACTGATGAAGAAATCTGAGTTGGCACCTTACTGTTCAGGAGCTACCCAGTAAACATTGCCAGTGTGAGCGGCTACAGAGTTTAATTGGCCCAACTTCAAGAAAGGGCGCCAACGGCCACCTTCATTTTGCTAGTCAGTCACAGTGATGACATGCTGTGGAAAACCTGAAATCCCGACCGGCCCTGTCAGCTTAGCTTCTACAGTGAATTCATTTTATCATTAATAACAATGTATGTCTCAGCTTTAAGACTTTGCTTTTATTGATGTGCTAAAACCATATCATTTTATTGAAAGCTATATGAATTATATCATTTAATTGACATTTCCAGATTTATGGGAAACCTTTGTCCTGAACTTTCTTGTTAGTCCACCATTTTTAGGTTTTTCTAGCTAAGAGGAGTTCTCACATTCTTACATGACTGAATCCTTTAACTGTATTCCCTTTCCAGCACGCTTTGCCATTTAGAGTATTCTGTTAGGGTGTTCTGTCACTGTTATTTTGAGTATTCTGTCCTTTTTGCATGCATTTAAAGAAAAGACATAAAATTATTTTCTTTGACTTCCACTTTCTGTATAATAAACAGCATTTTTAGAGAAAGTATGTGAAATAAGCTTGATGGTAGTTGTCAAAGCTGCATATAAGCTTGTTTTTGGTGGTAGATATCTCAATTTCAACTATTAAAGAATGAAATTTATCTATCTTATATCTGGTTAGTAAGCCAATGGTCATTCATGAATGCACCTACATTTCCAGCATCATCTACTTTGTGAGAGATAATATTTTAGATTTACATCATATTGGGGGGCTGAGACTTGGAGAAGCACAGATGTTGTGGCAAGTCTGAGTTAGGGAGCAGTTGACATTTGGAATGGGGCCTGGTGGAGTTGGGAGCCAGGAAGTCTTTGTGGGGACTGATTGTTTGGACACATACTCTTCCAAACACTCAATGTGTATAGGCTTGAACCTATAAAGATAGTAGAACGGAGTAAGGAAGGAAGAAATCCAGATGTATTAGATATTTTGGGAGCTGTGATGGTAGAGTTGAGATTTTCAGGCTAAGTAAGATTGTTGTTTTTTTGAAAAGAAAATGTCACAGTGAATGATGGTGGATACATGATCATTTTGGTAGAGTTTGAGCCTTTACTGCTTAATAATTTGTTTTATTAAGCGTGGAATGGAGAAAGAAAAAATGTAAACCACTTGATTTTATTGTTTATCTTTTTCATAAATATATTGAGTTGGACCATGTGAATTGCTTATGCGCAACAATCTTTGACCTACAAAAATAGAAATTTACTGTGATTCAACGAATATTTAGGAAGAGGGTAGGAATGGTGGGTATATATATTGAAAATAAGACGAAAATGTGTTTGGGGACTAATTATGAACTTGTAACTCAAATTTAATTCTTTAACTGCCAACCTTTTGAAAATGTCAACCATATACATTTCTTTCTTTTGAAACAGAGTCTTGTTCTGTCGCCCAGGCTGGAGGGCAGTGGTGCGATCTTGGCTCACTGCAACCTCTGCCTCCCAGGTTCAAGTGGTCCTCCCACCTCCGCCTCTTAAGTAGCTGGAATTACAGGCGCTTGCCACCACATCTGGCTAATTTTTGTATTTTTAGTAGAGATGGTGTTTCACCATATTGGCTGGAATGGTCTTGAACTCTTGACCTCAAGTGATCCGCCTGCCTTGGTCTCCCAAAGTGCTGGGATTATAGGCATGAGCCACTGCTGTGCTGTACCTGGCCATTTTTTTAGGTGAAGTTTTCTAAAATATATTACATATTTTCTGCCATCTTAAACAGAAGGTACTAAGCATAATTTAACTCTCTCCTCATTACTCAGTATTATCACAAGCATGAATTATTCTACTGCTGTAAGACAGTAAACCTTTAGGAGCTTTTAAGGAATTTAGAATTATTTATTTCTATACTAAGCGATCTCAGATTGATGTTTTGTTTCTTTTAAAATAATTTTATGCCATCTTTGTATGGTTTTTATTTTTCTTTCCATGTTGCTGAAAGTAATGCTGTTGTCTTGTAGATCCATGAACTATCTACTTATTAAACTAAGAAACCCCAAAAAGCTTGACATTTGTTCTCCCTCTATACTTTCTGGTTTTAGGCTAAGTTTTAGATAGTTGAGGTAGTTAAATAAGTGACCTTTTGATAAATAAGATAACATTTATTATGGTATTGATGACCAAAAATTAAATATATTTGAGAATGCTGTGTCACAGAGACTGAAAGCATTTGGAATGATTGGCTAAATGCCACAGATTTTGCTTTGGTGTATCTTACTTGACTTTTTCTCCCCCTAATAACTTATTCAAATACACATAATACAAAACCATGGTGAAAGAAACTAGTATTAGAGGTTTATGTAAGGGGTAGAATTACAGACGCTGGAGAGTATATGCAATTGCTTTTAAAAAGAAATGACCAAGGAACCCATATGATTAATACATAGTTAATACTTATTTAAATATTAATTAGTTCTATATTAATGAACTAAAATGTTATTTTTAGTGACACAAACATTATTCATTTTAGATAATCCTTCTTGTTTTAGCCTAGGCTTTTGCTAGATAGTATTTATAATACTTAGAATAAAACATATTTAGAAAGGAAAAGAACCTGAAGGAGCATTTGATTTTGCAGACTAGGAAGCAGAGTAGCAGAGAAGTAAACTGGTTCCCTCGGGATCATATAGCTGTTCAGAGGCTGGCTCTTGACCTGGGTACTTGAAGGAGGAGGGCTGTATCCACTGGGCTTCTCTGCTTCTACTTCCTCTTTAGGAGTTTGCAATATAGGGTTTGTTTATAAGAAAAGACAATTAGGCCAGGTGTGGTGGCTTACACCTGTAATCGCAGCACTTTGGGAAGCCAAGGCGGGCAGATCACCTGAGGTCAGGAGTTCCAGGCCAGAGTTCAAGACTCCATCTCAAAAGGAAAAAAAAATAAAAATAAAGACAATTATATAGATGATATATTCTGATGACATTGAACCACTTAATTTTATTGTTAATCATTTTCATAAATATATTGGGTTGGACCATGTAAATTGCTTATGCCCAACAATCTTTGACCTACAAAAATAGAAATTTACTGTGATTCAATAATATTTGGGAAGAGAGTAGGAATGGTGGGCATATATATTGAGAATAAAACTAAAATGTGTTTGGGGATTAATTATGAACTTGTCACTCAAATTTAATTCTTTAACTGCCAGCCTTTTGAAAATGTCAACCATATTTATTTTTTTTTTTACTACAGATATTTAAACATTGATTGAAACAAGATGAAAATAGGGAGAAACGTAGTACATTTCTTTTTGTTTAAAATGTAACATTTGCTCTAGGATACATTAACTTATTTTTCTAAAATTCCTTTGTGCTGGGGGTTTAGAAACTCATCGTAAATTGCAAATTTGATAGTAGCATTTCTGTGTCTTTGTTGTCTTTGCTGACCCATCATCCAGCAAGATGTTGAGAAATGGGATCCATATAACCACTTGATATAGCTGGTAGGGAGGATTCGTGAAACATCAGGACCATAGTGACTGAATGACCTGTTTTGACCCGCCCACTTTGGTGGGCACTCTGGGTAGTCAAGAAACAACATTAAGGGGTCTGTGTTTTTGGAGGACAGGAGAAGAAGATAGCTGAGAATGGAGATAGAGGATATTGACCACAAACTTCACATACTTTATAGTTTCTAAAGAGAATTAGCTCTAGGTTACTGTAAATGATGCAAAGGACCAAGAGAAGGGAAGAAAAATTAATGATTACTACCAATAAAGATAGAATAACTTAGGTGAAAAGTAAGCAGTTTGTCAGTTTACACAAATACAAAATAGATTTTGTTGATAAGTAAATCATAACTGCATATGCTTGTTATTCTGATTATTTCTGATGCTAGCGATGGTTCTCAAGAAATTTTAACGAACTATATAAATTCTATCCCATTCACAGTATTCATGAAACAAGCAACTTAGAAGAACTAGGCTATTATAGAACCAATATATCTAGTAAATAACTATAAAGGTGGGCATATTATCTATGCTAATTTGAGCAGAACTCAGTGACTTTATTTTTTAAGGTGAATCTGATACCTTTGCATTGTCTCATATTGAATTAAGAATGAATGAGAATGTAAAATTCCTAAAGCTAATTTTTAAAGTACTAACAAATCAATACATTTTGCTACTGGTATTTTATTTTGAGATGGAGTCTCACTCTGTTGCCCAGGTTAGAGTGCAGTGGCATTATCTTGGCTTACTACAATCTCTGCCTCCTGGGTTCAAGTGATTCTCCTGCCTCAACCTCCTGAGTAGCTGGCCTTACAGGTGTGTGCCACCATACCCAGCTAATTTTTGCATATTTAATAGAGATGGGGTTTCACTATGTTGGTCAGGCAGGTCTAGAACTCCTGACTCAAGTGATCCACCTGCCTTGGCCTCCCAAAGTGCTGAGATTATAGGCGTGAGCCACTGTGCCCAGCCTGTATTACTGATATTTAAACATTGATTGAAACAAGATGAAAATATGGAGAAACTTAGTACATTTCTTTATCTTTTTGTTTAAAATGTAAGCATAAAAATTCTAACCGTAAGAAATACCGGTTAAAGGAAGGATCTTAAGTTAACAGATTATTGACTATGTGTAATTACATATACAAGTAGAGTTACTATTTATACTGACCAAATAAACTAGGTAAGATTAATAGGCACAGAGGTATAATCTTACTATGGATGAGTTTTTAACATTAATATGAAATTGTACAGTTTTTATTAAATAAAACCAGGTATTTAGAGTTTAAAATATGTATCATTCCTTAATAGACTGTGTAGCTATTTTAGAGACTGTTTCAATGACATGCTTCTAAATGAGAATAATTTAAAAAATTAAATTTATCTTAAGTGATATTATTAAACATTTACCATAGCTGCAGGAGATGCAAATATGAATAAAGTGCATTTCTCAGGCTACAGTGTAGAAGAGGGATAAGGTAAGTGCCTAAATACCTGAAATAGGAGGTGGCATAGGTTAAGTATCACTGGAGAGGCACAAAGAGTTCTCTGGAGAGTGAATTAAAGGAGAGGTCACAGCTAGATTGGATAGGAGATGAAGAAGCGTTTGGAGTTGGGGATAGGAATGCAGAGACCAAGAAAGTCTCCATGGTGGAATAGTATTTTAACTTGACTTGAAGGGTAGACTGATTTTTACCAGGCAGAGACAAGGAGGCCATTTTAGGCAACAAGAAGAGGAAAGGCAAGCTCTGGGCATGTCTTTTTTTCTTCTTTTCTTTACAATGGTAAAGAATCTCAGTTTGGCTGGAAAATAGACTTCAAATGCCAGCTGAAATCCAGACGGTAATTGGCCCCAAAGATGGTGAAATTACGTTTTTACATGCTTATTCTCCTCTTAATGTCCAATGAGTAACTGGTTTTTCTCCCATTTTCTTATTAAAGGAAAATGAAAAACTGAGTAGGCTGCAAATGATGGGATTTTATTTGGCTCTGCAAGGATTTTTATAAATACTACAGCAGCTGTTTACATGTTTTTCATGATTGCCCCATGCATATCAGAATGATTCTGCTCATTGTTTCATGCATAAGCCCACATTTTACTCAAGTTTATCTTTGAATATTTGCCATTCTCATTTTGTTTGCACTCCTTTGGGCAATATTAGTTACCTGATGAAGGGACTGTCATGTATTTGGAATTCCAAGCTCTTCCAACTTCAGAATGCCATGTATTATGTAGTACTGTTAAACAGTCAGTTTGAGATCTGTAGCACAATTCACAGAGCAACAATCTCTCCTGTATTTCCAAATAAAGTCTCTGAAGAGAATGATATTTGCAGAATGTGCTATAGTGGTAAATTTAGAGAGTACAAGATAATTACTTGTAATTATGGCAATTTCTGTAAGGGAAATCATCTTAATTTGTTCCCACTAAGAAATAGAATTGCTCTACTCATAGCATCTGAATCTTTTTAGGAGATTAATGCCGTGTGCCTTCATTACTTTGAATGGACATTACCGCTTTTCACTACGTCTGAAATTACCCCTTAATTCATGCTTCTGTTTGAATTTCTGTTAAATGCATTCTTCACTTAAAAAAATCATATTCCAGAGCCCTTATTGGAGAGAACTTAAACATACATCCTAAGCAAATTGTGAAAGAATAATATATCCCACATTCTCTTGTGGGAGAATAAACCCACAAAGAAGTCATAGTCTGGATGGTGAAAAGAGTCTTTAACTCATACTTGGAGCATTCTCCTGTCATGCTATTCCCTGAAGACTTTAAAATTTAGATGGCCTTCAGGCTGATTGGTAATTGGTGTGGCTTAAAAGGAATGCTTTGTCTCTGGGCATTTTTGTGAAGACAGAATTCTGTCTGCTTTTAAAATTTTAAGTATTTAATTATACCATCATGGAAAGGTTACTCATCTATAAGTTTAAGATACAGAGAAATTGAAGTGGGAAGAATGGGTTTACAGTATAATATAATTAATTAGAAAGAATATTGAAAAAGAAATGACAGGTATATGTCTAGATGGGAGACAAAGGTGCTAAGTATAGGGAGTTACCTTAGGCTGTGATTATCTGCAGAAATAAATGATTTCAGGTTTTCAGAGCTGCTGGAGTTTTAAAATTTCTGAGTTTTTTTTAGTTAGCACCTATTTCTTCACATTTTGTAAGAATTTCTTTTGGCTACAGTGAGTTGAGGCAAATGCCTTAGTCCTAGAATTTCTGTGTCCCTTGATGCTAGGTGCAGTGCTCTGCATTGTGAAGACCCTTCTGTGTTTGAGTTCCGGGAGGGAGAAAGGTAGCTTTGGCCACCGTTTTTTAGTGATCAGAAATCATGCTTGAGTACAGCAGCTTTTAGGTAGGATCAGGCAGAGGTAGTGAGATGCAGAAGCTAGCTACAAGTGACTCAAGAGCTGTTCTTTGATTCAGAAGCGTTCATCCGCCTTCTACTAAGATCTAAACTTGTAGTCAAACTTAGATTAATTGATTGGGTAATTATTTCTATATGTGTTTACTGGGGACTTACTGTGTGCCAGGTGCTGGCTATTTATTTCATAATGAGGCAAATTGAGTAACACTAATGATGACTCTACTATTTCTGAATTTGGGATACTTCAGTTTACCCTTATGAATGTTTACTGAATTTAATTTGGTAACTAAAAGCTCTTTAATAATTCATGAGGTGTTAGAACTTGGAGGATGCAGATTCAGGTATAATATGATCCCTAGTCTTAATGAGCTTACAGACTAGACAGGAAGTCAGAATAGAAAATGAATTATTGTGCAATACAGTACAATAACATTGGTACCACAGACAGGGTGCTGTGGGAACACTGAAAAGCAGGAGAAAGGAGGAGGAAATGATAAGAGCTAAGCATTGAACTATGTGTAGAAGTTGTCTAGGTTAATGACCACTTTGTATTTTCATAGTATAGATTTATTTGTCCCTTCATTTTTATTAGAGTGATTTCAAAAGTAAAGGGATTTGCCATTCCAAATTCATATTTTCATAGTGCCATATTGTTGTCCATAGCTTGATTTCCTCTGAAATACTTCTGCAAGATAAATGGGCATTTCCTACGTTTTCACCTCCGATCAGTTTTCACGGTTGGATTGTTAATAAAATGAGCGCTACTTCTAACTTGTTTTTTGTCTTATGGGATGATTTTGTTCTTTTTCTTGCAGTACTTTTTGTATTTAAACATTTTGAGTATGACACATATTAATTTTGTTTTTTCTTGATTTTTTAAATTGAAGAAGGCAGTTCTTAAAGTATAATCCATACGATTTACTGAGGAAGAAAAAATTGCATGGTTTAAAAAGTTTAGAAAAGATGTACATATTATCTCCCTCTTGGAGATTCATTTGGCATATTGTGAGGGTTCTGAGAAGTCCTACAATTAAAAAATAAGGTAAGAGTAGAGGAGAAGAGAGACATCTTTACCTTTTTTTTTTTTTTTTTTGAGACGGAGTTTCGCTCTTGTTACCCAGGCTGGAGTGCAATGGCGCGATCTCGGCTCATCGCAACCTCTGCCTCCTGGGTTCATGCAATTCTCCTGCCTCAGCCTCCTGAGTAGCTGGGATTACAGGCACGCGCCACCACGCCCAGCTAATTTTTTGTATTTTTAGTAGAGACCGGGTTTCACCGTGTTGACCAGGATGGTCTCGATCTCTTGACCTCGTGATTCACCCGCCTCTGCCTCCCACAGTGCTGGGATTACAGGCTTGAGCCACTGCGCCCGGCCTTCTCACATTTAATTTTTTACAGTGCTTAGAACATTACTGTTTTTCCTAAAAAATATTATCTGTAGGTTTCACTTTATTATTAAAGGACTGAAGTTTTTAACAATGTCAAGTTAGATAAGAGGGCACAGTTCCCTTGGTGAATTTCACAACTGGGAAAGCATTTTCCCTTCCTGACTGTTGAAGGGCAGATAAGTTTGAAGTGGTATGAAAAGACTAAGTGAAATGCTGTCTGTGATAGTGTGAACTGTAGTAGATCACCTCTAGGTATTGAATGAAAGTGTGGATTTTTGTTCGGTTACATTTTTTAGTGGAGTACTATTATTCTTTTGGACTTCTAATGGGAAAAAAAGGCCATTTCTGAACTTGATTAGAGGGGAGGTCAAGGAAGGTCATTGAGTCTCTCAGTCCTTGTCTTGCCAAGGAGCTGAAGATAAGAAGAACTTGGAGGGGAGAGAGCATGATCTAAGTCTTGTCAAAATAGTCTAGTTAGCTCTTATATGGTGGATCACAGAGTGGTTCCGTTAAGTCAGTGCAGCCTTAGGACTTAGGAAGTAAGTTAGAATATAGTTATTTTAGCAGTTTAGAATGGTTTGATCCAACCCCTGGAGCAAACCAACTAACTATATAAAGATAGATTCAGAAAATGGGCTGTGTACACCTGACTTTGTGTGCCTTTAAATATTCCCTGCTTAGTTTTGTTAACCTTGGCATTTTAAGTCTTTTTGAAAATGTTACCAGCTATACTTAAGATAACTAAAGGAAGGTTTTGTTGTTGTTTTCTACTCCCACTAGGTTGGGTCATTCATTTAACAAATATTTACCAAGTACCTGTTTAATTTTCTTTTTCTTTTTTTTCCTCCCCTGCATGGAGTCTCACTGTGTTACCCAGGGTGGAGTACCCAGTGGTGTGATCTCAGCTCACTGCAACTTCTGCCTCTTGGATTCAAGTGATTCCCCTGCCTCAGCCTCCCGAGTAGCTGGGATTACAGCACATGCCACCATGCCTGACTGAGTTTTGTATTTTTACTAGAGATGAGGTTTCACCATGTTGGCCAGGCTGGTCTTGAACTCCTGACCTCAAGTGATCCATCCACCTCAGCTTCCGACAGTATTGGGGTTACAGGCATGAGCCACTGTGCTCGGCCAGAATTTTGATGAGGGAAGTTAGCTGCTAGTGAGATGATAACAGCCACTATCAAAGTAAATGGACCTCAGGGGAGAGTAAGACTGAAGAGATATAGTTGGAACCTATTGTAGTGCGCAAGAGTTGCCCTTACTCTGTTCCTAAAGTCCCTCATTCTATCACAGCTTGCCCAAGCTGAACTCATTCTTCAAGTCCTTGCCTAAGCCTCCTCACTGTGAGGCTCTCCCAGATTCACCAAGTTGGAATTAATCCCTTCTTTAACTGCACTCTTTTTTATATTCATTAGAGCAATTATTGTAGTTTGATCAGTTGATCAATGAATTGATTGGTTTATTGATTCAACATGTTTTCATTACATACCATGTATCAGCCATTCTCTATATTAGAGAGGGTACTGATGAGTAGGTCTCTGTCCCTGTCTTCAAGGAGCTATTCGTGCATTCCTTTTGGTTGTTTGTATTGGTTTCTCCTACTTGATCTTAAACCCCTGAAGGACACAGTAATGGGCACTATTCATCTTCTCTCACATGCCTAGCATAGTGCCTGACTTGTAAAAGGCATTCAGCCAGTATCTTTGAATATATTTGTTTTTGTTTCTGACACACACAGAACTGAAGATTCTTGGATATTGGTCCATTATTTGACATTTGCATAATAGTCTTGTATTGGAGGAAAACAGAGTTCTGACAGGTTATATCAAATGACACATCCAGCTGTATTTAGTGTGTCAGCAACAGATTAATTCAGATTCTGATACTTTTTATGTTAGTGTGCAAGCCACTGAACTATTGTGCCTTACTTTAGCTTATATTAAATAAATCAGATAACTGTAGAACTGTATCTTAGAAATGTAAATTTCTAGTAGAAACAAAGGATTGGATCTTTGTTTATATGTACAGTGATTTAGTAAGCAATAGAGTCAAATGTCAAAAGGCTTTTAGGTCACTGGTTGAGTAGCACTGTGGTTTATTATTTACCTTTTGCCTACCACAAATGTTCTTCTAATCCAAAAACCCAGAGTAAATGTTTGCCGAGAGTCTCTACAACGCCTAAACAATGAAATATTCACATGCTTTAGTGGTAGCAAAATTGAATGGCAAACAGCTGCCAGCAGCCATTCCTGACTGATCTAATCCAGGAGGTTTGTGAAACGGGAACATATGGATAGGGGATAACTGGAAATTAGCAAAGATCTAAATGTTTGACTAAATGTGGTTATAGTTTGGTATGATAAAGCCCAGAGGTGAGAAATGACCTCATATCGAAGCCAAAGGGTATGAACTTTACTGGAAACAACTATGACACTAACACAGAATTAGGTATGAGATGCTTTTACCTTGTACTGTATTGAAAGGAAGCTATTGCTGTACTTATACCATGACTTGGATAAAGAGATAATACCTCAAAAGGACCTAAAAAGGCATGACCTCTGTCAGAATGTAGTTGGGAAACATATTAATATTTAATTATAATACAGTGTTCCAAGTATTCTAATAGAGGTATTGTAGTAAAAATCATGAGAACACTGAGAAAGGAACATGAAGGAAGTGGAGAAGGTTTCCCATGCTTGAGGGAGGAGTGGGAATTTGCCCCATGGAGAGGAGTAGAGGATTTTGTTTCAGGCAAGGCGTTACCATAGACAAAGGCATGAAGATCTGAATCAGTAGAACACATTTATTTAGTTACTTATTTGTTTGTTTATTGCAGGAGTGTAAAGTGTTTTGGGCAAGTAATTATTAAGAGCCTAATTGGTATATCAAAACATCAAGTTGTATACCCTAAATATATGCAATTTCTATTTGCCTGTTATACTGGAATTGGCTAGAAAAAAGAGCCTAATTTCCTGTATTCCTTGATGTACCAAAAATTATAAATCAGGAAAATGTATTTCCTGGGTCTTTATAGTACCTTTTTATATGCAGGTATTTTTCCAAGTTATTTCATCAGGTTAATTTATAGAGTTGAGTGGTTTAAAAAATCTTGGCTTTTCCAGATGTACCATTCAAGATTTAAATTGTTCTAGTGATCCCAAAATTTGTGATTTTGATGAAGCATACAGTGTAAGTTGTTTAATGAGTGAGCATATCTGGCTCCCCAGCAATCTCATATCAAACCATTTTATAAATATACCCATATTTGGATTACTGCTAGGGTAATCCAACTTCTGCCTGCTGTGCACTCCACCATCCTCTTCTTTATCATAATGGCCTAAGTGCTACCCAGTGACTGTCATCAGCACTTGGAAGCATTGCTCTGATTTTGCACCGGTAGGCAAGGTTAATGTAACTACTGTAATGATGCAACTTAATGGACTTCAGAGTTTATTTGCATGGCCAGATTTATTTTAGTGGTATTATAAATTGCTTTAGTCCAGTAGTATTTATAGAACTATAGAGGGCCGAAACTGATTACCTAAAATTTTATCATACTTTATTGAATTTTTTGGGCAAAGCTATGTGCTGTAGTATCATTTGCAAATTTGGGGATTTTTTTTCCCTTTTTTTTTTTTGGAGGCAGAGCCTTGCTGTGTTGCCCAGGCTGGAGTGCAGTGGCACGATCTGGGCTCACTGCAACCTCTGCCTCTCAAGTTCAGGTGATTCTCCTGCCTCAGCCTCCTGAGTAGCTGGGATTACAGGTGTGTGCCACCATGCCTGGCTAATTTTTGTGTTTTCAGTAGAGACAGGATTTCACCATGTTGGTCAGGCTGGTCTCAACCTCCTGACCTTGTGATTCACCTGCATCGGCCTCCCAAAGTGATGGGATTACAGGTGTAAGTCACTGTGCCTGAGGATTTAGAATTGTCCAGAGATCTTTAGGAATGTCAGGAATCTACAGTAGTTTTAAACAATTTTTTTAAAACAGTATTTTTGACTGTTAATCCAAAAACTTCTACATGACAGATACATGGTATGCAATATCTGTATTTCTTCACTAAAAAACCAAACTTTGCTTTCACTATTGTGAGTTAAGAAGTAGGTGACTGGAAATAAGAAAATGGCAATTTATACCATCCATTGATTGTTAAGAATCATTAATAATGTGAACAATAAATATTTTAAAATATATCATTGATTTTTAAAACAAAAATTAGGCTTTTGGTGTTTATAAAATAAGGAATATGGTTTTTAAAATGCTTTTAAACTTCTTATGTAGGTATGAATAAACATTAACTCATTTAATGTTGTTCAATAGCAAAATATGAAGATCGTGTAGAATTTAGAGGTACTTGAAGTTTTAAATCACAAGTGACAGGATGTGAAGATCGGAATGTTTGTGGTATTGAGTTATGTAGGTTCAAAAAAGCCATTTATACATACGTTTATTTATGTATAGAATCCCTTAGTGCTCGTCAAGGCAATTTAGCAGGAAAACCATTCAGTATAAAGTGAGAGGAAGACAGCCTTCTTTCCATGTTTTTGAACATTATGCTGTTGCTTTTATTGTGTTGAGTATAACATTTGTGCTCTGCTGATTTAGCAGAGATACCTATATTCATTTACTCCTTTCCTTTCAAAAATTATCATTGGAATTTTTGGAAAAAGAAATACAACTGAAGACCATAACATCTCCATCAACTCTGTTCAAAGCTTATATTTCTTGCTCTTTTTTTTCCTTGACTAAGTAGTTATCATAACTTTCTTGATCTGAAGTAGCAACTATTGACATTTTGTTAAATGTCTCAAACAGTCATAAAATTTCATCACTTCTTCTATAAATGGTAACTTTGTCTTTAAATAGATAACTATGCATTAATTGATAATTATTGCTAGTACTTATATGGAAAGACAACATTCCACCCTCATTAGTCATCAGAGATATGGGATGTACCTTTTTGGGGACTCTGGTTTCTTTGATGATACAATCATTTGTAATTTTTTCAAAAAGTCAATTAATTACCATGTAAACTGAATCAGAACAATTCTTTGTAAAGGTTTCACTTTGTTACTGATTTTTCCAAGATTGAGACAAATCGATTTTTCAGCGTTGTGGTTTTATTTGTTTAATATTGAAAGACAAGGTATCTGTTAAGCATGCCTCTGGATGTACACATATATGGATGGAACAGAATTGGGTACTGTACATTAGCTTCCTTTTCTGTAGTTAGCTGAAACAGCGAAAAGAAAGAGGTAGAAGCAACTACTTAAACATGGAAGCACAATTTGGGTCCATGTTAGTCTCTGTAGGTTGTAACTCTATAGCAGAATAAGGTCCTCTGCTTCTATCATTTTGAGGGAAAGATCATTTATTAGACCACTTGTTAAGTATGATACTTTTTGGATGAATATGACTGATTAATATAAATATTGCAAAAAGGCAGAAGACATCTATTTTCCAAGTGTGTCTCAGCTAAAATAGTGTTTAAAATTTTGCATTTCTGGCTAGGCACAGTGTCTCACGGCTGTAATCCCAGCACTTTGGGAGGCTGAGGCAGGAGGATCACCTGATGTCAGAAATTCAAGACCAGCCAGGCCAACATGGCGAAACCCCATCTCTACTAAAAAATACAAAAATTAGCTGGGCATGGTGGTGCATACCTGTAATCTCAGCTACTTGGGAGGCAGAGGCACAAGAATCACTTGAACCGAGAGTCCAGCCTGAGTGGCAGAACAAGACTCTGTCTCAAAAAAAAAAAAATACTTTTTTTTTTTTTTTTTTTTTTTGCATTTCTTAGTTTTATGGCTATGAAGGCAGAATTAGAATTGCTTTCTTTGAACTGCTTGAGGAGAAAAAGAGCCAAAAAGTCAGAGTTAAGGCTCACATGATCTCTCTCTTTAAGTGTGATTTTGAGAATTATTACAGTCACAGAGAAGAGAAACTACCAGAAACGTATCGAAGACTCATGAGGCTTTTGTGTTTAGTAATTTTTTATTGGTATTAAAGTCAGAAAAATAAAACTATTTTTCAAAGAGATATGCTTGAATTTCTGTATTATTCTAATTCTTTTTTACTGCAGCCCTAATTGTTAGTTAATAGTGAATTAAAAGTAGATTTTTTTATACAGAGGTAGAGAAACAGGCATGTTTATTACTCAAGACGAACATTTAGTCATCCAGCCAGAAGCTTTCATCTGTCTTCTTTTATAATTAAAACAAAGTCTATTAGTTCCGTCAATCAGCAGTCATCTGGGGTGATGACAAGGACTGTACAAACATTGGTAGCAGCTGCCAAAGAATCAGAAATGTAACTTTTCAAAATTAAACTTGCTGCATAGGAAAAAAATGAGCCTTTCATGATAAGATTTGTTTCTCAATTGTTTAACTTTCAGTAAGTCTGTGAATTAATATCCTGTAATATGGATTTCAAGACATTTTCCTTTTATTTACAATCATCTGTAGCCCTTTTTCTTGAGAAGCAATGAGTCTTAGTCTCATTTTAGAGCCACTGTTGGGAAAATAGCATTCTCAGGTATCTAGCTATTTATATTACTTGGAAGAAGTTAAACAAACTGTATAGTCTTGTACTTAGAATATGATTCCGAGATTTTATTTAAAGTGAAATAGTCTCTTGTCATGATCAGTTTGCTCATAATTGGGCACTCTAGTTTAACTAGAATGGCATAGTATGCCTCAGAGGTGGTTGTTTTCTTATTTAGATTGTTAATAGGCTGTTTGGCATCATATGCTTTCAGCAAGAGTTCTAAATCAGTTTCTTAATAGTTCCTTCAGTAAGAAAATCCTAAAGTTCTCTTTTGGTATGTAACTTTAGTTCAATAAAACAAGTATGTGTGAACCATCTACTTTGAGCAAGGAATTAGGTGCTGGAATTGATATAGATATTTAAATACGAGAAGTTTTCTTTATTAAAGAGGTTAACTTCTTATCAGTTGATCAATATAAACAACTAAGTGTAATACAAGGCAGAATATGAGAAGCATATTATATTATAATGTACTGTAGAACACAGAGAACGATTCCTGCTTGAGGAATCAGAGAAGACTTCTTAGAACAAATAGTATTTTAATTTGTCATGAAAAATGGATAGAACTTTAACAAGTAGATATGGGGGAAATATTGACAGAGTGAGAAATTGCAGTTTCATGTAGTTATACAGGATTCTTATTTATGATTCCTCATGTAATAGGGGTTCTTTGGCTCTTAGATTCTTAAGAGTGACAGTAGATTGAACAAAATGTTAATTCTTAAAACCTGTCTGGTTATAATCATCGAGGCCTAAGGATCTTTAAAAAATACATATTTCCGGACTCTGCTCCTACAGTCTGTCTGTCTCAGTAAATCTTGAGTAGGGCTCCAGATTCTGATTTTAAGCTCTCTCTGATTTTGTCCAGCCAGGTTTGGAAGATAACCTTCTGCATAAGCTTTCATTGCCTACACAAAAATATCTTTCCTCTTCTGATTCTCCAGCTTCCAAATTCAAAGCAAGTGGATGTGTTTCAGTCTCTGTTTAGTTATTTGATCCTTGAAATTTCAAATGTTCAGGTGGGATTGAGATTTGTTTTTAGCTATTGATAAGCACACAGGGGCTCAATATTTAATACATATTTGTTAAATAAATGAAATGATACAAAAAGAACTCCAGGTTATATTGGAGAGTACCACACAGTAAATTCCTTTAAGAGACTCTTTCTCTCTGTGTGCCTGTTTTTTTGTTTATTCTACGTTTGACTCCAGTATATAAAGGTCTTTTGGAAAAGCGCTGCAGGTTCTTTGTGACCACACTTTGAACATCACTGATTGCTAAGTTCCTATACCATTTTGAAGGACAGTTAGATAAAACAAGTCATATTGCTGAGAATTTCTGTAAGTTTAAGCATTTTTTTGTAGCATGTATTTTTGCTCTTCAAAAAATCTGTTTTCTAGAGAATCTGAAAAGGGAATGCATGCTGATTGAGTATTTTGAAGTTCTAAGCAGTTCAACTGCCGTCATTGGGGGTTGAACTGTGCAGTATATTTGATTTGTTATAGCTTCTTTATTCTACTTGCTCAGCATTTTCCTGGCAGTTAATTACACAGTGGCTTTAGGGTGCATTCCATAAGATGCTGAAGACACAGCTTTGCTGAAGTCTGACACACTTTTCTTCTTGGTTACATAGCTAATGGCCACTCTGGGATAATTAGTGAGAAGAAACTCCAATGGCCCAATTACTGTCTTTTCAAGGTTTTCCCTTTTAATTCTTCTTTGCTCAAATCTTGAGAGATTGCCTCTATTGTAGGTTGTACTTGTATGCTATTTAAAACTGGGTTTTGTTAGTTACAGTCAGACAAAAAGGTAAAAGATCTGTATTTTAGTACATTGGGAGTACTATAAGAAGTTGGTTGTATTTTCGAGAAACCAAAGAGTAGTGTACTGTTCAGAGCAAGAGATGGCTAATATTTTCAAAGCCACAGCAATTACTGGCTTTTGGTTTCTGGGTAAAGACTCATACAATGGCCCTCATCTATGCACTGAGAGGACTTGAAGATTTAGGCTCAGAGCTGTTAGGGTTTCCTAAGCATTGCCTGATATGTAGATTAGTAATCAGATGTGCCATTTTTCTGTCAGGAAGCTTGACTGCTTGACTTGGAGTATTGTAACTTACTAACGTAATGAAAATGCATGTGCATATGCCTTGGTAATAAAACTATGTGAACACGTCTACCACAGCGTTTGGTAGGTAGATAGAATCTAAATCTTGTAAATTCCTGAGTGGTCTAAGTCAGCCATATGTTTTCCACCTTTTTAAAATGTCTGTCCAACATAGAATATGGCAATTTCAGATTTATTTTTTTGTTTTTCTGAGATGGAGTCTCGCTTTGTTGCCCAGGCTGGAGTGCAGTTGTATGTTCATAGCTCACTGCAGTCTTGAACTCCTGGGCTCAAGGAATCCTCCCACTTCAGCCTCCCAAGTAGCTGGGACTATGAGTGTGTGCCACCACACCTGGGTTGCTTTTGTTTTTTGGTAGAGACAGGGTCCTGCTATGTTTCCCAGGCTGGCTACAACTTCTGGGCTGAAGTGTTCCTCCCAGTTTGGCCTCCCAAAGTGTTGGGAATATAGGTGTGAGCCACTATACTCAGCTAATTTTTTATTTTTGTAAAGATGGGGTCTCACTTTGTTGCCTAGGCCCATCTCAAACCCCTGTGCTCAAGCTATCCTCCCATCTTAGCCTCCAGTGATTTTATTATTTTTCCTAAGGTCTATATCAGTATAAGATGCTTCTCATTTGAATTGTGCAAGCAAACCTCTGTTTCTGAACTCTATCTAAATTGGGAAAAAATGTGCTAAAAGAAACTCCTTTGAAAAATTGCAAAGTTATTAATATTATGGATATACTATGGATGTGGCATTTTCTGTGAATATGTTCTTTATATGGAGAGGAATATTTGTTGAATAAATGAATGTAATAAAGTTTTATTATAGGAGTTCGGAGGCTTTGTTTTCACTTGTCATGCTGTTTTGTTTAAATGTTCCCAGTGCTCTTTGCAGAGTATGTTACTATGTCGTTGAGCCTTTTGTTTTGGTGTTGTGCCATGCTTTCCCAATTGGCTTGTGAAGACTGGTAAGGGTAATCTAAAATCTTTGAGTGATGAAAACTGAGCCAAGTCATGTTGGTGGAGCTCATCCTAATGGGTCATGTTTTATTGAAGAAGTAAGATTGATAGACGTAAGAAAAGAGTATTTCTAGTCGTATAACAACACTCTAACAAGTTCCATTTTACAACCTGGTAAATCTTCCTCTGATTTGTCTCTAACAAAGTAAAAAGTTCTTTAGGGGTGGAGGTAGGGAGATTGTATTCAGTATGTAGTAACCACATGATATTCAAATAATTTCCATCACTTCAGATTGACACATGGAGAAGCAGTATCTTCTGAGACTGTACAGAATGGTATAGTGGGCATGATATTTTCTCTCAATATCTTCTTAATTAATACATAGTTTTGGTGAGAGGAAATCTTTCAAAGGGCAAAGGAAAAAAACTCCAAATCAATCCATAGAATATTGTGATAGAGCACACAGAAGTTACTGGAACCAGAGGTGGGAGAGTAAGACTCTTGAATGTACTCCTTGTAACCGTGCGATTGGCTTCTCCAATGTGTTTTTTAGAGTCCAGTGTAAAGAAAAATCAGCAATTTTTAGAGAATAGATAGGGAAAGTTTTAGGAAAGTTCAAATTTTAATGTTGAAATGTTGGAGCCTTTTTAAAAGAAAGGTTTTAAGTCCTCCTTACTCTAGGGCTTTTCTGAAAATTCAGTGCTTTTTGTAGATAAACACATTCTAAAACTTGTTATTGAAGGTTGCAAAATGGGGAAAATATATGCATTTA
>NW_016107734.1:87832-110046 GCF_001604975.1 Cebus imitator | reverse complement strand
TTGAGACAGAGTCTTGCTCTGTAGCCCACGCTTGAGTGCAGTGGCGTGATCTTAGCTCACTGCAACCTCCGCCTCCTGGATCCTGGTTCAAGCAATTCTTCTGCCTCAGTCGCCAGAGTAGCTGGGATTATAGGCGTGCACCACCATACACAGCTAAGTTTTGTACTTTTAGTAGAGATGGGGTTTCACCATGTTGACTAGGCTGATCTTGAACTGTTGACCTTGTGATCCACCAGCCTTGGCCTCCCAAAGTGTTGGGATTACAGGTGTGAGCCACCATGCCTGGCCTAGTTTGGCTTTTTAAAAAAGTTGTATCATTATTTGGATTTTGCCCAGTTTGAGAGACTGAAATGCCTGATAAAGCACTGAAGGAAGAGGTACAACTGTAGTAGCATAAGCTTTTTATCCAGTGATGTGATCCTTTTCCTCTCATTGGAATAGAAGTTAACAAATTTAGGTTTGTTGACCGTCTTTCTGTGTTCTTGCTGTGTATCCATTATGTCCCCATTCAGAGCCTCTGGCTTCTTATTTGTAAAATTAGATAGAACTTTGCCTGTCTTAAAGGACTGTTGTGTGCATCTCAAGGGATAATATATGTGAAAGCATTTGGGAAACTGTAAAGCAGTACATTATTCTTTCTGTCAAAGGAAGTTTCATATCATATTTACCTTTTGATTACTATGGTCTATTTTAAGTGATTCTGTATTTAAATTTCTTTTTATTAATTTCCAAATATGATCTTACTATAATTCTAGTCACATTAAAAATATGTTTCATTCTGATTTAATAACATGAATTTTCTTTTAAATCTGTACTCATTTGTCAATTAAAAATTGCAATTGCTTACCTGCATGCCTCCAAGGGATAGTCTCTACTTTTCTATAACTGTTTTTTTCATTTAAAATTTCTTTTATTTATCTCAAGGAAATTTCATTTATCTGATAATATCTCCTTGTTTTTTTGTCATTTAAGGATTTTATTAAACTCCGTGCAGCAGTCCCTCCTCTCATTTGACATATTTTCCTTGACCATTTTCCTATGTGATCTCAGAGTCACTTTCCAATCCATCTGGCAGTGCTCATATTGGGCCAATTTTAATTAAACTTGTGAGCTCGATGGTAAGAACCTGTCTCAGATATTTTACTAGAATACAGTTTTAGATCATTGATTTTTACTATAATTCAAAAAAATTATGCAATTAAAATATTAAAAATAGATCGATCAAGTCTGCTTAACCTCGTGACAATTTTTTTAAGATTTGTAAATACTGTACTGATTATTGCTTATTACTCTATTTATTTCAAAGGAAGATAGTTCTTGAAGTTTCCATGCAAAACTGGAAATGGATTATACAGACTGTGAATTTATTAGACAATGAGCAGAATATTGTTCTGTTTTTGGTTCTTAAATCATTGCATATTCACTTTTCCTCTCTCATGGACTGTCTTACATCCCTGTCCTGTCCTTGCCTCTTCAATTCTTCCCTATACCCACTCACTAATATAAATGCTTGGATAGAAAATTACGGTTTTGAGATCCTTGTTCCTGCTGCTTTTTTTCTGATTATCTACATTGCCACTTCATCCCTGAAGCACTTGTCTCTGGGTTGCTTGTCTCCAGTCAGAATGCTTTTCCCACTATCGGCCAACTTGGCTGCAATTTTCAACTCAGAACTGACTTCTCAGTTGATAGACTCCTGAGGCATCTCAGTCTGACAAGGACCATCTTCCTAGAACATTACACGTTGGGCTCTCCTTATATTCTCCATTACCTTACATTATTTTAGAGGGTTGCAGTTAGCATCCCAAATGTTCCAAATATTCCTTCCTGCAGGCACTCCCTGTTTGCAGTCTGATCAACTTCAGATTTATTGTTACCCTCAAGAGAACTGTGCTGCATCTGTGCAGGGTGTTCATTTCTGAAAGGTCATTTCCTGGTGTGAATTCCAACCAAAGGAGATTAAGCCAGAGTACAGCCTTCTTTCTGTTATGTACTTACTCATTTTACTTGGAAGAGAAATGAAGACTTATTTCAGATGTGCTGCACAGCACACAAAATTAGATGATGATGTGACATATTAATGATTGACAGACAGTAATAGGTGAAAATAAGAATAATATTTAAGCTCGTTTAAGCTTTGACATGTGTCTAGGTTTCAAAGTGGATTAAATAGAGATTTTTGTCTGAGTGTGAGTTGGTAGTTCATTCTTCTCTTTATGTTTATAGTATTCTCCACAAAGCTTGAAGATAACATAGCTTTCCACCTCTCTTTTGGGTTTAATGTCATTTGGCTGTCATTATACTTTGCTTCTTCACAGCCAAAAGCAAGTAAAGTCCTCCTTCATTTATTTTGCTGTTTCATCATCAGTGTTACAGGCCACAGCCCATATCATTGGTGATGGAAAGTTACCCCCCACCTTTTTTTCTTTTTTTTTTTCTTTTTAAACTCTTAGCCTTAATTAAAATTTACTGAAAACATAGATTTGTTTCTTTAGCATTCTAAATCATTTTTGACAGAGTGTTTTTAAGTATAAGGCATTTCTCCCGCATTATAAATTTAAAATAAGTTACATTTTTCTATAGCATAATTAATTCTCCTTAACCCTTGTGGCTGCCTTCCAAGCTGCCTCTGGTATTGGTATAAGTACCAGAGTTCATTGCAACATTTAAGCAATAAAATCCAATTTTATTGCTTAGTATTTCATGAAAATGAAATCCAGTTTACATCGTTTTTTGAGAATGCATGAGACAACTAGAAACTTTCTAATCCTAAAGGAGTGATTAAGCATTTCGATGCCTGGATTCTTCATAGAAACCCACCTGAATGTGCTCCTAGGCATTAGTTATATAAATAACACGGCGAGTGAGATGGTTTTTCACAAGGCTGATAGCCAAGGGTTTAGATAAAATATTTTAAATGGAGAAAGTCTGCCTACCACTGAGTTTTAAATTCCTGTCTCTGCAGCCCACCTGCCCCATTTCCTCCCATCACTAAGCATCACCATGCCTAAATACACAAAGAACAAATTACATAAAAACACAGTCCATGCTAAAACTGTGAAATGAACAGAAGAGCAGTAGACTAACAAAACTTAACGTTGAGAGCAGAGCTGGCACTAAAGGAGGAGTAAAATTTTGTCAAATAGAGGAAGGGTATAGAAAGCCTATATCCAGCACAGAATTGTGAAAACACCTGGCATATCTGGTAGGGAGACAAGAGCACTTTAGTGGGATCTTCATGCATTTCATTGGAAGTTATAAGGAGGTTAGGGTGGAAAACTAGATAGGGTCATATTGTGAAGGACTGGTATGTCAGGCTAAGGGATTTTGGTTTTTAGGAACTAGCAAACATTCAATAGCTGCTTTCCAAACTTGGGAGAGAATCATGAACTCTTCCCTCCTCTCTGTTCTGCCCTCTGCCCCCACCCTATGGTGGAGGATGCATGGTTGCATGATGGGGGATGAACTGGAAAGGATCTGTTGTGGAGAAGGGTAGCTGGAGGGTCTGCTAAGCAACCTGACCAAGTTTGTAATAGTTGTAACCAAGAAGTGACAAAGGCTGTGGCCATCTGGCACAGCCTCCATTCATCTTCTATGGAACAGGTCTTCAGATATCTGAAGGCAGTTTTGTGTCCTTTAGCAAGGCATGTATTTGGGGGAACTTGTGTAATCCCAGCTTCCTTCACCAGCTAGAACAAGGAATAAGCATCAGTGCCTTGCCAACCCACTTGTAGAACTTGCCTTACTATTCTTTGTTCATTACTTCCAGTGACCATAGTATTTTGATTACTTTGCAATTATACTTTAAAATATTTGATTATTTTGAAATAACACTGATGTAGGGTTTTTATTTTAGGGAACCAGCAGGGTGTAGAACTTCTGGAGAGCCAGATCCTCGAACCTTTACATTACGATTCTGTTGTCCAGATCTCAGACTGACAACAAGGAATTTTGGTGGTGGTTTCTCATATCTCTTGTAAGGAAAACTTAAATAATTCAGGTAGTAAATTTGTTTCAGCTTATATACTGCTAGGTATATAGTGATCGAAGCTATTCTTTTTAAGGCAATATTTTCACTGCCTTTGCAACCATAGAGATCATCAATAGTAAAAGCTATTAAACTGACATTATAACTGTTGCTGTGAAACCAGTACTTTCTTGCAGGCATTATCCTATGCCTTTTTGGAAAGGATGTAGTTCTCATTTAGTTATCAGGGAACATGGTGCTATCTTATAAGCATTGCTTTCTTTTTCTTTCTTTCTTTCTTTTTCTTTTTTGAGAGGGAGTCTTGCTCTGTTGCCCAGGCTAGAGTGCAGTGGCGCATTCTTGGCTTACTGCACCCTCCGTCTCCTGGGTTCAAGTGATTGTCCTGCCCCAGCCTCCCGAGTAGCTAGGCTTACAGTTGTCTGCTACCACGCCTGACTAATTTTTTGTATTTTTAGCAGAGACAGGGTTTCACCATGTTGGCCAGGGTGGTCTCGAACTCCTGACTTTGTGATCCACCCACCTCAGCATTATAAAGTGCTGGGATTACAGGCATGAGCCACCATGCCTACCCTATAAGCATTGCTTTCTAATCAGTTTTTTCAGGTCTTCTTTGCAGAACCTCTTTCTGAGTTTCTGAGGGTAAATAAGAATGTTCTTCTGAATCAAATTCTTCCCCAAGACTACATATTATGAGTGGATTCTTGGAATAAGTTTTCTTTTAGATCACTAGATGTGATAAACATGGCTATTCTGTGAGTAGGAATGCCGGTTCATAAGAGTTGAACAACTCTGCAGTTGCTTTTCCTGGCACCAGATAGCTAGGATCTCCAAGTGTTTCTGTTATTGCCTCTGAGAGCTGGATTTGAGAGAGAGTTTTAAAGGCGACAGAACGTTACAAAGATGCACTGCATTAATCTAAAATCTGTTAGAAGAATTTGTGCTGGGGTATCGATGATTTAAAAAAAAAAAACCTACTGAACAGGTTTTCAGTAGAATATAAAAAATTTACCTGTTTATCAAGAGAACTTAGTCCATCTATTTCTTAAACAAACTTGAAAATAAGGGAATTGAATAAAAATGAAGTCTTATCTGTAGCATACTCAAATTACCATTTTAGAAATAGTTGTTTAGTTTCTCTTTGTGTTTGTTTTAATTTTATCCAAGGCAAGAATTATTAATGAAAAAGTTGTATATTGAACTTTACATCATTAAAGGTGGAATTCTTTTTTTTTGAAAAAGTTAAAAAATAAAGAGTTCTACCCTATAAATTCATGTTATTTGCTAGTTTACTAAATTGCTATTTTTTTCTATTTCTAGGCATTTTATCTTTTCATCCTAACAAATGTATTCTAAATTAAACATTTAAATATCTTTCTGATTGTATTCTTGCTCTATGCCAGTTTTGTTACCTCATACTGCTTTAGTCTCTCTTGGGGTCCTTCCAACCTACTTGGCTACTCCCCCTTTTTGAATGACCTAATTCTTTCTGAATCCCACACATCTTCTGTTGATTGCTAAAGTCTGTGCTTAGGATTCAGTTTCCTCTTCTGTCTCACACTAATACAATCTATGCTCCTTTTCACAGTGAAATATACTAGAGTTCCATAACTTATTTTTATTCATTATTTAGCATGCTTGTGATAAAGCCTAAGTAATTTTAAGATGAATGTAGATAAACCAGAATATGTTCACAATAGTCAAGAAGGCCAACAGAGTGGATGAGAGAGGTGATTTTAAATTATTTCAAATGAGGAATGACAGAGAAATGCCTATGTTTAGTAGGAGGAAGAGGCATATAATAACTTCCTCAAGTATTTGAAAGATTATCATATGGAAGAGGAATTAGCTTTGTTCTGCATTGTCTTAAAAGATAGCACAGGCTGGGCGTGGTGGCTCATGCTTGTAATCCCAGCACTTTGGGAGCCTTAATCAGGCAGATCACTTGAGGTCAGGAGTTTGAGACCAGCCTGGCCAACATGGTGAAACCTCATCTCTACAAAAAATAGAAAAATTTGCTGGGTGTGGTGGTGCATGCCTGTAGTCCCAGCTACTCGGAAGAATAAGGCATGAGAATTGCTTGAACCTAAGAGGTGGAGATTGCAGTGAGCCGAGATCGTGCCACTGCACTCCAGCCTGGGCAATAGAGCAAAAAAAAGAAAACAAACAAAAAGCACGAAGGTTAATTTTATGGCATATGAATTATATATACACATATATAATACATTTTAACATATATGTGTGTATGTTTTTAAAGTGGTACAAGGAGTAGGTGGTGGAAATGACAGGAACATGTTTTGGCTTATTTGTTTTATTTAAGGAAGAACTTTCAAATAAATAGAATGGTCTCAAGATATGATGCTTTGCTGATGGAGGTAGTGATTTTCTGTTAATAGAGGTGGTCAGCTCTGAATTGTAGGGCCGCTATTGATGGGATTTTGGCATCAGATAAGAGATTGAATTAGATGACTGCTAAGTTAAATTTCTTTGTCACTGAAAGATGTGATACCCTCACCTCTTTAATAATATGAGTTAGTAAACAATAGACATTTTTATGAGTGATCTCTTTTTTAGTTTTAAGTTTAGAACTGTAGTATTTGACAGCTGTTCTTTTTCTTCTCATGATTATCATCATTTTTTCACAGCAGGAGAAGGGCAGAGTAAAACTCCCACATTTTGAAGGTGGATATTGTATAACATTGCAAGGAGGACAAGGAAGCAAGGACAAGAGTCATAAATTGCAGCTGGAAGCTTGGAACTGATTCCTCTATGCTGCAGTAGCTCAGAAAAGATTCAACCCTAAGTTTAATGAATAAAGAAACATGATCTGAAGAAATTCCATGCAAGATATACTGTTGCCTAGTTCTTAAGTGACTTTGAGTAACTATATCATCTGTCCTACATGAGAAGTAGCTCGCTTTGTTCACCTTCTCTTTTAGACGTTGTATTTCAAGACTCATTTGAGGAGCTCATTTTAATTGCAGGTTACTTACCAACACATGTTGGTGGCCTGTAGTCATTGCAGGGCACCTGGCTTAAGATTGAGTTTTAAAATGAAAGTTGGGACTTTTTCATCAAAGTGCTTGCTAATTGTGTTTATTATGAAGTGAAACATTACTTTGGGATTATATGAAATCTTCTGGATGGAACAGACTTTAGAAGACACATCTTTCAACCTCCTGTACTTCCTGAGGAAGTAAAACGACTTATTGAGGAATAGAATTGGAAAGTTGTGTATTTGTCACATAAAAGAGTGATGTTTTGGAAACAGTATTTATTATTATTTTTTTAATCCTGTGCAACTTTCAGGAAGCCTGCTTCCTAGCATCTTATTAAGTCTACTCTATAAAAATGTGTTTACAAAAAAGGAGAAAACAGAAAGCTGAGTGTACAGTTATTAGTCCCATAGTGTAACACAAATATAAGAGAAATTACCAAAATAAAATATAAGGGACATTAGGAAGAAGTTATAAACAATTTTTTCCAGAATTCTATTATTGAACAGAACCAAATATACCTCTGCTTGTCATTCTAAGAGTTAATTGATGCTCTGTGGCCTTAGAAAGGAGGTTGACTGTGACATTCAATTTGATTCCTTGGATTGTATACTTGGCATAATGCCAGATCCAATGGAATAGCCCTTTCTTTGGTCATTATGTTCCAATAGAAGTGGTTGGCCATGTAAGAACTAGAAAAATAGAAGAGATAAGAATTTGTCAGCAGGGTGATTTCATCCTTGTATTCATTATATGTGCAAGTCACAAAGCATGTAATATTGCAAAAATATCTAAACTAAATGTTATTGTCACTTGTAACAACTGTGATTTTTTTCTTTCTTGTAAAATAAGATTAGTGCTCTGAGAAATTTAATCAGGCAGTGAAGCAATTAAGTGGATTACTAAGCCACACCTATCTTGACTCTCAGCCTTATAGAAAATCAAGACAATCTGTGTTACCCAAACACTAAAATCTTTTATAAGGCATTACTTGTGTGTGTGTGTGTGTCTGTGTATATGTAACAATTCTTCAATATTCCCAAACCTGGGGGCCTGGGCATACTGGACAAGCATGTTGGAGAAAGGTCTTTGTTCAGCAGAGCCTTGGAGAAATGTCAGACACAAAATACCATAAGCCTTGCAAGTGCTTGTGTTTGCTTTTCTTCCTCCTCCTTTCTCTGGAATTATCTTTGTTTCAGGTCTAGGAAAAGAATAGACAGGCTGGAAGGGAACTCTATTTCTTTTCTCCCTAATTATGTTAAAATAAGTCAGAATAAATGAATGCCCAGTATTTATTGTACCCCCTTTTAAAAAATGTGTTTGCTTGCCATAGACAGGTGGAGACTTGCCTTCTATGAAGTACCAAGAGAATAGCATTTATCCAGTTGTCAAAACATAAAATTTATTCCTTTTATAATTACTGCTTTTCAACACGTCTTGATCTTGCTTCAGGCAGGCCACATACTTCTTTAACACAGGTTAGAATTTCTAGGACTTGTGCTGCCTCAGAGGGCCAAGGCTGGTCCAGTAAAATTTTTTTTTGTATATTTTGTTAATAGCCTTTCCAAAGGTTTAAAGCATTTCCATGAATCAACAGTGAGCTGAAAACAAAATCATTTCCCAGAGGAAGTAAAGCATAGAGTGGAACTCCTTATCAGTCCTGATCCTTGTCTAAGAGGAGGACTTATTAAAGGGAGAGCACAGACTTACCCAGGTTAACCAGAAGACTAGGATTAGACCTTGGACTTCTGATGTTCTCACTAGGAGTTTTGAAATTTTGAAATTTAGAGACTTGTTCTGAAATAAAGCATTTTCCCCAATTTTTAGGTGTTTACTAGTGCCAGGTTTCAAACTTTAAGGTAACAGATGTTATCAAAGTTTGTGATTATCTTTTTGGGTGTCTCTAGGATTATTTTGTTGGATCCTGGTAGAAAATGCATCTCTATGCCCACCAGGCTGTTCCTCTGCTACACAGCAGGGCCAGGCTCTTCCCCATCTGTCTCAAACATAGATTTCAGCCCGAAATTCAGGAAAACATTTGCCGTGTTAAGTCATTAACAACTGTTTCAAAACAGTCTGATTTCTAACAGTTGGTGCATGTGGAGATACCTAATTAAAATAATTCTAGTCTTATTAATAAGATAAGTGCGTGTTCCAGTTGCTATGGGATTATTGCTGTCAAATAGAAAGGGCATAAGGCTTAGCTGAGTGAATTATGTTTGTATTTTATTCCCTTCACTAATTTCATTGTAATTTAAGAGTTAAATCCTTGTGTTTTTTCCTTATGTTTTCATTTCAGTGAATGGAGGAAGTGACTGGAGAGGTGTAATAGATAGGAAAACTAAGAACAAGATGCAGGGCAGGTGAGCACCAAAATTGGGGCTTAGCCTAGGAGGGTTCTTGGCTTCACCCAGAAAAGAATTCAAGGGGGAACCAGTGGTGTTAGACAGCACCTTGTATTGAAGTGACAGTGTATAGCAGCAGCAGAGATACTGTTCTTTGTGGAACAGGGCTAGGCCATATGCAGTGTGCCTAGAGCAGTAGCTCAGGAACACTTCTGTAGTCATATTTATACCTACTTTTAATTACATGCAAATTTGTGTCGTGTATTCAGAAACTTCTAGAAAGTGGTTGGTAACTTCTGGGTATTACCATGGAAATGGTAAATTGTCATAGTGCTGGTGGGCTTGTCTAATGGCGAGGTGCTTTCAGTGTCTCTTCCTGTTTCAGCCAGTCTTCATTTTGGTCTAGAGTTGAGTCCTGCCCCTTACCTCAGAGAAACATAGTACCTGTAAATTCCATGGGAAATTTAGCTTCCCAGAGAAATTCACAGAAATTGAAATTCTCCTACACAGTAAAATTGTTAGCCTCTTGTCTGAACTACCCACCATCACTATGTTTTCATGAGTCCCTCAGTTGAAATTGATCTCTTCTTCCTCTGTACTTCAAGAGTGCTTTACTCTATCCTTCTTGTGGTACTTCATGTTTTCTACCTTCTGTTGTAGCTATTTGTACAAACACATTTATAAATGCTTCTCCTTGAAGGCAGGCTCTATGACTGACCACTCTTTTGTCTACAGTGGAGCCTAGTGCAATCATTTGCACATTGTAGTTTGCTCAGGAATATTTGTTGAGTGAAATGACAAATAGAAAGAAATAACATATTGTCATAGATTTTAAATTTTTTAATGCAATCATAAAGTCTTAAGAAGGAACCTTAGGAATTTTTTTTTAGGTATATAGGATGTTTTAATTTTTAAATCTCAAAAACATTAAGTCAGAAATCATTTAAAAAAACCCTCTGCATGATGAATTGTGTATGAGTAAAAACTGATATAAGATCCTTTTAGCAGAATCAACATGATCTTACAGGCTGAATACCAAGTGAATTGAGCCTTCTTCAAGAAAACCCTGTATAAAGATAGGATTCTTTATTAATTGCTCAGAGCTGTCAGTAAAATCTCTTGCCTTGACAACACATGCTATTAAATAGTGAACCAAGAAAAGCAAGAAAAACACCATGCATTTCAGGAAGCATTAGAAAGTAACATAATCAAGCGCTGCTTCCATCAGTTATTGGTCATTCCCAGCCCTATATGACTCAAAACAAATTTCTCCTGCTGCTGTCTCCCACCTTTTCTGACCTTTGGTGGTGATCATTATCATCCTCACTTCTCCAAACTTCATCTCCCATAAAACTCCGTCCTTCCTAGATATATAAAACGAACACTTGGGACTTTGACACCTAATAGTGAAGCCATTGTTAATGCTTCTAGTAAGAATTTGTCATACAGGTACACCTGAGAAGAAAGTGAGAAAATAAGGGGTGAGTGGAAAAGAGGTGATAGAAAGAGTGATAGAGAGAGAGGGGGGAAACTGGAGGTTAAGTCCTGGGATGCAGGCTATGAGTGAGAAGCAAGAGAGGAGGGAATCGGATGGCCTGACGCTTGGAGAGGAAAATAAGTGTGTGTATAACATGGTCCATACCTGCAAACAACACCATTTTCTTTTTGTGTGCATATCTTTAAAAACAATGCATATATTTTAGTCAAAATTTTTAAAATTAATATTTAGTATGTCTTTTTGTTAGTGGCTATGTGTCATTTGCCTCTGGAGCCTGTCATTTGAGAAAAGAGATCAAAAGCTAAGCCACAGTCACATGATGATGGAGGCTTATTACTTGGGCAGATGTTTCTTTACTTAAAAAAAGTCTGTCTTCCCTATTGCATTTCTAGCATTGGCTAACCTCCTTAGCCCTATAGTATAAATAGCTGTAGAGATTGTTTTTATGAGCAAATGAGACCCATGACTGCTTTGAACAATACAAAACTGTTTACCTCTGATCGCGAGAAACTGAGTAAAACCCGTCTAATACTCACCTGTAGCCTCTCACACCCTTGTTATATGTGAGGCAGATAAAATGGGCATTTGTGAGACAGAATACCATTTACAGTTAGAGGAAGCTCTGATAAGCCGCCAGGTATGTTGGAAGTTGAAGAGATCAATTTACTGTTTCTCCTGAAGCACTTGGGTAAGAGAGCTGGGGAAAGGGCAAAATGAGCCTTCATGGAGACACCAGGCTCAGGGTGGTATCTGTACAGAGGACCTCAAACAGGAGGCAGCATGAATAAATGTTAGCAAGATTTTGATTTTAGATTCTGGTGTCATGTTTAAACAAGGGTGCAGGGCAATTGTTCATTTTATGAATTGAACTGTCACTATAGAATTCACCTTCCCATTCTCTAAGTCACATCTTCTTCTGGACATTAGTATTATTAATATTCTAAGGAGGAAACAGCATTATTCGTAACAGAATCATCTGTGATTAAGACAAAATGTTTTAGACCAACTGTTATTCCATATGTCAGCCTTGTAGATAGCTGTGTTGGGTCTCTAGTGCTAGTTACAATAGACCTTATTGGCCAGTAGCAAAGACTGGCGATCATGTTCTATATTCCCTCTATAAGTTTGGCAAGAGTTGGTTGAAGTAAACTTTTGCTTACTTCTCCTGGTTTGCTTAATGAACAGATTAAGTACAGTAAGGAGATATAAAAGCACAACATCTTTAGCTTTCGAGATTGGCTACTTCTGTAGGTTAAATTACCTTCTGGGGACAGGGAGATTGTATAGAAGTTAAATAGGCCTCTCACTGATTTCTGACTCGAGTAATTAGACCTATAATAAAAAAGACATCTTAAATGTTGCTGGTAAGAGCATGATTGGAAATCAAACTTTTGAAATTCTTTTCTAGTTTTACAGATGGAGTTAAACAGAGGCATAGACAAACTGGAGAAAAGTTGTCAACACTAATCATAGTAATAGTTACCATTTACTGAGTGTGTCCTGTGTGCAAAACCTATGCTGCTTTACATTTTAACAGTACTATGAGAGAGTTTTAGAATGACTGTTTTACAGGGGAATACACTGAGTCTTAGAGTGGGTCAGTACCTTGCCGACAATCACAGAATTACTATGTAGTGATCTGAGGTTTGAACCTGGATCTTTCTGACATAGGTGTGCTGCTGAGTTCTATAGTCGTATACTGTAAAATGGGAAAGAATTACAGAGGCCTAAAAAGAAGTAATGCCTAAATTTTTAAGGTATAGAAGTCCAGAAAACAAAGCTTTCAACACTTGTTATCAAATATCACAAACCAATGGCATGTGATGATTAACATGAATTAAGGAGTTACTTAACTAACTCTCTGGGGTGATTTTAGGTAAAAAAAAAAAAAAAAAAAAAAAAAAAAGTGTTAATAGGTCTTATTTATTCCATGTGCCACCACAGGACTTTTAGTGAACTGACATTCTATGCTTTATAACTAACAGTGTTTCTAAGCCCTGTGTCCCCTGTTACCACATTAGGCATTACTCAGTGTGGGCTCCGGGAACTTGTTTTTCTGTGTCATCCATTTGCCACTGCTACTGGAAATGTGTTCTCTTAGGCCTACCATTCCAAAGTTTTTTTTTTTATTTAAAAAGTTTCTTTTATTTAAAAAATTTTTTGTAGAGATGGAGTCTTACTTTTGTTGCCTAGGTTGGTCTGGCTTGAAGCAATCCCCTGGTTTGAAGCAATCATCTCACCTCAGTCTCCCAAAGTACTTGGATTACAGATGTAAGCCGCTGTGCCCGAGTTGGTTTAGTTTTTAATTTTTATTTACTTTATTTTTTGAGATGGAGTCTTGTTCTGTTGCCCAAGCTGGAATGCATGGTGCAATCTCGGCTCACTGCAACCTCCACCTCCTGGGTTCAGGTGATTCTCCTGCCTCAGCCTTCTAAGTAGCCGGGATTACAGGCATGCACCACCAGGCCGGGCTAATTTTTGTATTTTTAGTAGACACAGGGTTTCGCCATGTTGGCCAAGCTGGTCTCAAACTCCTGACCTCAGGTGATCCACTCATCTTGATCTCTGAAAGTGCGGGGATTACAGGCATGAGCCACCGCGCCTGGCCCTGGTTTAGGTTTTTAATGAATAATTCTGGTCTTTATTAGGAGACTTTAGCCCATTGAAAATAGTTGAGCTGGAAGAAGTTAGTTGTGCGTCTTCTTCTTGCAAGGACATTTTATTATTTAAAAGCCTTATTGTCCAACATTAATTGGATAACATCTTGATATTAAGGATGTGAAACATATGCATGGTTATTGCTCAACATAGTGCTTTGCAAATTGTGTGTTTCAACAAATACTTGGTGAATGAATGAAGAATACAAATACATGTAAGAGTTTCTTTTTCTGAATTTCTTTTAAGCACACCTAAACATTTTGGTTTTTATTATTTTGGCCGTGTGACTTGAATGATCACTTAGTGAGCAGTGACCTTGTTGATGCTAATCTAAGGAGGTATATTTAGTAGAAGAGGCAGTTCAACCATCATATATTTGCTTCTCTCTTGTTAGTTCCTTGACCGGCTATAATATGCCTTTGAATTTCCCTTTGTTTTCTCTCCTAACTTTCTGCTCCCTTTGTAGACTATATACAACTCTGTGCCATTTTTCTCACCATACTTCCCTGATTACCATTTTTCTGGCCCTTACTACTCCTATCTTCTTTCTCAACTCAAATATGAATGAGAATTACAGAAACTAAAACCAATTTAAAATAAGAATAGAATTTGTGCCTTTTTAGTGTTCAATGAATATGTATTTGTATGTTTTAAAAAATGTTTGAATCTAAGAGTTGAAGAAATTAGATTGGACTCTTTTTGGATTTCTTATGTATACTTGTTTAGAATATAAAAGACTAAAATTATAATACTAGAAATGCATTAAAAAGTGGCCTGGAGAATTGGCATTATTGCTGTTACCATCTGGGCTATCCTAAATATTTTAGCCAATATTTACATATTAAGTCACAAAATTCATTTATATCTCAATCAATAAATCAAGTTTCAACAATATGGCCTCTAACTTGAAGGTTCTGTTTTTTTTCCAGATTGAGGAAGGCTGCTTACAAACTTAAAGGATTTTGTTTTGCTCTAAGTTTTGTATGTGTGTGATAAGGAGACATTTCCAAGTGCAGGGTGATGGTCTTATTGCTGTTACTGTTGAGACTGCTGCTACAATACCACTGCTATATAGAACTGTATGTGTACTGGGTCTTTCCTGCTCAGAGTATCCCATCTTCTTTCTTAATTCAAATATAAACAGGAATTAAATAAGCTAAAGCATTAATTTAAAATAAGAATAGAGTGTGTGCTTTTTCAATGCTTGATGAATATGTATTTGTATCTTTTTAAAAAGGAGTAGTCCTGGCACTCTTTGAGATGCTGAGCAGGACCAGAACTATGCACACTGGCAAAAGGAAGAAGACAGGTCATACCTGGCACAGCAGATAGAGCTTTAAGTGAAAATTGGTTGATGATGGTTATAGGTTTAGTACAAATTTGAACACACCAGCTAAAGTCCATCTTGAATAACTGAATTTAGTCTAGGAGTTAGACAAGATAAGAACTTACTGAAATGGAAAGGTGAAGATTGTTGGCTTTGGAAATCAGATTGCAGAAGTATGCAGAGTGAAATATTTTGGTGAAAATGCATATATAAACGTGTATATGGGGCAGGGGAAAAGATTACTAGAATATACACACCGTGCTGATCTTTGTGGATGATGGGAATGTGAAGTGTTTGTTTTAAGATTTTTTTGCACATCTGTATTCTCTAATTTTCTACAAGGTGCATATTTGTATTATTATGGAAGGCTGTTTTAAAAATTGGCTGTTGAATATCTTGTGAATTCTCCTCTTGGTTGTAGATGAAGATGGCTTATCATGTTGTGGGGCTAGGTGAGGCAAGGCAGGGAATGGAGTGCTTTGAAGGATAATATATGGATCAATAATACAGTGATTTTGATAATACAAAAACAAGAATTAAAAACTTCTTGTCTTTGAACTGATAGTATTTAAGATAAATTTATCAACCAGTGTGATCCTGTCTCTACTAAAAATACAAAAATTATCCGGGCATGGTGGCGCACACCTGTAGTCCCAGCTACTCAGAAGGCCGAGGCAGGAGAATTGCTTGAACCCTGGAGGCGGAGGTTACGGTGAGCCAAGATTGCGCCCTTGCACTCCAGTCTGGGTAACAAGAGCGAAACTCCGTCTCAAAAAAAAAAAAAAAAAAAGAAATTTACTTCTCTAATTATGTTTTAGGCTGATAATACAAGTTTCTAGGCTGGGTACAGTGGCTCACACCTGTAATCCCAGCACTTTGAGAGGCCAAGGCGAAGTACTACTTGAGCCCAGGTGTTTGAGAACAGCCCAGGCAACATAGTGAAACCTAGTTTCTACTTAAAAAAAAAAAAAAATTAGCCAGGTGTGATGGTGCATGCTTGTAGTCCTACCTACTTGGAAGGCTGAGATGGGAGGATTACATGAGCCCCAGAGGTCAAGACTGAAATGAGCCATGACTGTGCCACTGCATTCTAGCCTATGTGACAGAGCAAGAAAAACCCTGTCTCAAAAAAAAAAAAGTTTCTGGTCTCAGCTTATACAAAGATTGTACTGGAAAGAGCTCAGAAATGAGCTGGGTAGCTGGAGTAGACAGGCTGGGATTTAAACTTTACAGAGATAATGCAGGGTTCATGGTATTAAGAGTTTGGCAATAATCCCCAGAAGTTAAGAAATTTCAACCAAAGGCTGACAGGAAACAGTTGGCTGAAGAATGAAAAAGTCTGGTAGAATTGAAGTACATCATATATTAGGATCATCACCAGTGCAATGAATGTTCATTGCCAAATCACTACAGTTAGAAATGTTACAAAAAAGCAGCAGCAGAGATTTAAGAAAACATGGACAGAAAGAGGGGAACCACAGATACTGAAAAAAAAAAAAAAAAAAAAAAAAAAAAAAAAAAAAAAAAAAAAAAAAAAAACAAAACCCAAACAACTGTTTTGATTTCTGTAGTCCATATTTAAGTTTAAAAATCACACCTATCGGAACCAGTTATTGTAGTCCTGTTATTTTAAATTGAAGTTAGAAGGAGGATATAAAAGTGATAAACTGGAAATTAAAAAGAGGATTAATGATAAAAGATTGGCAATACTCATGTGATAGGTCATGTTTACCTTGAGAAAAAAATATTATTATGAAGCTGTACCTTATTTGGGGGATAGGTTCCAAAGTCAGCATATAAACTGAAAAATAGAATAGTCAAAATTACCTTGAAAAATCCATTTAGGAATTCCATATTAGAGATCAGTAAATTTAACACAGCAGGTTTTTCCTGCAGCATTATACCAAAGCACCATTTCTTTGGTTGAGCCCTTGATATACTTGGCTTGCATTTGGGGGCCATGATGTTTACAGAGGAACAATGCCTTACGTGCAGAAATCACCCTCAGCAGGTCAAAGTGTTCACACTGTGAGGGGCTCACAGAAATGGAGGCTGACTGAGGGAGGAGCAGATTCACATCTTCCATCCCTTCTTTATGCCCATGCTTCAAATTTTTGTTCCCATGTTTTCTTGCCCCTCCTCCCCTTGGTATTTATTTTGTCTCTTTCTCTTTCCACTCTTCTGGCTCCCTCTCCATCTCTCCTGAGCACAGAAGTGGGGCCACTGTATTTAATCCACAGTGGCCCCCTCTGACCCCCTCTTTGTCTCTCCTGAGCACAGGCCCTGGCTCCCTCACCATCTTTCCTGGGCACAGAAGTGGGGCTACTGTATTTAATCCACAGTGGCCCCCTTTGGCCCCCTCTTTGTCTCTCGTGAGCACAAGCCCTTGCTCCCTCTCCATCTCTCCTGACCACAGAAGTGGGGCTACTATGACCTCTCGGGCTCCATAATTCTCAGGATGACAGTTTCAGGCACTTAACCAGATCCTCTTTGATTTGGAATGGAGCGGGGACCAGTGTTCTAGCGTGACTAGGTTTATACTGCAACTTACAGTACCCATGTTTCTGGAGCCAGTTAGTCTGGGGGCAACATATGTCACCTTGAAGATTAGATCTGAACTGGGCTCTTGGGGCATCCAGTCTGGTCTAGGTGCCTTTAAAATGTTCAGACCTAATTAATTTTGAGCATATGTGGGATTCTAGGGTTTATTATGAGGCTACTTGAGACTTGGGATATACTCAGGGATCCTGGATTCAAAGCCCTCTGGAGTGTTGAAGGATTCCTTTCCAAAGTGAAATTCATATGACCTGGATTTCCTTTGTACAGTCTGGGGCTATATTTTATAAGAGAAAGAACATAGAACGAGGGATCAAAAACTTGATTTTATACTACCACTTATTAAGCTCTATGTTCTTAAGTCAGTGTTTCTTAGCTTTTCATGTTTGCAGCACATTTTCTAATAATAGAATTTTGGTGACACTATTGAAGGAAATAAAAGACTCAAAATAGCACTAACAAATCAGTAATGGTGCAGTTGAGTTACAAAGTATCACAGAGTCTTAATGTCTATCAAAAGCATCCTTGGTTTGTATGCATTTTACTTGGTCATCCTTTTAGCACTGTTGTGCTGTAAGAGCTGTTCACTCTCTGCCTGTGCTGTCTCATGTAACTAGGATGCAACAGTATTTGTGGTTTCATTAAATATAGTCTCGTTTTTTGTGAGCACTAGCTCTGTGGTGTGTTACTCCTCTTGCCTCTTATTCATGACAATTCCATACAGTGAATTTGTTTTCACCTGTTAAGTGAGGACAGTAAGAATTACCTTACCTACATCAGGACTCCTGTGAGGATCAATGAGCTCTAAAGGATATAAAGGTTTTATGAAAGTTATGAAGAGCTGTAGAAGTGTAAGGGATTTTTGTTTGTTCTCTTGTCTCTTTAACCTACTAGTTAGTGAGGTTATTGAGCTCAGAGACTGGATTTTCCTTTTAACTTTGTCCCCAGCATGTAGCTCACTGTTCGCTATATAAAATATGTTCAATCCATATTCATTAAATTGAAAATTAAAATTATTATTTTTATTCTTAATATTGAAATGGTTTGCCACACAGCCAGCCTTCTCTGTGTAAAGCAGTCATGCTGTGGTCTGGTAGATTTCACTGTGTTCAGAGGAATAAGATGAGTATTGGTGCCTGGTAGTTTTGGGTGGGGAGCAAGGACAGAAGGACAATCTTAGTTGTAAGTGCCCTCTTTTGGGAAGCATTCTTAAATGTAGTCAAGTGGATTATCACATGGTTGCTGTGTGCAAGTTGAATGCAGCATTTTGTTTAGTCTGGTTTGAGATATTCTGAGTGGTTTTTTATTATTATAGTGCCTCTGTTGGAGACTGTTCCACAGCCTTATAAATTTCATTTTCTTTCATTGGGATGGGGAGGGAGGAAGAAAACAGCATTTGCTTGGCATTCTTGCCTTTTAGAGCTGCGGGTTATTGATTCAGGGTCCTAGAATAGTAATGCTTGGAAGTAAAGTTTCCCTTGGGAGCACCAGTGTTAAAGGGCAAAGGGAAAATGATTAGAATTTAAATCTCCAGACTCCACTGAATTTGTGGCTTCATTAAAAAAGGGTGGGGGGACAGAGGAAACGATCTGGGCTGCTGCTGTGGGCTTTGCTTAAGGCTTACATCCACAAACTGATAACTCCGAATTACAACCTTTACAAGTTGAGCTCTGTGGCCCAGTATGAGCAGACAGCCAGTGGACAGACCACATTTACTGCCAGTTGTCAGATTGGGCCTTTCAATACTAGTGAAATATCTCTTATTTTCTAAAGGAGAATGTAACCTTTGGCTTTGACTTTCTTTGAACTAGTGAAATCTCTTCTGTCAGTTTGTGGAACATGTAATCACCAAATTACACACATACTTTATTCTTTGATGTGTCACTCCTTAGAAATTCGATTTCACCAAAGTCAGGTTTTTCTTTTAGACTGTTTATCTGATGTCTAGCATTGCTACTTTAAATAGTATATTTCCTAACCTATTAGCAGAGGGGAACAATGTGGAATAATGGGAAGTGCACTGGACCATAACTGATAAATAAGCTTTGCTACCAAATGGCTATGTGATCTTGGACAAACCACCTAACCTCTCTGAGTTTATTATTTGTCTGCATTAGTCATAGTTGTGAATATTTTTCACATTCTTAGGCTTCAATATGAAGTTTATAAATGCCTTTCCTGATTTTGCTTGCTTTGATGAAAGATAAGCCATAGTTCATATCCAGATTGTTATTAAGCCTTGGATGTGTGATATTTAAAAATATTGTTGCTGTTATTTGTATTTTGTAATGTAAATAATTGGGTTGAGCAGCATATGTCAGGATAAAACAATCCTACAAGGATATGTGGGCTGTTTACACAAAGTTTATATAAATATACAATAATAATGAATATTAGAGTTGTTGTTTTATAAGGAAAATGTTTTCTAGTAGCACACTTGCCTCCTTGGAAGGGATATAGAAGAAGGAAGGAGGGAAGGAAGTAGGGAGGCAGGGAAGAGAGAAAGAAGAAAGGAAGGAAGATTAATTTGCTCTCTCATTGTAAAAATTATATGGCAGATATTTATATGTACTGAAAACAAATCCTGTTGCCGTATCCATGAAAATACATACATAGGCATGCATATCTCTAAATTGTGTTAAAGGGGCATTGTTCAGGCCTGGTTAGACATACAGTACAATGTACTTCTGATCTCCATGTTTTTAAATTGAAACTCATGTTCCTGCCTGGGGATTTGAAATTAAAGATAAAAGTGTGGAGGCTTTCACTTAAAATGGCATATTGGTTATTCATTGTGTAGACAATAAGCAGATCACTTAAGCTGGTTCAAATAGGAGTCATAGTATTACTGCTCCAATGTGTTTCTGACTATTCTGAGGAGAAGAGAGAAAATATCAAGCAACTGGGGACAATATGATATCCTGAAGGCCGAAATTCATACATTATTGAAATGCTGTGTGTTCTACATGCCATAGGTTTCGTGAAAACAAAGCAAGAGACCACCCTCATTATGGAGACTGGGCAGTAGCCCAAGCAGCTGTGAAACTGAATAGAAAACTGTCCCTGTTTGTCTCAGCTTTTCAGTTCATTTTGGCCCAAGTTTAAATCACCATGCAGAGAGGTCACATTGCTTATTGGGGTTTGAGAGTCATACGGATGTTGTTGCAGATTAGATCTTTTTATAACAGTAAATTGAATCTTGTATTAGCAGAAGCTGTTTAAGTAGTGATTTGAGTATGATGAATGGAAACCTTAGCAGGGAGGTACTCCTTATGTGGGGCTGAGGGCTTTTAGGAATCCAGAGTTTGGAGATGTCAAATTGATTTTAGATTTAAGATCAGGGGAGCAGTGGCAAAATAAAATGTTTTTAGTTGTTTTCAAATTGATTCCAGTAAACTTTTAAGTGTTATATTCAAGGTACTATGCTAGTGACTTTAGATAAACAAATATTTAATAAAACAGGATACCTGTCCATTCTACAAATTGTGTACTAAAAAATAATGGGTTATTAAAATACAGGGTTGGGTGCAGACCACTCAAAATCTATGCAACATTGACCAATGGAACCCAGAAAACTAGGGCTTGGACAGCCCAGGCAGGCAGCTCAGCATAGGTGGAGGTTGCCATAGATTATATTAAATTAAAAATGCACAAAAAAGAGTAAAAAATACTGGCTTGTATAAATGTGGAGCCATTTGGAAGTGAAGCCCTGAGCTGGCTGGCATGGTGGGACCTGTAGTCCCAGCTACTTGGGAGGCTAAGGCAACAGGATCGCTTGAACCAAGGAGTTTGAGACCAGTCTGAGCAACATAGTAAGACCTCATCTCAAAAACAAAAACAGAGGTAAGTGGAGCTCTGAGTCAGTGGAGTTGCCATTAAGGTGGGCACAGGGGGAAATAAGCCTTGCTCCAAGATAAGAACCAAGAATTAACAACTGTTTTAGCCTTGTATACAAACATTCACTTTGAATTTTTCTTAAATAGAGAGAAGGGCCTGTATGCGCAACAGCCAAGCTGAAGCTGTTTTGCTTTTTCTAATTTTCTATTTTTTTAAGACGGGGTCTTCCTCTGTCGCCCAGGCTGGAGTATAGTGGTGTGATTTCGGCAGCTTGCAGCTTTGGCCTCCTGGGCTCCAATGATCCTCCTGTCTTAGCCTCCTTAGCAGCAGGGGCTACAGGCATGCACTACTACACTTGGCTGGATTTTAATTTTTTTGTGAAGACGAGGTCTCACTATATTATTGGGGTTGGTCTTGAACTCCTGGGCTCAAGCAGTCCTCCTGCTTTAGCCTTTCAAAGTGCTGGAATTACAGGTACGAGCTACTGCATATAGTCTTGTTTTGCTTTTCTTTCTGAATTCTGTTCTATTCCAGCTCCTCTTGCCTAGGGGAAAAAAAATCACACACATGAACCAATATAACATCTATGTACTATTGACACAAGCTATTGTAGAAAACATGTGTTGTAAAAGAATAGACTGTAAAAGTGCTAGATATGGCTAGATGTGAACTCTGCCTACACAGAACTGGTCGTGTAGTTTGAAAATATGAGAAATAAAGGCCAGGCATAGTGGTTCACACCTGTATTCGAAGCATTTTGGGAGGCCAAGGTGGGAGTATTGCTTGAGCCCAGGAGTTTCAGACCAGCCTGAACAGCATAGTGAGACCTCATCTCTACAAAAAATAAATATAAAACAATTAACTGGATATAGTGGTTTGTACCTATGGTCCCAGCTACTCAGAAGGCTGAGTGAGGAGGATTGCTTAAGCCTAGGAGGTCAAGGTTGCAGTGAGCCATTTATGATGCCACTACACTCTAGCCTGGGTGACAGAGAAAGACCCTGTCTCAAAA
>NW_016107734.1:79599-87822 GCF_001604975.1 Cebus imitator | reverse complement strand
AAAAAAAAAAAAAAAAAAAAAAAAAAAAAAAAAAAAAAAAAAAAAAAAGAAAATACAAGAAATAAAGTTAAATGGTGAAAGGTTTAAAAAATGTCTCAAGGAAACACTGTAAGAAGTGACAAAATGTAGTAGTATATGATTATCAAGATTCTATAGCTATTAAATGTTTAGTATCTTCTGTCCCTCATACCTGCTCCCTTCACGCCAAGGCATTTTTAAAAGCTCTTAGAGTAATACTTAAATAGTATAGAAAGAATACCTATGTTCAACTCTATACTCATTAAAAGATAAATATTTTAGGGATGAATCTTTTAGCTTTCTCATCTGTTGTTGAGTAACTTGTGATTGTATAGTCAGCAAACTGAATTAATTCAACAGACTTTCTGAATGCCAAGGATTGTACCACACTGTACTAATTGCTGAATAAGATGTGGTCCCTGCCCATCCGGAGAGAGCAGGAAAAAAAAGGCATAAGCAAAGTAATATGAAAGTGTAGGAGAAGAGATGAATGCCAACTGCTAAAACTAGTGAAGTCTTCTTAAAGAAAATGGGACTCAAGTTGGGCTTAGAAAGTTTGGAAGATTTTGGCAGACTTAGTGGAGGGAAAAAGTGTTTTTGACAGAGGTGGAGCAAAGAACAGAAGTAGGAAAATTCTGAATGTGATCAGACACAGTGAGTAGAGTTGTGGGTAGAGTAAAGATTGCATATGGGCTAGTGGATGGAGATATTTAGTGAAAGATAAAGTTGGAAAGCTAGGATGGAGCCAAATTGTAGGAGTATTTTAAATATCAGACTAAAGAATTTGAATCATTCCCTATGTAGATGTAAGCCAGTTAAAATTTTGAGGCATGCAATAACCTGATCAGAGGAGTTAGGAAAGCAAAAAACTCACAATAAATGAGTGCCTAATATGTACACTTCTATTAATAAAATTATATATTTCATTTTATTTACTCCTCATGATAATCCTGAAAAGTAGGTATTATATGTGTGGGGAGAGTGTATAGGAACTCTCTGTACCTTCTACTCAATCTTGCTGTGTACCTAAAACTGTAAAAATGTAAACTGTAAAAAAGTCTGGTAATTAAAAAATTAACATTTATTAAAAATAGATATTATTATCTACATTTGCAAGTGAGCAAACTGAAGCCTTGTAATCCCCACTGCTTGGGAGGCTGAGGCAGGAGAATTTCCTGAACCCAGGAGGTGGTGGTTGCAGTGAGCCAAGATTGCCCCATTGCACTCCAGCCTGGGTGACAGAGCGAGACTCTATCTCAAAGGAAAAAAAAAAGGAAAATTTCAAATAATTTTTTCAGGGTCACATAGCTGGTAAATGACAGCTCACATAAAGTCTATATCTGTCTAATTTTGTGTTTGTTTTTTTGAAACGGAGTTTCACTTTTGTTGCCCAGGCTGGAGTGCAATGGCGAGATCTTGGCTCACTGCAACCCTGCCTCCTGGGTTCAAGCAATTCTCCTGCCTCAGCATCCTGAGTAGCTGGGATTACAGGCGTGTGCCACCACGCCTGACTAATTGTTTATTTTTAGTAAGATGGGGTTTCACCATGTTGGTCTGGTTGGTCTCGAATTCCAGACCTCAGATGATCCACCCACCTCAGCCTCCCAAAGTGCTGGGATTGTAGGCGTGAGCCATCGTGCCCAGCTACCTCTCTAATTTTTAAAGTCTGTCATCTTTCTACTTAGGAAATTCAGTATACAAATATTGGATGCACAAAGTGCAGTGATAAGTTTGTTGCAGAGGGGCCGACCTAATACTGGTAGTGGAAATGGAGAGATGTAAAGAAGTGTTTTAGTTACAGACTTGAAAGAACTTTAGGACTAATGGGATGTGGGTCACAAGGCAGAGGAAGGATTGAAGATACCCACTTACCTGGGATTGATTACCACATATTTAATGCATACTTACTATGTAACTGATACTGATTTAGGCAATAGGGGCTTAGTGCTGAATAAAATAAAGTTTCTGCTTTCATGGAGCTTATATTCTAGTATGGGACAGAGAGATGGTAAGCATATTGTATGGAAGATGATGATAAATGCTCAGAAGAAAAATAAAGAGGAGAGGTAAAAAGTGATGAAGGGGTTAGGTGCCATGGCTCATGCTTGTAATCCTAGTCTTTTGAGAGGCCAAGGCAAGAGGATCACTCAAGGCCAGGAGTTTGAGATCAGCCTGGGCAACATAGTGAGACCTTGTCTCTACAAAAAAAAAAAAAAAAAAAGTGATGAGGAGGATGGGGTGCAATTTTATCTTGAATAGAACAGAAAGGTGTTTCTTAAGAAATGATGTATAAGCAGAGACCTGAAGGAAATAAGGGAAAAAGCCATGTGGCTTCTGGGGAGAGTAGTCTGGGCAGAAGGACTGTCAAGGGTAAAAGCCCACCGGACGGGTTGTGCTTACTGTGCTCACAGAATAACAAAGAGAACAGTTTGTTTCGAATGGGGTGAATGAAAGGCATGGTGGTAGAAGATGAAATCAAAGAAGTTGTTGAGGGGAAGCCAGATCATATAGGGTTTGAAGGCCATGGTAAGGACTTCAGATTTTACTCTAATGGAGGACATCAGAGGTTTTGAGCAAAGTAGTGACATGATCAGACTAATGCTCAAAAGGATCATCCCGGCTGCTATGTGAAGAATAGGCTGTGAGGACACCAGATACATGAGGCCATTTGGGAGGCCCTTGTTGTAATCTAAGCAAGAGAAATGATGATTTGGACAAAGATGGTAGCAATAGAGTGGTGAAAAGGTGGGTTCTAGATATATTTTGGAAAGTAGGATTAACTGGATTTTCTAAAGTATTGGATGTGGGATATGAGCGAACACAGCGGAGTTATTTAACCTGAGCAACTGGTAGATTGGAGTTGCCATTTATTGAATAGAGAAATAATGTGGATAAAGGTTTTAGGGGAAGGGAGTTGGAAGTAAGAGTTGAGTTTTTGATGTTCATTAGATATCCAGGTGGAGATTTGAGTATACATTTGTAATTCTATTGAGTTGTAAATTTGTGAGATGTGTATTATAACTGTAGCTAGTTACGTTGAAATCACAAATAATTAGAAATGGATGAGTGTTGGGGTTACTACTTGCAGCGGGGGAGGTCTGTCTTGCAGACCCTGACTTAACCATGGATGAATGAATTCACTTAGACACAGAATACAGTGAACGAGTGGGCTGGGATGTCTGTGGCCACTCAGACACTCAAGGAGAGGTGAGAGGACAATCTGGGATCAACATATCACTGCTGTGGACAAAGGAAAGTGTCTCAAACTCAACAATGCCGTTTTGATCAAAGAAAGTTCATAGATAAAGCAATGCATGTAATAAGTACAGGAGAGAACTGAAAACCATGTCTTGGGCACTCCAATATTGAGAAAGAAAGATTGGGTTAAGATTTAGGAAGGGAAACTGAGAAATAATGGCCAGTGAATGAATAAATGAATAGAATCGTTCTTTCTGCATCCAATTCCTTGTGGACAGCACTTCTTATCTGAAAGATGTTAGACTTTGGAAGAATGGAGATAGAATGAAGCCATTGAGGCCAAAAGAGGAAAATCTTTTGAAGGTGAGTAAGAAAGATGAGATTGAGAATTGATCATTGTTTTTAACAATACTAGAGGCCATTTGTCATCTTGTTTAGAGGAATTTAGGTGAAGGTGGTTCAAGAAAACGGGAGACCAAATAGTGATGGTACAAATAGTTTCATACATTTTGAAGTTCTGTTATATGGTGCATACATACGTATTTATGATGATATGTCTGTCTGATGAATTTGCCTGTTTGTAATTATAAACATCCCTCTTTATCTCTGATTCTACTGTTTGTTGTGAAGTCTACTTTCTTTTATACTACTGTAGCTACTTGCTATAGCCACTTGGTTGTCAGTTTGGTCTAGTGTTGTGCTTTCTAGCTCTTATTTCTTTTGATAATTAAGATAGTATGTTGAAGGTGTTTGCACAGAAGATGTGGATTTGATCTAATGTTGTTACATTCTAGCTTTTCTGTTCATTTGATCATTTACTTGTGTTGGATAGCTGATTAACTCTTGAACAGTTACCAAAGGTCAAGTCATGGATAATTCTGCCAAAGAATCAGATATCTGTTATCTACACTGTGAATATGATACAAGGTGAAGATCATATTTGCTGCGCCTCATTTATGTCAGAAACAGCTTTGAGGCCCAGGGAATACTCAAGTGATGATGTGGAGAAAGCAGCTCAGAGCTCTTGCCAAGTCTAATAGAGAATAGTAAAATGCTCTTAGTATAGTTGTCATAATTTCTACTGTGATACTATAGATCACTGTACTTACATTTGTATGTTGAGGGAAAAAATGCAGAAAATTTACTTTGAAATTCGGTTGGTTTGGATGAGGGTTTATTTCTTTTGACAGCTTGGATCATATGTTTCTTCATGACTACTGTTCCCATCCCTTAATGAGGCTCATGTTGCTAGTTACAATGGAATAATTAAGTTCTACTATTGGGTTTGGGTTGCTTCCACAGTGCTTGTCTTTTAGTTGTAAATCTAAATGTTGGGCTAGCTATCTACTGTTGTCTATTTTACCCTTTAGCCAATTCACGAGGAATTGGCACTTTCTCTTCCAGCATCCGGTGCACCTCAAATATATCTTAGAGTAGCATGGAGATTGAAGAGATACTTTAATTAGGTTTTACTCTAATATATTGGATTATCAGAGAAATACATGTTTTGGAAATATAAATAGCACATAATTTTAAAAGGAAAAAATAGCCTTTAAATCTTGCAGTTTGCTTTGGCAGAAGAGCAGTATTAACATCTGGTTACCAAACTGTGGTACCCTTAAGAGAATTGGACTTGGTCCAGTTTCCAATAAAATACTGGATTAAGTGACTTCACTTGAGTTTTTATTATTTTTAAGTACATTTTTAAACCTCTGTTCTCCCTGTAATTTGCAGTTTGCATTTACTTTTAAGCAGTGATTTTGGTTTACATGATGAATCATTCTCTATACTAACATTTGTAGGATATCACAAAAAATATCATCAGAGTAAAAATGCCAGGTTACTAAAATGCAGCAGACAGGAAGGCACCATGTACTAATAGGGCAGCTCCATCCTTGAAAACTTCTGTTGGAAAGGAGGGAACTGCTATCATTGGGCATTGATCTTACACCAGGAACTTCACATATTTCATCTCTTTTAGGTTTGCAAGAAGCCTCTAAGGTAGGCTCATTCATTCCTCTTAATAATCTGCTGAATCAAGGGCAGATATTATAATTTCTGTTGGACTAGTTGGGAATCTTAGAGAGAAATCTGCGAGTTGCCTGAGGTCAAATTGCAAATCAGTGGAGTTGGGGGCAGACCTCAGATTCCTCATTTCCAATCTATTCCTTCTACTGAGTCTCCTGACACTTTTTTTTTTTTTTTTTTTTTTATTTTGAGAATGTGATAGAAATGTAAGAAACCTCAGTGGCTTGTTTTTCTAGTTCAGCCTCTCCACCCACATTTTCTCTTGTAACAACTGTAAATCTAGTACATGTATGTGTCCAATACCAAGATAAATAGTGCCCCATACTGTAGGAATTCATAGAAGGTTAGGCAAAAAAGCAGGCATAAAATAAATGCTAGAAGAAAAATGTTATAGGTGTTAACTTCCTAAGTCCTAGAGAGGTTGTGATTCATGAAGCTTTTCCAGTGATAAAGTGGAAGATGCAAAACAAGCACTCATCTGTAAAAATACTGATAATGGCACATCCTTCTTAGGTTTGTTGTGAGGATTAAATAGATTATCAGATAATCCATGTAAAAAGCATTTAGAACAGTACCTGGAACAAACAGAGTAGCTGATCAGTAAATATTAGTTTCAGTTTCATGCTTTTTCTGTTCCATAAAACTGCCTCTTCAGATTGCTTGATACTTGCATATCATGGACAGGAACAGTTGAAGAGAAAACAGTTGAAGAGTTGAAGAAAAAACATGCTTTTATTCTTATGAAAATTGATCCAGAAAATTATTATTCATCAGCATAAAGGATCGATTATAAGAGACTGGATTTTGTAACCAACATAAGAATTATACCAACCAATCCTTTATTAGCATGTTCCTTATTCTGAATTCTTTTGACATGTTTTATATACTTAAATTCCTACATCTGTTGGATTATTTTGGGATTTGTTTCACTGTCACATGTGTCACAGCTTTGAGAAAGAGATATTTTTGATTTGTTGTATGTAGGTTGTGAGTTTTAATCGTTTCCAGCATAGTCTGTTGTCCTTATTATCCTGCATATTCTTGTTTAATTAAAACAAACAGACAAAACACAGTTGCTTCTTTCTCCTATGAGTTAGACCTAAAATGTGCTCATCTTGGAATTTATTCACCTATATTAACAGTGGGGCTTTCAGCTCTTGTCAGAAGTACTATGTTATTCAGGCTTTCTTCTTTTTTGAACGTTTTATTTTGAAATAATATTAGATTTACAGAAATGTCGCAAAACTAGAACAGAGATTTCCTTTATACACTTCACCTAGCTTTCTTTAATGTTAACATTTTGAAGAAGCATAGTGTAATTAACACAGATACAATATTATTAACTAAATTGCACCCCATACAGACTTCTCTAGTTTGCCCACGGATGTCCTTGTTCTGTTCTAAGATGCAATCCAGGAACCCACATGGCATCAATTGTCATATCTCCTTTAGTCACTTCTGTTACATGATTTTGTCAGTCTTTTCTGTATTGTTTCTTATAGTGATTGTCTGCTGTTGCTGAAGTATTTTACATTAAAAAACCTTTTTACTTTGCTTGTTTCCAATTGTGATAAAATACACATAACATCAAATTTACCATTGTAATCATTTTTAAGTTTGTAGTTGAGTAGTGTTAAGTGTATTCACATTGTTGTTCAACAATTTCCACAACTCTTCATCTTGCAAAACTGGAACTTGGTACTCATTAAACAACTCTCCATTTCCCTCTCCCCTCAGCTTCTGGCAACCACCATTCTACTTTCTGTTTTTATGAATTTGACTATTCTAGCTACCTCATATAAGTGGAATTATACAATATTTGTCTTTTTTTTATGACTGGTTCATTTCATTTAGCATAATATCCTCAAGGTTTATTTATGTTGTAGTGTGTGCCATATTTTGCTTTCTTTTGAAAACTGAATAATATTCCATTATATGCATATATCGCATTTTGTTTATGCATTCATTCTTCAGTAGAAACTTGGGTTGCTTCTACCTTTTGGTTATTGTGTATAAAGCTGCTTTGAACATGGATGTTCAAATATATGTCTGAGTCCCTGCTTTCAGTTACTTGGGTATATACCCATAAGTAGAATTGCTGGGTCATATGATAACACTATTTTTAATTTTCAAGGAACCATGACATTGTTTCCAAATCAGCTTTTATATGTCTGAAATTATATATATATTTCGCTCAGATGTTTGAAAGATACTTTCACTAGGTCTAGAGATTTCGTTCAGAAACTTAGAGATGTGCTCCACTACCTCTCTTGTATTGTTTCTAGTGAGAGGTTAGCTGTCATTTTTAGCTTTGTTTTTCTTTGTGTAAAATCTGTATTTTTTTCTGGCTATTTTTAAGATTTTTTTCTTCATTAATGTATTTAAGAAAATTGATTATGATGTGTCTTGGTGTAGTTTTTATTAATTTTTATTTAAACAGTAACAGTTTTTAATAAACCTAGAAAATTTTCAGGTCTTATTTTCTCAAATATTTTTTTTGTCCTCTCCTGCCTCTCATCTCCTTTGGAGACTTCAATTACTTGCTTACAGCTTACTGCTTCTCTATTGAAACACTGTCCTTTTTCATTTTAAATTGTTTCAATTGGTATACCTTCAAATCTACTAAACTATTTTGGTTTCTAATTTGCTATTAATCCTATCCTCTCTGCTTCCCCCACTCCCCCTGCCCCCACAGTCTTGCTTTATTGCCCATGCTGGAGTGCTGTGGCACAGTCATAGCTCATTGCAGCCTCAACCTTCTGGGCTCAGGTGATCCTCCTACTTCAGCCTCCGTGTAGCTGGGAGGCTCACACCACCCTGCCCGGCTAATTGTCTTTATTTTTATAGGGATGGAGTCTCCCATGTTGCTTAGGCTGGTCTGAAACTCCTGGGTTCAAAGATCTCACCTTAGCCTCCCATAGTGGTGAGATTATCGGCATGAACCACTGTGCCCAGCCGCTCTGCTTTTCAGCTTTTTTT
>NW_016107734.1:46898-79544 GCF_001604975.1 Cebus imitator | reverse complement strand
TTTTTTTGGAGACAGAGTCTCATTCTGTCACCTAGGTTGGAGTGCAGTGGCATGATCTTGGCTCATTGCAACCTCCACCTCCCAGGTTCAAGCTATTCTTATGCCTCAGCCTCCCAAGTAGCAGAGATTACAGGCATGTACCACCATACCTGTCTAATTTTCTTGTGTTTTTTAGTACAGGCAGGATTTTGCCATGTTGTCTAGGCTGGTATTGAACTCCTGGCCTTGAGTAATCTGCTCGTCTTGGCCTTCCTAAAGTGCTGGGATTATAGGCGTGAGCCACCTTGCCTGGCCCCTCTGCATTTTTAAATGTGAGACGTTGCATTTGTATCTCTAGACCTTTGTGTCTTTTTGAAAAATTCTTCCAATCTTTCCTTAGTATTCTCATGTTTTTTTTCTAGCTTCTTGAATATATAAAATATTGTTACAGTAACTCTTTTAGGAGACAATATCCTTGTCTACTAACCTATGTCATTGTAGTTTCATTTTTATTGGTTTATTCTTCTCCTCATCATGGGTTTTATTTTCTTTATTTGCATGCCTGTCAGACATTGTGAATTTTACCTTGTTGGATGCTGGATATTCTTATATATATGAAATATTTTTGAGTTTTGTTGTGGAGCTTTGTTGCTGTTAAGTTACTTGGAAATGGTTTGATCCTTTTGAGACTTGCTTTTAATGTTTGTTAGATAGGACCAGAGTAGCCTTTAGTCTCTGCTAATTTTGCCCCACTATTGAGGTAATACTGGGAAGTATTTTCACTGGGAAGCAATATGAGTAGCGTAAAGAACACTTAAACAGGAGTTCCCTAATCATGATCTAGTTGTGGCTCTGTCATTTACTAGCTGTTTAGCCTTGAGTCCATTGCTTCTCTTCTCTGACTCTGTTTCCTCGTTGGAAAATAGAGGCAAAGATTCAGATATGAAATTCTATAATGTGATATACAAATATTATAAAGTAAGTTGCATATTTAAAAAAAAAGTCACCAGAAGTGGTGGCTCATGCCTATAATCTCAACAACTGGGGAGGCTGAGGCAGGAGGATCTCTCGAACCCTGGAATTCCTAGGTATTATGTCCTATGTATTATGAGGTTTTTCTTTTTAACTTTAAAATATATTATGTCCTAGTCCTATGTATTACTTTTTTTTTTTTTTTTTTTTTTAGTATTTTTTTTTTTTTTTTTTTTTTTTTTTTTTTTATATATATTTTTTTTTTTTTTTTACTTTAGAATCTATTATGTCTTATGTATTACATGTTTTGTTTTTAACTTAATCTATTACGTCCTATGTATTACATGGGTTTTTGTTTGTACTTTAGAATTTATTATGTCCTTTGTATGGCAAGGTTTTTTCTTTACTCTGGCTTGTGGGAAGACCATTCCTGTTTCTGTAAACTCTGGAGAGTGTTCTGCCTGCCTCTTTCTGGTGCTTCTTTCCTCAGCCTTGGGGTGTTTTCTCACCTGGGTGTGCTGACTCTCCCAGGATCTCTATGGTTTCTCTCAGTGCAGCTGTCTCCATTCCAGTATTTTGCCTTGTGAACTCTAGGCACTTTGGCTTCACTGAGCTCTCAACCCTGTCTTCCCAACCGAGAGAGACCAGTGGGCTCTTCTTTGCTTTCCCTTCCCACAGCTGGAGCCTGAAAACTCTCTAGGCAGTGTGCTTAGAGGTAGACCTACCCTTCCCTCCCGCCCCCCGCCCACCGTCAGGGATTATTGTCGTTTGTTGCCTCTTGTCCAATGTCTAAAGACTTATTTTTTAATATATATATTTTCCTGAATTTTATAGTTGTTTAAGTTATCAGGTAGGTTAATCTTGTTCCTGTTACTCCATCTTGGCCAGAAGAAGAATTTAAGCAAGTTATTTAACCTCCTTATGTTCAAGTTTACTCATCTACAAAATGAAGATAATATTCTGGGTTTATGAAGACTGAATAAGATAATACACACAAAGCACTTAATATAATTCCTGGTACATACTAAATGCTCAGTAAATGTTAGTCTTATTGGCACAAAAAAGAGGGGAGCATAGTTTTCACCAGTCTGAGCAACTTAGGATCAGGAGCCAATTTATTTCATTCTGACTCACTTTCTTTGATTTATATTAGGCTTCTCCAGGGAGACAGAACCAAGAGTAGATAGAAAGATAGACAGGTAGACAGGTAGGTAGGCAGGCAGGTAGGTAGGTAGGTAGGTAGGTAGGTAGATAGATAGATGAGAAGGGATTTACGATGGGGCCAAGAAGTCTCACGACAGGCTGTTTGAAAGCTGGAGACCCAGGGATTCTGGTGGTGTAGTTAAGTCTGAACCAGCCTTAGAACCAGGGCAGCCAATGGTGTAATAATACTCAGTCCAGGCTAAAGACCTGAGAACCTAAGAGGTACTGGTGTAAGTCCTGGAGTTCCAAGGCTGTATGTAGAACCTGGAGTTCTGATGTCCTAGGACAGGAGGAAGGGGATGTCCCAGGCAATCCTTTTCTTTCTCTTTTTTGTTTTATCCAGGCCTGCAGCCAATTGCATGGTTCATCTACATTGTGGACAGATCTTCCCCAATCAGTCCACTGACTTACATGCCAATAATCTCTGGAAACACCTTCAGAGACACACCCAGAAGTAATGCTTTACAGTTTTCTAGGTACTCCTTAATCAAACTGACATCTAAAATTAGCCAACACAGCAGTATTAAAAAACAAGAGCTATTAGTGGAAATGTTTTTAACTGTTTCCTCCCCTCTCCTAATTTACTTTTACCAGGGCTGAAACATGAATCTTAATACTCTAAATAAGGCAGTAATTTTCTCTAAAACTATTTAGTTGTTGTTGTAAGTCAGAATAATATGGTAATTAGGAGCACAGTCTGGATTGAAGTTTTTGCTTTCCCTTCTATTAATCTGCAGTAAAGTTATTCCGTCTTCCTAATCCTCAGTTTTACGTGAGATGCCACCACATACTTTATAGAGTTGTTGAGATAATTAAATAAGTTAGTGCATGTGAAACCCTTTAGCACAGTGCCTGTCACATAGTTTGGGGATAATAAATGGTAGTAATTATTAACATTATACAGTTCATTTCAGAGATCTACAACTGAAATGACCCTAACTCCAACTTACTAGGCTATGCTTTCCTTTCTTTTCTGTGGCCCTTTCCTCCTCCTCTTCTTCCTCCTTATTATTATTATTTTTTATTTAAGGAGTGGGAGTCTTGAGTCTTGCTCTGTCATCCAGGCTGGAGTGCTATGCCAGGATCATAGCTGACTATAGCCTCAAAGTCCTGGGCTCAATCGATCCTCCCTCCTCACACTGTTGAGTTGCTGAGATTACAGGCATGAGCCACCGTTCCTGGCATCTTTTCTTTTTAATATGCAACTTACTTAATAATATTTGTATGTCACTTTATAGAATTTGATGTCTGAATCTCTGTCTCTATTTTCCAGTGAGGAAACAGAGTCAGAGAAGAGAAGCAATGAACTTAAGGCTAAATACCTAGTAAGTGACAGCCACAACTAGATCAGTGATTGGGGAACTCCTGTTTAAGTGTTCTTTACCGATACTGCTTCCCAGTGAAATATTTGATTTGTGTCTACATTTATATACTGTTCACCAGCAGTGGACTTTATGTTTTTTCAAGGCAAGGATAATGAGGAACCTTATCTTTGTATTTCACTAACTGGCCAGCATTCAATATGTAGATATTATTTACATGAAATCTATGAAAGGAAAAACTTTTTTCTGTTACTATTTACTTCCCCAAATTGAGAGTGATTATTGAGTAATTAATACATGTTTGTTTAAGATACTGTTAGATGGAAATTCTTCAAAACATAGATGTGTAAATATACTCTTGAGAGATTGTAATTTTGAAAGTAAATGTCTTCTCTGTAAGTGAATTTATTGTATTTTCTTTTTGGTATAAAGCTTTGCTAGAATCACATCAAATGGAACTGCTACTTGCCAATTTCAAGGAAGTTATAGTAATTCCTTTGGTAGATTCCATTTATAGATCAGATGTCTATGACTAAATATAATTACTTACAGCTAAATCTGATCAAAGCAATAAGCTCAAAATAACTTACATGGAATTTAAAGCAAAGAAGGGAGACAGAATGTTTCAAATGACCGACATTTTCCATTTTTTTTTTGGAAAAATAGTCCTTATTTTGAAAATGGCTTTGTTCTTCCATGTTTGCTTTCAGAAACAACACAAAGTACCTTAACTGCTATTTTATAGTTTCTGCTTATACTACAGTATCCTTACAGGGAGAGAACTTTCTTTGGGCAGTGATTACTGACAGAGGATTATTGTCATTTTCAGAAGCTAGTTTTGGTCAAATCACTCTGTAAATTTAGTATAGTTATTTTGTAGTATTTTTATGTGCTTTCTTAGCTAATGATTATATTCTTCATAATTACCTATTAAACAAGCTTGTTTACAAAACCTGTCACCCTAGATGATAAATCTACATTCAATGGTACTTGCTCATAATTAAAATATCTAATGAGTGCAGATGTTGAACAGTGGTAGTTTTGAAGATGTGATTGCAATCTGTAGATTCTGATCTTCTTCACTCTCTCTTATCCAATAGATGAATTCTACTAATAGCCTCTAGGATGGTAAACATTATTGTATAAGCAAAGCAGTCTAGCATATCTGAGGTCCACTTAATTTGTTCATCTCTTAAAACATACTGGATGCTTGTAAGAAATTAAACTTTTGTGTACCATATGAAGGGTCTCATAAAGTATCTAAAGGAGTAAAAATGAAGTTTAACTCCAGGGTCTTTTTTAAAAATTTGTAAAACAGGAATAAAATGTTCCTTATATTTTTATCTCTTCTGTGTCTTGAACATCTGGTATCGTACCTGGCGTGCTTGCTAAATATTTTTTATTAGAAAAATGAAAAGATCCAGTGAATAATGTGATGATATTTCCAAGGCATAAAGTTATCTTTAGGGGTGAGGTCACCATATCCATTGTTCTCGTGCTCTCTTTTCCTTGCTCTTTTTGCTCCTCTAACCTTCTATTATGGCCTTCTTTGCCCCTCATCCCTTTACTGTATATTAGAAGAAAAGAGGGGTTCAGCTAAATACAAGCTTCAGCTAGAAATATAGACTGTTCTGGAAGGGATTTAGGTAACCACATGTTACTGTTGGAGGTGTTTCTAGGTTTGGAAATGATTTGTCCAAGGTCTCTTAGTCAGCGTGTAGTTTATGGCCCCATTCTCCTGACTTCAGTATTTATCCCCGTATAGCATAAATCTTGCTGCTTTCCCCCACGTTAGATGTTTGCTAGCTCTAGGCCATGTTGGTAGGGTAAGGGGCCACTGATATTGATTGAGAAGAAAGGAGAAGGAAAAGCTGACCATCATCATCTATGAGTCCCTGGCCTGGCCCTTTAGTTGGGAACAGTTATTGCTACCCAGTGTGTAGAACAAACAGCATAATCTTGGAACAAATAGACATCAGTGTCGTCTTCTTTCCTTCTAGTTTAAAAGAAAATGGGATAAACTATGAACAATAGAGAAGTAGGGAGGGAAAGTGGCAGCTGGTGGAGGATTCAGGGAACATGGATGGGACTGTAGGGAAAGAAAAACATTGCCATGTGGGTGAGTGAAATGCTGCACTTTCAAAGCAGCGGTAATTTTACACTGAAAGTTCTGTAATTATGTGCTTGGATGTTTAATAAAATATCCTATAGTGAAATTGCTACATATTTACTTTGTATCTGAAATGCAGCATATCTTAAATACATATATCATCATGGGATGGGTACTACCTCTTAAATTTTTTAAAAAAGGAAATTAGATGTTTTTAGTAATAGCTGTTCAGAAATTTTCCAACTGTGGTTGATCAGTTCAGATAAATCTATCATCTGTCACTGTTGACAGTTTCCTGTTTGCTGAACTCTTTTTTTAGGCAGGGAGCTGGTGGGGAGAAACAGGGTCTTGTTCTGTCATCCGGGCTGGAGCACAGGGGCACAATCAAAGTACACTACAACCTGAACTCTGGGATCTAACAGTCCTCCCGCCTTAGCCTCCTGAGTAGCTGGGACTACAGGCACACACCACCATGCCTGGGTAATTGAAAAAAAAATTTTTTTGTTGAAACAAGGTTTTAATATGTTGCCTAGGCTTGTCTGTTTTCTGAACTCTTTTTTTTGGGACAGTTTCTCACTCTGTTGCCCAGGCTGGAATGCAGTGGTGCAATCTGGGCTTACTGCAACCTCTGCCTCCCGGGCTCAAGTGATCTTCCCATTTCAGTCTCCCCAGTAGCTGGGACTACAGGCAAGTCCCACCACGCCTGGCTAATTTTTTTTTTTTTTTTTTTTTTGGTATAACTGGGATTTTGCCATGTTGCCCAGGCTGATCCTGAGCTCAAGTGATCTGCCCGCTTCAGCTTCCCAAATTGCTGGGACTATGAACATGAGCCACTGTGCCTGGCCAATCTGTTTTCTTGAACTCTTGAAAGAAAATTTGTATGGAAACAAATGCTTTTATTACTAACTTCTTACATGTGACCCCACTGTGAAAAAAACTGGTAGCAAAGATAGGTTGAAGCTGTACAGACACGCAGGCCGCCTGTCCTGAGGTTGAAGTGTGTCCTGGGTTTCTAAGTGTTGGAACCTCATGACTTAGTATGTAGGAGCAACAGTTTCACTGCTTTAACAATGGTTACTATGACCTTGAATTAACTGGAGTGTCAGTGCTTTTCAAACTTTAAAGTGCACCTGAATCACCTGGGGATATTCTTTAAAAGTTCAATTCTGATTCATTAGGTCTGGGACAAGGCCTGAGATTCTGCCTTCTAACAAATTCATGCAGTGCTAATGCTGCTGGGTCAGGGACAGCATTGAAAAGCAGGATTTATAGTGTTCCTTTGCTCTTACTCCCCGCTTTCTCTGTGGTTTTCTCTTTCTCTGTGTTTCTTGAATCATGGGTGTCTCCATCTGTCTCTCTCTACTTCTGTCTTTCACTATTTTGGTCTTTACTTTTCTGTATCTTTGCCCTTCTTCTGAGATAAGTCTTAATTTTTTTTTCAGGGAAGTCTTTGGACAAATATATTATTATAAATGTAGTGATATATGCAGATTGGTCTATGTTCAATCATTGGTATTATAGTGAGTTCAGATAGATGGAGAATATGAAATTGGACAAGATATGGAATAGTCTTTATGTAAAATGTTTATTTGCCTCTCAAAATGGGTATATCTCAGTTTACAGAAATACAATATGTAGGAATTTGGGGTTTAACTGAGAGAATATAATGAAGGTGCTATTTACAGAGGTTTGAGCAGAGTTAAGGAAACTTATAGGATGGTAAGATATCTGGGACCAGCTCACCCACCAGGAAACTGTTGCCACCTTCTCTAGGTCAGAAGAAGAAAGGAGGAAATAGTGTTATTGAAGCCTAATGAGAGCTTGTTGAAGTAGGGCTGTGTGATAGAAGCCATAGCTTCAGAGGAATGAAGCCATTGAAACAATTGCAGTAAGGCAGGGAGGGAGCAAGGGGTCCTGGGAAAGGGATGGGGAATAAATACTTTGATAGTTCTTTATCCCCTTGCATTCTTAACTCTTGCCAGTGCCTCCCACTGGCTGAGCCCAACCCAAAGCCACAGAGCGAAAGAGTGCAGTTGTCTGTAGAGGTTGCTCTCCTGGTGCACAAAGGGAGGTGGGTAAGGCAGGGTTTGGATATAGAGTGTGGGGTTTATGCAAACAGCATATTCAGAAAAGAAGGGATACATTTTGATTTACAGATAGATTCAGCCTTAATGTAAAATGAAGCATGTCTATGATTTCATCTCATGTCTGCTATATATTCCTATTACTCTTATGTATATATTTTACACATTCATTCTGTAAGCTTTTTATAGATAGTAATTTTCATCATGCTGTGTGAATCCCTTAAAAAGAAGGAGGTTCTATATAAATGCTAACATCAAATTCAGCTTGTTCTCTAGATTTTGTTTACTTCTGTAAACCTTTATTAGATTTAAGGAAAGAAGATGAACTACGTAGTTGGTTGTGTTGACATTTCTTTTTAAGCTGATGAAAGATATTTTAAACGAAGCATGAATCTTTGAGAAACCTGCCAGTTCATTTTTAAAACATGACCAGTGCTCTGAAGTACATGAATTGCATGAAGAAAGGAGTCTTTCTATTTTAGCACCAGCCTTTTCTTTTGAATGATCTGTTATTAATCTAATTATAATAGTTGTTATGACTGCTCATGCAGTGTATACCCTTTTTCAAGGTTATAATCTTTCAAGTGTATAATCTTTTTCAAAGATTTCTGTAGGTGACACACTTTAATGATACAACAGGGAGACCATAGTTAATAATTTAATAATTTATCAGCATCATTTATTGATGAGACTTTCCTTTCCCTCAGTGTATGTTCTTCACACCTTTGTTAAAAATGAGTACACTGTAGATGCATGGATTTGTTTCTGGGTTCTCTATTCTGTTCCATTGGTCTATTTGTCTGTATGCTAATACCATGCTGTTTTGATTACTATAGCTCTGTAGTATAATTTGAAGTCTGGTAATGTGATTCCTTCAGTTTTGTTCTTTTTTTTTAGGATAGCTTCAGTTATTCTTTTTTGTTCTCTAATGTTGTATAAAAATTTTCATTTTTTTTTTTACTTCTGTGAAGAATGCCATTGATATTTTGATAGAGATTACATTGAATCTGTAGATTCCTTTGGGCACTATGGATATTTTAACAATATTGATTCTTATAATCGATGAACATGGAATATTGTTTCATGTTTTGGTGTCCTCTTCAATTTCTTTCAGTGTTTTATAGTTTCTGTTGTAGAGATCTTTCACTTCTTTGGGCTATTCCTAGGTATTTAATTTTATTTGTGGCTATTATAAGTAAGATTACTTGTTTGATTTCTTTTTCAGATTGCTTGCTGTTGGCACATAGAAATGCTACTGATTTTTGTATGTTGACTTTGTATCCTGTACTTTACTGAATCTGTTTATCAGTTCTAATAGTTTTTGGTGGAGTCTTTAGGTTTTTCCAAATATAAGATCATATCATCTGTGAACAAGGCTAATTTGCCTTCTTCTGTTTTAGTTTGGATGCCTTTTATTTCTTTTTCTTGTTTGACTACTCTGGCTGGGACTTCTAGTACTATGTTGAGTAACAGTGGTAAAAGTGGGCAATCTTGTCATATTCTACATCTTAGAGGAAAAGCTTTCAGTTTTTCTCCATTCAGTATGATACTAGTTGTGGGCCTGTCATATATGACTTTTATTATGTTGAGGTATGTTCCTTTTATACCTAGTTTTTTTGAGGCGTTTTATCATGAAAGGATGTTGAACTTTATCAGATGTTTTTTCAGCATCAGTTGAAATGATCATATGTGTTTTCGTCTTCATTCTGTTGATATGACGTATCTATCACATTGCTTGACTTCTGAGTTAAATCCCAGTTGGTCATGGTGATCTTTTTAATGTGTTGTTGAATGTAGTATGTGATATATTGCTGAATCTAATATGCTAGTATTTTGTTGAGGATTTTTGCATCAATATTCATCAGAGATAATGGCCTGTAGTTTTCCCTTTTTGATGTGTCTTTGGTTTTGGAATCGGGGTAATACTGGTCTCATAAAATGACTTTGGACATATTCTTTCCTCCTCTGTGTTTAGGAAGTTTGAGTAAGTTTGACATTAGTTCTATTTTAAATGTGTGTTAGAATTAAGCAGTGAAGCCGTTGAGTCCCAGGCCTTTCTTTAATGGGATACTTTTTATTACAGTGTTAATGTTATTACTTGTTATTGGTCTGTTCAGGCTTTGATTTGCTTCAGTGGTTCAATTTTGGCAGACTACAGGTCTAGGAATTTCCATTTCTTCTAGATTTTCCTATTGATTAGCATATAGTTGTTCATAGTAGCCTCTAACGATCCTTTGAATTTATGTGGTTTTGATTGTAATATCTCCTTTTTTGTTTCCGATTTTATTTAGTTGAGTCTTGTCTCTTTTTTCTTAGTCTGGTTAAAGGTTTGTCAGTTTTGTTTATCTTTTCAAAAAACCAACTTTTTGTTTCATTGGCTGTATTTTTTTATTTCAAATTCATTTATTTCTGATCTTCATTATTTCTTCTATTAATTTTGGGTTCAGTTTGCACTTGTTTTTTTAGTTATTTAAGATGCATCATTAGGTTTATTTCAAGTTTTTCTTCTTTTTGATGTTGGTACTTCTAGTCATAAATTTCCCTTAGTACTGCATTTGCTATATCTCATAAGTTTTGATATGTTGTGTTTGCATTATCATTTGCTTCAAGAAAATTTTCATTTCACTTCTTAATTTCTTCATTAACCCATTGGTTATCCAGGAGCATATTGTTTAATTTTCCTGTGTTTATATAGTTTCCAAAATTCCTGTTGTTGTTGATTTCCAGTTTTATTTCATAGTGGTCAGGGAAGATACTTGATATTATTTCAATTTGTTGAATTTTTTTTTAAGACTTCTTTTGTGACCTGACATTATGGTCTATCCCTGAGGATGATCTATGGACTGAGGAGAAGAATTGGTACTTTGCAGCTGTTGAATGAAATGTGTGTAAATATTGTGTTCATTTGTTCTATAGTGCAGATTAAGTCCAATGTTTCCTTGTTGATTTTTTTGTCTGGGAGATCTGTCCACTACTGAAAGTGGGGTGTTTAAGTCTCTAGCTGTTATTGTATTGGGGTCTGTTTCTGCTTGTTAGCTCTAATAATATTTGCTTTTTGTGTCTCAGTGCTCTGATACTTACACGTGCTATATCCTCTTACTGAAATGACCCCTTTGTCATTAGATACTTTCTTTATCTCTTCTTACTAGTTTTTATATTGAAACCTACCTTGTCTGATATAAGCATAGCTAACCTTGCTCTATTTTATGTTGGCATGGAATGTCTTTTTCCATCTCTTTATTTTCAGTCTGTGTATTTTTGTAGCTGAACTGTGTTTCTTGTAGGCAACAGATCATTGTGTCTTGTTTTTTTTTTTTTTTTTTTTTTTTTTTTTTTTTTTTTTTTTTTTTTTTTTTTTTTTTTTTTTTTTTTTTTCATGTGTTCAGCTTCTCTGTCTTTTGATTCGAGAGTTTAGTTCATTTACATTTAGTGTTACTATTGATAAGTAGGGATTTACTCCTGCTATTTTGTCATTTGTTTCTGGGTCACCACTGTAGCACTATAGACAGGCCTCTATTAAGTACTTCTTACTTTTTCTTGGGATTATCTGCATATCTGTTCTTCCTAACAGCTGTGATCTAAGAAAGCAGGGACAAGGATTATGACTAATTCATCTTTGTATCCGAGTAACTGGAACTCACTAAGAAAATGTTAAAAGAATGGGTGATTGAGAGAAGAATGAGGAAATCAGAAGACTTGAATATTTTTATTTTATTTTATTTTATTTTATTTTGTTTATTATACTTTAAGTTCTGGGGTACATGTGCAGAATGTGCAGGTTTGTTACATAGGTATATATGTGCCATGGTGGTTTGCTGCACCCATCAACCTGTCATCTGCGTTAGGTATTTCTCCTAATGCTATCCCTCCCCTACCCCTCACCCCCTGAAAGGCCCCAGTGTGTAATGTTTCCCTCCCTGTGTGCATGTGTTCTTATTGTTTAACTCCCACTTATGAGTGAGAACAAGTGATGTTTGGTTTTTTGTTCTTGTGTTAGATTATTGAGAATGATGGTTTCCAGCTTTATCCATGTCCCTTCAAAGGACATGAACTCATCTTTTTATGGCTACGTAGTATTCCATGGTGTATATGTGCCACATTTTCTTTTTCCAGTCTATCAGTTAGGTTGGTTCCAAGTCTTTGCTATTGTGAACAGTGCCACAATAAATATAGGTGTGCATGTGTCTTTATAGCAGAATGATTTATAATCCTTTGGGTATATACCCAGTAATGGGATTGCTGGGTAAAATGGTATTTCTCGTTCTAGATCCTTGAGGAATCACTGCACTGTCTTCCACAATGGTTGAACTAATTTGCACTCCTGCCAACAGTGTAAAAGCATTCCTATTTCTCCACATCCTGTCCAGCATGTGTTGTTTCCTGACATTTTAATGATTGCCATTCTAACTGGTGTGAGATGGTATCTCGTGGTTTTGATTTGCATTTCTCTAATGACCAGTGATGATGAGCTTTTTTCATATGTTTGTTGGCTGTGTAAATGTCTTCTTTCGAGAAGTGTCTGTTCATATCCTTTGCCCACTTTTCGATGGGGTTGTTTTTTTTCTTGTAAATTTGTTTAAGTTATTTGTAGATTCTGGATATTAGCCCTTTGTCAGATGGATAGATTGCAAAAATTTTCTCTCATCCTGTAGGTTGCCTGTTTACTCTGATGATAGTTTGTTTTACTGTGCAGAAGCTCTTTGTTTAATTATATCCTGTTTGTCAATTTTGGCTTTCATTACCATTGCTTTTGGTGTTTTAGCCATGAAGTCTTTGCCCATGCCTATGTCCTGAATGGTATTACCTAGGTTTTTTCCTAGAGTTTTTATGGTTTTAGTTGTTACATTTAAGTCTTTAATTCATCTTGAGTTAATTTTCGTATAAGGAAGGGGTACAGTTTCAGTTTTCTGCATATGGCTAGACAGTGTTCCCAACACCATTTATTAAATAGGGAATCCTTTCCCCATTGTTTTTGTCAGGTTCATCAAAGATCAAATGGTTGTAGACGTGTGGTGTTATTTCTGAGGCCTCTGTTCTGTTCCATTGGTCTATATCTTGTTTTGGTACCAGTACCATGCTGTTTTGGTTACTGTAAACTTGTAGTATAGTTTGAATTCAGGTAGCATGATGCCTCCAGCTTTGTTCTTTTTGCTTAGGATTGTCTTGGCTACAAGGGCTCTTTTTTGGTTCCATATGAAGTTTAAAGTAGTTTTTTCTAATTCTGTGAAGAAAGTCAGTGTTAGCTTGATGGGGATAGCGTTGAATCTATCAATTAATTTGGGCAGTATGGCCATTTTCACGATATTGATTCTTCCTATCCATGTGCATGGAATGTTTTTTCATTTGTTTGTGTCCTCTCTTATTTCCTTGAGCAGTGGTTTGTAGTTCTCCTTGAAGAGGTCCTTCATATCCCTTGTAAGTCATATTCCTAGGTATTTTATTCACTTTGTAGCAATTGTGAATGGAAGTTCACTCATAATTTGAATCTTCGTTTGCCTGTTATTGGTGTTTAAGAATGCTTGTGAATTTTGCACATTGATTTTGTATCCTGAGACTTTGCTGAAGTTGCTTATCAGCTTAAGGAGATTTTGGACTGAGATGATGGGTTTTCTAAATATACAGTCATGTCATGTGCAAACAGAGAGAATTTGACTTCCTCCCTTCCTATTTGAGTACTCTTTATTTCTTTCTGTTGGCTGATTTCCCTGCCAGAACTTCCAGTACTATGTTGAATACGAGTGGTGAGAGAGGGCATCCTTGTTTTGTGCTGGTTTTCAAAGGGAATGCTTCCAGCCTTTGCCCATTCAGAATGATATTGGCTATGGGTTTGTCATAAATAGCTCTTATTATTTTGAGATATATTCCATCAATACCTAGTTTATTGAGAGTTTTTAGCATGAAGGGGTGTTGAATTTTATCAAAGGCCTTCTCTGCATCTATTGAGATAATCATATGGCTTTTGTCCTTGGTTTTGTTTATGTGATGGATTACATTTATTGATTTGCTATGTTGAACCAGCCTTGCATCCCAGGGGTGAAGCCAAATTGATCATGGTGGATAAGCTTTTTGATGTGCTGCTGGATTCGGTTTGCCGGTATTTTATTGAGGATTTTTGCATTGCATCGATGTTCAGGGATATTGGCCTCAAATTTTCTTTTTTTGTTGTATCTCTGCCGGTTTTGGTATCAGGATGATGCTGGCTTCATAAAATGAGTTAGGGAGTTGTCCCTCTTTTTCTGTTGTTTGGAATAGTTTCAGAAGGAATGGTGCTAGCCCTTCTTTATACCTCTGGTAGAATTTAGTTGTGAATCCATCTGATTCTGGACTGTTTTTTGTTGGTAGGCTATTAATTACTGCCTCAATTTCAGTACTTGCTATTGGTCTATCCAGGGATTTGACTTCTTCCTGGTTTAGACTTGGGAGGGAGTAAGTGTCCAGGAATTTATTCATTTCTTCTATATTTTCTAGTTTATTTGCATGGAGGTATTTGTAGTATTCTTTGATGGTAGTTTGTATTTCTGTGGGATCGGTGGTGATATCCCCTTTATTGTTCTTTATTGCATCTATTTGATTCTTCTCTCTTCTTTATTAGTCTGGCTAGCAGTCTATCTATTTTGTTGATCTTTAGAAAAAACCAGCTCCTGGATTAATTGATTTTTTTTGAAGGGTCTTTTGTGTGTCTATCTCCTTCAGTTCTGCTATAATCATAGTTATTTATTGTTTTCTGCTGGGTCTTGACTTTGTCCAATTTGTGTCTTTTAATTGGGGCATTTGGCCTATTTACATTTAAGATTAATATTGTTATGTGTGAATTTGATCCTGACATTATGATGCTAGCTGGTTATTTTGTCTGTTAGTGGATGCAGTTTCTTCATAGTTTCAATGGTCTTTACAGTTTGATATGTTTTCGAGGTGGCTGGTATTGGTTTTTTCTTTCCATTTTTAGTGCTTTCTTTAGGAGTTCTTGTAAGGCAGGCCTGGTGACGGCAAAATGTCTCAGCATTTGCCTGTCTGTAAATGATTTTATTTCTCCTTCACCTATGAAGCTTAGTTTGGCTGGATATGAAATTCTGGGTTGAAAATTCTTTCTTTAAAGAATGTTGAATATTGTCCCCCACTCTCTTCTGGCATGTAGGGTTTCTGCAGAGAGATTTGCTGTTAGTCTGATGGGCTTCCCTTTGTAAGTATCCCAGCCTTTCTCTCTGGCTGCCCTTAACATTTTTTCCTTTATTTCAACCTTAGTGAATCTGAAGATTATGTGCTTTGGGGTTGCTCTTCTTGGGGAGTATCTTTGTGGTGTTCCCTGTATTTCCTGAATTTGAATGTTGGCTTGTCTTTCTAGGTTGGGAACGTTCTCCTGGATAATATCCTGAAGAGTGTTTTCCACCTTGGTTCCATTCTCCACATCACTTTTAGGTACACCAATCAAATGTAGGTTTGGTCTTTTCACATAATCCCATATTTCTTGGAAACTTTATTCGTTCCCTTTCATTCTTTTTTCTTTAATCTTTTCTTCACACTTTATTTCATTACGTTGGTCTGTCATCTCTGATATGCTTTTTCTTGCTTGGTCAGTTCAGCTATTGATATTTGTGTATGCTTCACGAAGTTCTTATGCTGTGTTTTTCAGTGCTGTCAGGTCATTTATGTTCTTCTCTAAACTGGTTAGTTAGTAATTCCTCAAACCTTTTTTTAATGTTCCTAGCTTCCTTCCACTGGCTTAGAGCATGTTGTTTACCTTGGAGGAGTTTGTTATTACTCATCTTCTGAAGCCTACTTCTGTCAAGTAACAAACTCATTCTCTGTCCGGTTTTGTTTTCTTGCTGGCGAGGCGTTGTGATCCTTTGGAGGAGAAGAGGTGTTCTGGCTTATGGAATGTTCAGCCTTTTTGTGCTGGTTTCTTCCTATTTTGTGGATTTATCTACTGTTGGTCTTTCATGTTGGTGACTTTTGAATGGTGTTTCCAAGTGGACTTCTTTTTGTTGATATTGATGCTGTCCCTTTCTGTTTGTTTTCCTTCTAATAGTCAGGCTCCTCTGCTGCACGTCTGCTGGAGTTGCTGGAGATTCACTCCAGACGCTGTTTTCCTGAGTATCACCAGCGGAGGCTGCAGAACAGCAAAAATTTTTCCTGTTCCTTCCTCTGGAAGCTTCGTGTCAGAGGGGCACCCACTAGATGCCAGCCAGAGCTCTCCCATATGAGGTTTCTGTTGACCCCTGCTGGAAGGTGTCTCCCAGTCAGGAGATGTGGGGGTCAGGGACCCACTTGAGGAGGCGGTCTGACCCTTAGCAGAGCTCGAACACTGTGTTGGGGAATCTGCTGCACAGAGTCACCAGGGATGTTTAAGTCTGCTAAACTGCCCCACAGCCACCACTTCCCCCAGGTGCTCTGCTCCAGGGAAATGGGAGTTTTATGTATAAACCCCTGACTGGGGCTGCTGCCTTTTTTTCAGAGATGCCCTGCCCAGAGAGGAGGAATCTAGAAAGGCAGTTTGGCTACAGCGGCTTTGCTGAGCTGTGGAGGGCTCTGCTCAGTTGGCACTTTCCCATGGCTTTGTTTACACTGTGAGGGGAAAACCACCTACTCAAGCCTCAGTAATGGTGGATGTCCCTCCTCTCACCAAAGCTGGAGAGTCCCAGGGTCCCAGGTTGACTTCAGACTGCTATGCTGGCAGCAACAATTTCAGGCCTGTGGATCTTAGCTTGCTGGGCTCCATGGGGGTGGGATCCACTGAGCTAGACCGCTGGGCTTCCTGGCTTAAGCCCCCTTTCTAGGGGAGTGGACAGTTCTGTCTCACTGGCATTCCATACGCCACTGGAGTGTGAAAAAAGAAACTAATGCAGCAAGCTTAGTGTCTGCCCAAACCACTGCCCAGTTTTTTGCTTGAAGCCCAGGTTTCTGGTTGCATAGGCACCCGAGGGAATCTTGTGATCTTTGGGTTGTGAAGACCGTGGGTGAAGCATGGTATCTGGGCCGGGGTGCACCATTCCTCATGGCACAGTCCCTTTTTGCTTCCCTTGGCTAGGGAAGGCAGTTCCCCACCCCTTGCACTTCCCAAGTGAGGCAATGCCCCACCCTGCTTCTGCTCGCCCTCTGTGGGCTGTACCCACTGTCTAATCAGTTCCAACGTGATGAACTGGGTACCTCAGTTGGAAATGCAGAAATCACTGCCTTCTGCATTGATGCTGGGAGCTGCAGACTGGAGCTGTTCCTATCCCGCCATCTTGTCAGATCTTCTACAGAATGAATATTTTAAGGGAAAAACTTGTTGTAAAGAAAATATATTGTGTTAGATATGGTTTGCCTTTGTGGGCAGAATGTCATATGGGCTATAGGAAATCTTAGATAGGATTGCATGTTTGTTCGTGGGTTTATCAAGTTCACAGGATTCTTATTTGAAATTTTGCCTTGTTTCTTTACACAGTTAAATGTAGTTAATAAATGAAAGAGAAAAATAGAATGGTATTTTCAACATGCATACATGTAAAGGAAGAAGAAAGAAGTTGTTGATATAACTGCTGCCAAATTATTGAACATTCTTTCCTTTTGTGTTCAGTTTTACATAGGATATAGCATGTAGCCATGTGTAAATAGATGTGTAATAAATATTTGACATGTACCATATTTTGTGTTACTGCTTTTAAGCAACTTGTGGTGAGTGACAGTTAATGCTACTGCCTTTTTGCACATCATTTTTTATTTTTATTTTTAGTCTTAATCCCAATGAGAAGGATTTCATTAGAAATGTGCATGGGATCCAGTTTTGGTACTATTTCTACATTGTATCATCACTAGTAATGTTTGGCAATATTTCTGATAGACTAATAAATTCAAATTAAAAGGAGAAGTGATTAGAAATAATACACAGACAAATATACATGTGTCCATGTGTTAATACCAGCACACAGATTTCATTCTTTTCTTATTTCCAAGAATGGGCTTTACCAAAGAGAACAAGATTTGTGTTCTTCCAGCATTTGCAGAAACAGCCTCTAAACCGAGACCCTGAGCCCATTAGCACTAATGAAAAGAGTCACCCAAGGCAGTAAGATGGATAGCTTATGTTTGCATATGGTAATCTCATGTATGTTTTTGGCTACAAATAATTTCCCAAAGCTTGGGTCTGTGTTTTCAGGCTCATGTTCCTTTTTTCCTGGTAGCTAAGCTGTTAGTAATGATGCCTATGTTTCATTACAGGCATACCTTACAGATATTGTGGGTTCAGTTCCAGAGGGTTGCAATAAAGCAAATATTGCCATAAAGCAAGTCATGAATTTTTGGGGTTTCCCAGTGCATATAAAAGTTATGTTTACACTATAATGTAGTCTATTAAGTATGCAAAAATATTATGTCTAAAAAAAGTACATAGCTTAATTTAAAAATATTACTAAAAAATTCTAGGCCGGGCGCAGTGGCTCAAGCCTGTAATCCCAGCACTGTGGGAGGCAGAGGCAGGTGGATCACGAGGTCAAGAGATCGAGACCATCCTGGTCAACATGGTGAAACCCCGTCTCTACTAAAGATACAAAAAATTAGCTGGGCATGGTGGCGTGTGCCTGTAATCCCAGCTACTCAGGAGGTTGAGGCAGGAGAATTGCCTGAACCCGGGAGGCGGAGGTTGCAGTGAGCCGAGATCGTGCCATTGCACTCCAGCCTGAGTAACAAGAGCGAAACTCCGTCTCAAAAAAAAAAAAATTCTAATGATCATCAAGCCTTTGTCCCTTTGCTGGTGGAGGGTCTTGCCTCAGTGTTGATGGCTGCTAACTAATTAGGGCAGTGGTTGCTGAAGGTTGGGGTGGTTATGGAAATTTATTAAAATAAGTCAACAATGAAGTTTGCTGCTTGACTGTTTCTTTCACAAAAGATTTCTCCATAGCATGCACTGCTTTTTAATAGTATTTTACCCGCAGTAGAAATTCTTTCAAAATTGGAGTCAGTGTTCTCAAACCCTGCTGCTTCATTATCAACTAAGTTGGTGTAATATTCTAAATCCTTTATTGTAATTCCAACAGTGTTCACAGCATCTTTACCATAAGTAGTTTCTGTCTCAAGAACCATTTACTTTTCTCATCCATAAGAAGTAACTCCTCATTTGTTCAAGTTTTATCATAAGATTGCAGCAGTCTAGTCATATCTTCACTGTGCTTCACTTCTAATTCCAGTTCTCTTGCTATTTCTACCACATCTGCAGTTAATACTTCCTCTGTTGAAGTCTTGAGCCTCAAAGTCATCCAGGAGGGTTGGAATCAGCTTCTTCCAAACTTCTGTTAATGCTGATATTTTGACCTCCTCCTAGGAATCATGAATGTTTTTAATAACATCTAGAATGGTTAATCCTTTCCAAAAGGTTTTAAATTGACTTTGTCCATACCCATCAGAGGAATCACTGTCTATGGCAACTATAGCCTTACAAAATGTATTTTTTAAATAACAAGACTTGAATATTGTATTAACCCATTTTCACACCACTGAGAAAGACATACCTGAGACTGGGCAATTTACAAAAGACAGAGGTTCAATGGACTTACAGTTCCACATGGCTAGGGAGGCCTCACAAATCATGGCAGAAGGCAAGGAAGAGCAATTCACATCTTACATGGATGGCAGCAGGCAAAGAGAGAGAATTTGTGCAGGGGAACCCCTCTTTATAAAATCATGAGATCTCATGAGACTTATTTACTATCATGAGAACAGCACAGGAAAGACTTGCTTTCATGATTCAATTACCTCCCACTGGGTCCCTCCCACAACACATGGGAATTCAAGATGAGATTTGGGTGGAGACGCAGCCAAACCATATAATTCTGCCCCTGGTTCCTCCTAGATCTCATGTCCTTACATTCAAAACACAGTCATGACTTCTCAACAGTCCCCCAAAGTCTTACTCATTTTAACATTAACTAAAAAGCCCACAGTCCAAAGTCTCATCCAAGACAAGGCAAGTCCCTTCCACTGATGAGCCTGTAAATTCAAAAGCAAGTTGATTACTTCCTAGCTACAATGGGGGTACAGGAATTGGGTAAATTCAGCTGTTCCAAATGGAAGAAATTGGCCAAAATAGAAAGGCTATAGGCCATACAAGTCCAAAATCTAGCAGGATAGTCAAATATTCCAGCTCCAGAATGATCTCCTTTGACTCTATGTCACATCCAGGTCACACTGATGTAAGAGTTCCCATAGTCTTGGGCAGCTCTGCACATGTGGCTTTGCAGGATATAGCCTTCCTCCTGGCTGCTTTCACAGGCTGTTGTTGAGTGTCTGCGGCTTTTCCAGATGCATGGTGCAAGCTGTCAGTGGATCTACCATTCTGGAGTCTTGAGGACCGTGGCCCTGTTTTCATAGCTTCCCTAGGTGGTGCCCCAGCAGGGACTCTATGTGAGGGCTTTGACCCCACATTTCCCTTCCTTCCCTACTGCCCTAGTAGAGGTTCTCCATGAGGGCCCTGCCCCTGCAGCAAACTTCTTCCTGGGCATCCAGGTGTTTCCATATATCCTCTAAAATCTAGGCAGAGGTTCCCAAACCTCAGTTCTTGACTTCTGTGCACCTACAGGTTCAACATCATGTAGAAGCTGCCAAGGCTTGGGACTTCCACCCTCTGAAGCAGTAGCCTGAGCTGTACCCTGGCCCCTTTCAGTCACAGCTGGAGTGACTGGGACACAGGGCACCCAGACTCTAGACTACACATAACAGAAGGACCTGGGCCCAGACCATGAAACTATTTCTTCCTCCTAAACCTCAAGGCCTGTGATGGGAGGGGCTACCGTGAAAACCTCTGATATACCCTCTCCAGGGCTAACATTTTCCTCATTGTCTTGGGGATTAACATTTGGCTCCTTGTTAGTTATGCAGATTTCTGCAGCCAGCTTGAATTTCTCCTCAGAAAATGTTTTGTTTTTTATTTTTCTATCGTATTGTCAGGCTGGAAATTTTTCAAACTTCTATGTTCTGCTTCCCTTATAAAGCTGAATGCCTTTAACAGCACCCAAGTCACCTCTGGAGTGCTTTGCTGTTTAGAAATTTCTTCTGCCAGGTACCCTAAATCATCTCTGTCAAGTTCAGAGTTCCAGAAATCTCTAGGGCAGGGGCAAAATGCTTCTAGTATTTTTGCCAAAACATAACAACAGGCACCTTTGTTCCAATTCCTATGAAGCTCCTCATCTCCATCTGATACCACCTCAGCCTGGATTTCATTGTCCATATCATTATCAGCATTTTGGTCAAAGTCATTCAACAAGTCTCTAGGGAGTTCCAAACTTTCCCATATTTTCCTGAGCCCTCCAGACTGTTCCAGCCTCTGCCTGTTACCCAGTTCCAAAGTTGCTGCCACATTTTCAGTTATCTTTTCGGCAGCACCCGTCTCTACTGTTACCAATTTACTGTAGTAGTTTGTTTTCATGCTGCTGATAAAGACATACGTGAGACTGGGCAGTTTACAAAAGAAAGAGGTTTAGTGGACTTACAGTTCCACATGGCTAGGGAGGCTTCACAATCATGGTGGAAAGCAAGGAGGAGCAAGTCATATCCTACATGGATGGCAGCAGGCAATGAGAAAGAACTGGTGCAGGGGAACTCCTCTTTATAAAACCATCAGATCTCATTCACTATTGTGAGAAGAGCACAGGACTTGCCCTCATGATTCAGTTACCTCCCACTGGGTCCTTCCCACAACATGTGGAAATTCAAGATGAGATTTCAATGGGGACATAGCCACACCATATTGAAGCACCAAAATCACTCCATGATCCGTGTGCTTCAGAATGTATATTGTGTTAGCAGGCCTTAAAACAACATTAATCAGTCTCCTTTTACATCTCTATCAGAGCTGTTATGTAGCCAGATGCATTGTTGCTGAGCATCTTCTTTTGAGCAGTAGGTTTCAATAGTGTGCTTAAAATATTTAGTAAACTATGCTGTAAACAGATGTGCCATCATTCAGGTATTGTTGTTTCATTTGTAGGGCATAGATTATTAGATTCAGCATAATTCTTAAAGGACCTAGGATTTTCAGAATGATAAATGAACATTGGCTTCAAGTTAAAGTCACCAGCAGCATTAGCCTGTAACAAGAGAGCCCATTCTTTGAAGCCTTGAACCCAGGCAGTGACTTCTCCTCTGTAGCTGTAAAAGTCCTAGATGACTTTTTTTTCCAATAGAAGGCTCTTGCACTTACACTGAAAATCTGTTGCTTGGTGTAGCCACCTTCATCAATGATCTTACCTAGATCTTCTGGATAATTTGCTGCAGCTTCTACATCAGCACTTAATGCTTCATCTCGGACTTTTGTTTTAGAGATAGGTTTTTGCTTAAACCAGATAAACCAACCTCCGCTTCCTTTTAACTTTTCTTCTGCAGCTTCTTCACCTCTTTCAGACTTCATAGAACTGAAGAGAGTTAGGTCTTTGCTCTAAATAAGACCTTGGCTTAAGGGAGTGTTGTGGCTGTTTTGATCTCTATCCAGATCACTAAAACTCCTTATCAGCAGTAAGGCTCTTTCACTTTCTTATCATTCCTGTGTTCACCAGAGTAGCACTTTTAATTTCCTTCAAGAACTTTTCCTTTGCATGCATAACTTGGCTGTTTAGTGCAAAAGGCCTAGCTTTTAGCCTGCCTTAGCTTTTGGCCTATCTTGGTTTTTAACATGCCTTCCTCACTAAGCATAATTATGCCTAGCTTTTGATTTAAAGTGAGAGATGTGCAACTCTTTCTTTCACTTGAACATTTAGTGACTATTATAGGGTTATTACTTGCCTTAATTTCAATATTGTGTGTCTCAGGCAATAGGGAGGCCTGAGAAGAAGGAGAGAGGTGGGAATTGCCGGTTGGTGGAGTAGTCAAACAGAAAACATGTGTTGATTAAGTTTATCACCTTCTATAGGTATTGTGGTGTCCCAAAACAATTACAATAATAACATGAAAGATCACTGATTGTAGCTCACCATAACAGATGTAATAATATGAAAAAGTTTGAAATTTTGAGAATGATCAAAATGTGACACAGAGACACTAGGTGAGCACTGTTGGAAAAATGGTGCCAATAGACTTGTTCAATGCAGGGTTGTCACAAAGCTCAATTTGTAAAATATGTAGTATCTGCAAAGCACAATAAAGTGAAGTACAATAAAACAAAGTATGCCTGTACAATCAGTCATTTCATGGCCTTGTTTTCTAATTTTGAATATCAGCTAAATAAATCTATCACTCCAGAGTTGTTCATGTGTACTGATGGTAAAAGAAAATTAATGTTTCTGTGTTTCAGATTTCCTACTGTTGTCTTAGTGAAAAGGATACCCTTATATTCAGCTTTGAGAATGTACTTTGCTTTAAATCAACTGAAGAAAATAACTAAAAAAAAGCAACTGCCATTCCACCATATCTTTTATTAAAGTTTTATAAAATAATGTTTGTATAAAATAATATTCTAATTAATGTTTTAGGATAGCTTTATTGAAAGCTATCAAGGAAGTAGGTCTCCTGATTTCAGGTGCCTTGTTCACAGTGTTCTTTCCAGGATCCCAGAGGAAACTGCAGGCTTAGTTAAGTGAGCAGGATTTTAGCGCTGTGCCCTTCGTCTCTTCTCTGTTTGCATCTAAGCAGGACTCTTTATACCTGTTTTTTTTTTTTTTTTTGGTACGGAGTTTCGCTCTTGTTGCCTAGGCTGGAGTGCAATGGCGCAATCTTGGCTCACTGCAACCTCCACTTCCCAGGTTCAAGCGATTCTCCTGCCTCAGCCTCTCAAGTAGCTGGGATTACAGGCTCCACCACACCTGGCTAATTTTTGTATTTTTGGTAGAGACAGGGTTTCACCATGTTGGTCAAGCTGGTCTCGAACTTCTGACCTTGTGATCTGCCCGCCTCAGCCTCCCAAAGTGCTGGGATTACAAGTGTGAGCCACCGTGCCCAACCTATCTGTTTTTTAATATTGGAATTCTGGTTGAGATTTTGTTTGAAGGAAGATGTTGGCTGCTTCAAGATGATGATAAAGACAAAAGGAGGGAGAAAGAGAGAGAAACAGAAGAAGAGGGGAGAGAGGGAAAGAACAGAGGGAAATGTTTTGGCTTAGTACTCAGATATTTTAGAATGATACCTGACTCTGGCAGCTCCATGTCATCTTGAATAAATGACTTCTGGGCCTTGATTTTCTCTTCTGTTAGTTGGAGGTGTGGCCGAGATGGGGCAGAATAGGGAAGGTATAGAGATTATCTCAAGGTGTAGGGTATTTCTATAATGTCATGTATATTGCTGGGAATGGGGCTATCTGAGCTCTGTGGCCTGACCCTGCCACTCTTACACCCCCAGGCCAAATGGTATTGTGAAGAGTTAACTAATCCTGAAGTTGATAAGAAATCTTTCCTATGTCTCAGAATTTCCCTGTGTTGATCAATGCCCAGTAGGTTAGCCTATTGTGATCTATAAACACAGTTTCTCTGGTTGCCATCATGCACCTGTCTGGCAGTTGGCAGATGGTGCTTGGACTTACCATGAGCCAGGTTCTGTTTCTTGATATCTGTCCATATACTTACCACTTGTTACCTGACAGGTGAATGCCACTGAATCCAGAAAGGATTTTTCTTTTCCCCCAACTGTCTTAGGGACTAAGAAAAACTCTGAAGCAATATACAGAAACATTTATTTTCTAACTTGAATAAAATATGTCTCATATGAAGAAAATGGATTATTGGATTTGGGCTAAGTGGATTATTAGATTAAGTTGGGTAGCTCTTTTCCTTGACCCAATCACTAAACTAATTTGCTTGATCAGTTTAAAATTTGATTTGAGAGGCTATCACAGACGAAGGTTGTGTAAATGGGAGAGGTACAAGACTACAGTAAAACAAACCATTTTTTCTTCTGATAGGATTCTTATATGACACCCAAGATAGATAGCCACTAGGGATAATGAAAGAGGTTTTATTGAAAAGTTTTTTGTACTTATTTTCTTTATTTGCTATTTAATTTTAGTTATTCCAATCCATATTCTAGAATTCAGTTCATAAACTTAAGCCTATTGATAGTTAAAAATTATGCCAAACTGTTTTTACCCTTATAGTGGAGTGTTCTTATTAATGACATAATCTCATTTTTAGAGTTATTTATAGTGATATCGTAGGAATTTTGTTATATAGTTCAGTAATTTTTTAGAGAGTAAGGGAACCAAAGTACTTCACAGGTAAGAGCCCATCCCCATTTTACTTAGCTGAAGACAGGAGATGTGAAGGCAATATAGAAAAGGGAGGAGTAGAATACAGAGCAAGGAATAAGAACCCACTGGAAACTGAATGAAAGCTGCTAGTGAGGAGGATCAGGAATCATAATGGTCCTCATTCACCCACTGCCTGTAGCTCCTCCATTATAGGCCAGTGGACACATGGGTAGCTCAGGCTGAATGCAGACAATTGCTTCAAAATAATAAGTTCCTTGGCATGAAATGTTTCATCTACTAGGTAGAAGAATGAATTTTGTGATATATGAGGGTATTATTGGCTTAGGACAAGGCTTTGTTTCCTAATTGGAGGTGCTTTGCGGGACTATTAGCATACCAGCTGATTCCTCTTGTGTTGCACTGCAAATTGCTGATTAACTGCTTTTATGTATGCAGAGCTGACATGTTGCCTCATTTAGAAACAAACAGTTGTGCTCTAAGGAACCAGTCAGAAGTTCAAACTGACATTTAGAAATTGTAAACCCACAGACTTCATGACAAGTAATGCTGTCAGTTTAAATTACGGCTTTTCTACCTCGAGATGGATAAAAAGAGCTAGTAATAGAGGCTGTGACCAGTGTATTAGAGAGAGATTCTGCTCTAGTGAGCTGAGAGATTGTGCTATTTGGATCTAACATTCAGTTGCACTTCCTTTTCCTTGGATATTTTCTGGGTGATCAGCCAGTGTGAAGGGTCGATGCTGTGGATGGTTGTGACAAATGCATATTTGTTCAACAAAAAAAATGCTCTATTCTTGCGTTCAGGGAGATTGTTTAATTACTGAGTTAGGAAACTGGAATAAATTGAGAGTTTAATTCCCAAAATTAGGTACTTTGTGTTAACATGAAGAAGTTTAGCAACAATTTCACTATCTGGAAAGACTGAATTATATAAAGTATGTGGAATGAGGGTGAAAAAGAGCTTGAAGAAAATAGCTCCCTCTTTGATTTTGGTATCTCCTAGCTAAGTACTTCGCCACTTTACCTGTTTTTACTATCTACCTGGCATTTTGATGAACTTTCCCCCACTAAATCAACGAATCAGCTCTTATTTTGTATCCCAGTGTAGTGTGGTGTCGCCTGCTGGTCTGCAGTCCTTTGTGACTTGCCCCTGGTGATTAGGGGTCCATATTGGTGGGTCAAGGTGTATATTGGTTGGGGAACATTGAGGAAAAAAAATAACTTTTCACCTGTTATTCTTTCTTTCTCTTAGACTATATGTTTATATAACGCTTTTGATTTTTAGAATGTAAAGAACTCAATTGACTTAGCACAGTCTGACTGGAATTGACAGAAATTTGATAAAAAGTGGCTGGGCTTGGTAGCTAATGCCTGTAATCCTAGCACTTTGGGAGGCCAAGGTGGGAGGATCGCTTCAGCTCAGGAGTTCAAGACCAGGTTGGGCAGCATAGTGAGACCGTGTCTCTACAAAAAGTTAAAAAATTAGCCAGGCATGATGGAGCATGCCTATAGTCCTGGCTACTTAGGGTGGCTGAGGCAGAAGGATTGTTTGATCCTGGGAGGTTACAGCTGCAGTGAGCTATGATTGCACCACTGTATTCCATCTTGGATGACAGAGCAAGGCTTTGTCTCAAAAAAACAAACAAAAATAAGAAATTTGATAAAAGTAATTTCCACCTAATGATTAAACCAGTGGATGATGTAGAGAAATGGTCACTCTACTGGTCTTCTCTCATCTACCTTTTACTTGGGAAGGTACAGTGTAGTGGAGAATCCTGGACTTGGAGCCAGAAGGCATGGGTTTAGCACCTGTTCTTTCAGGCCTTTAGCAATGCATTTCATTTTTCTGAGTCAATTTTTTAATCTGTAAAATGAGGATACCTGTTTATGTGTATTTATAGATGTATTGTGAGACTAAAATGAAATTGGAGTTATTCTGTGGACTATGATGTTTTATGCAGACATTATTGTATAGCATGACCAGGGCCAGATTCCTGGGCACGCCACCACTGTAGTTGCATGGGGTCTCATGCTCAGAAGGAGGTTCTGTGCTGGGAAATTAATATGGTTGCTGTCTTGACATTCTGAATGATTATTTTTTTGAATTTATATTTTTTAAGTGAAGTCAGATAAAATAATGGAGCATGTGCTGGGACATGAACCCACTATGAGCATGCCTTTTGTCTGTCACTCCCTACTCACTTGCAACAGGTTCTCAGCTGCCCACTCCCTTGTGCCTACCTCAGTGACTACTGCCACCCTCCACCCCTGACGGGGCTTGGGTTTGGACGCAAAATAAGTAGGTTTGGTGTATACCTTGCACACAAAATCATGGGTGGTATCCTGGGTGCCTGTGAAAGTCTTCAGTGCCCTTCAAGTGTCCTCATGCTTGAGGGAGCACAATTAAGTAGCAAATTAAAAACAAAACAAAACAAAAAAAAAACACAAACACATAACTTGTGAGAGAGTGACCATGGGGAAAAAAAAGAAAAAGCTTTTTCCTGTTTTTTAAACAAGAAGCCCCTCATTTTTATTTTGCACTAGCCAAATTATGTGGCTGCCCTATGAAATATGTAACTGGTTCTGCTCTTAAGAGCCCTAGGGATTTCTCAGGGCCCCCATGGACTATGCAATAATGACCTTGACTAGACCTTTTGCTAGAGATAGAGGAGAATCCTTGGATGGAGGAGTGAGTGAAAAGTGAGGAAGTGGGAAGCGTAGATAGCAATTGACACAAACCTAGTTAAAAAGATTGGCCTTGAAGAGAAGGGGAGAGAATATAGCTGGAGTGGAAGATAGAGAGAGGGGTTCGTTGTTTGCCTTTCCTTTTTTAGAAAGAACTGAGCATGTTTGAATATTAATATGATGAAGTTAGTTGAAAAGGAAAAGTTAAATGTAGTCACTTCCAGAATATTTACTGAAAATTTATATCATTTTTGTTATTCACTCTCGAAATGAGGTTCAAAAGTTTTCATTTTCTAAAGCAACAGAAGGTGCCTTAGATTCTATTCTTTATACTCAAATAGGAGAGGGCAGTGTGAGCTCCTTTAATGTGGCTCAAGGCCAGCCATATTTGGCTGTCTTTTCTCCCCTGTAGTGGGCTGGTGCTGGAGCAGAAGGACACACAATTCGTTGTTTCTGACTCTATATTAAAGCAGGGTGATCTTCTGCCCTTGAGCGCTATTTGGGTGTGAGATCTGTTGGACTTTTGAATACTCAGCCATGCAACATGCTGGGGGCAGCTGTCATATTGGCTCCTTCCGGGATCTGGGACAGCTTTTGGCCATGACTACTATTCTTTGACTCCTTGAGGAATTGGAATTAATTGGCTCCCATTTTAATCGAATATTTATTAGAACTTGAAAGTGGCGAATGAAAGTGTTTAGAATTACTGTATTTTTATTTATCAGTGAAATGAATAATAATCTCTACCTCATAAGTTTGTTGAGAGGATTAAATTACATAAGACATGTAAAATGCTGAGTGCAATGTCTGGCACATGATTAGATGTTTGACACATTAGTTTCCATCTTGATTCCTCTTCTTAAAAAGGTCAGTATTGTGTGTGTGTGTGTGTGTGTGTGTGTGTATACACCTTCCTTGATGCACCAGAGATGGTCACAAAATCAGTTTAAACTTTTAAAATATACTAGGTGGGATTGACACCGAAAGAAAGCTTTCCATGATAATTCCTTTTCCAAAGGGGGAAAAATACATTTGCAAAGAAAATATCCTCATTTCTAAAGAAATATTTTCCTCCATAGTGTTCATTTAAATAAAGGCAAGTAGATGTTGACCTCTTTGGATCATCCTTTTCTTATCTGTAAAGTCGGGATAATAATACATACCATAGTGTTTTTATGAAGTTTATGTGAGAATGGTAGCTAGCACAGTTAAGTGCTCAATAAATATTAGCAGTAATTATTTTCTTCAACTGCATATTATTTTGAGATTATTTAGAGATCCTGTGTTTTTAAATACTTATACACATATTTGTGGTAGTATTCTTTATTTTTGAAGATGGTTAAGATAAGTTACTATATATCGATAACATTAGGAAGAGACAACACTGAGTCACATGCCAGTGTTGTCTGCTTGCTTTCTTGTTTGTTTGTTTTATTTATTTATTGTGGTAAAATGTACATAACATAAAATTTACCATTTTAATCATTTATGTGTATAATTTAGTAGTAGTAGGTACATTTATAACTATAAATACCCCCCACTCTGCAGTACTGGAAGTGTTACCTCACCCCAGACAGAAACTCTGTAGTTGTTAAATACTGACTCCCCATTCCTCCTCTCTCAGCCCTGATAACCTCTTTTTTACTTTCTGTTGATATAAATTTGCCTATTCCAGGTACCCCATATAAATGAAACCATAAAATATTTGTCCTTTTGTGTCTAGTTTATTTTACTTAGCATAATATTTTCAAGGTTCAGCCATGATGTAGCAGGTATCAAAATTTCATTTCTTTTAGCTGAATAATATTTCATTGTATGTGCATACCACATTGTATTTATCCATTTATCTGATGATGGATACTTGGATTGTTTCTACCTGCTGGCTATTGTGAATAATGCTACTATGAACACTGTTGCACAACTATCTGAGTCCCTGTTTCAATTTTGGGGGATATATACCTAGAAGTGGAATTGCTGGATTATATTGTATTTCTGTGTTTAACTTTTTGAGGAACACCAAACTATTTTCCATAACAGCTGCACCATTTTACATTCCTACCTGCAGTGCACCACAGTTTCAGTTTCTCTACATTATTACCAGCTCTTTTTTTCCCCCATTTCAAAAATAATAACCATCCTAATGGGTGTGAAGTGACTATATTTTATTATGGTTTTGACTTGCATTTTTCTAATAACTAATGGCGTTGAGCATCTTTTCATTTGCTTGTTGGTCATTTGTGTATCTTCCTTGGAGAAATGTCTATTCAAGTCCTTTGGCTATTTAAAAAATTGGGTTGCTTATTTCTTTTGTTGTTGAATTATAGGAGTTCTTCAAATATTCTGGATATTGATCTCTTATCAGGTGTATGATTTGCAAATGTTTTGTCCCATTTTGTGTGTTGTCTTTTTACTCTATATAGTGTCCTTTGATGCACAAAAAGGAGTTTTTATATATAGTATAAGGTAAGGGTTCAACTTCATTCTTTAGCATGTGGATAGCCAGTTTTTTAGCACCATTTGTTGAAAATACTGTCCTTTCTTCATTGAATGGTCTTTTGCATCCTTGTTGAAAATTTACCAATCAATTCACTGTATGTGTGGTTTTATTTCTGGGCTCTCTGTTCTAGTCCATTAGTCAGTGTCTGCCTTTATGCCATCATAACAACTGTTTTGATAGCATTGCTTTATAGTAAATTTTGAAAGCAGAAAGTATGAGTACTCCAACTTCGTGCTTCTTTTTCAAGATTGTTTTGGCTATTCAGGTTCCCTTGAGATTCCATATGAGTTTTAGGATGGCTTTTTGTTCTGTCTGCTTTTAATACATATGTTCATTTAAATTTTAAAAATAACAGCTTGAAAAAATTTGTGAGTAGTCCAAAAAATACAATCCTTAAGGCCTCATGGGCTGTCAGCATATAAGGCAATACGTTTCTCTCTCTGTTGACTTCCTCTGGAGCTCTTGTTTGATGCTTTCTAAACCATCTTATTCTAACTTTCTTGTCTCAACATATTTTTTATTTATTTATCTTCTTGTCTGTCCTGTGTTTTGGGATTTCCATTATGATTTTCTTAGGTTAATCTTCCCAGCCACTAGTTATCAGCTGTGTATTGTTCGGACTGACTGTTGAGGTTCTACACTCCAGTGAAGTCCCCTCTTTTTTATTTCCAGAGTTTCCATTTGATTCTTTTTCAAATCTGCCTGGTTTTCATGCTGTCCTTTTTTCTCCTTATTACCTCTCTTTCCTTCTTTATCTCCATCATTGTTTTAAACATAGTTGCTTTAAACTGTTTTTTTGTCTGTTAAATTATATCTAACTCTTGTGGTGCAAATTGGCCCATCTACATCACTACCCTGGTTGGTAGAGTTTTTCCAGTTCCTATTTCATGGGCAGACCTTGACGACTCTTTGTTTTATTCAGGTGGCTGATTTCTGCCAAGCACCTTGCATGAAGCCTGCAGCCTGGGTACCTTTTGCTGAGGGGGTATCAGTGGGCTACCCCCAAGTGGTTGAGGCTTATGACTGACTTTAGTCCTTCCGCTTCCTGGGAGCTTTATTGGCTTCAGCTCCTGCTTAACTCTCTGACTTTTATTTCCTCATTGTTTCTGGCACTTTGGGATTTCCCTTTCTTGGATATGAGCTCCAACATGTAGTCTAAGATTATTTTAATATATTCTGCCCATTCTTTATTTTTTTATCTGGAGCTGTACCTTTCCATAATAGCCCAATATACCATTCTTGCCGTATTGACTGCAAGCCTCTGCACTTACTGGGACATATATATGTCTATATCTCTGTCTAAGAAGTTTTTAGAGTATTTGATTAATTAGGTCCTTTTTTTCAGCCCTAAGATACTACTTTGTACATAGTTGGTACTCAATAACTAGCTATTAAATGAGGGATAAGTGAATGAGATCTAAGGCATTGGTCTCCAGTTCTGAAAATTTATAGATCATTGTTGAAACTTTAAACTTTATTATTGCTTAATTTTGTAATTTTCTTCTGCCTTACTTTTCTTCTTAAATGAATTCTATATAGCCTGTTAATTAAAGTAAACTGAATTATAGGGTGGGCTGTAGAAGGGAGAATATCTAGAACACACAGCAGAGTATTCAAAATTGTACCATGAATCAGTGATCCAAAGAGGGAGGTAAATATCAATAAGCCACTAAAAGATATTCTTAGACAGAATCAGTGAAAAATCCCCAGGGACTCTTCTGAAAGGAGAGAGCAGTGTTATCAGCTCTCTATGTATCAACCATTTGTGTCTCTTCATGAAATTCTCCTCCTTATCTTTAAAGCAGACTTTGATATAAGATTGCTGACTAAGTAGTATGTTTTTTCTTTACTTTCAAAGCTTCTTTAATTTTCTCATAAACACCAAGGTAATCTCACTTAGACTAAGTGCATTCTTCTATCTCAGGCAGAGGCCATTTTCCTGCTTTTCAGCTTGAGGAGGGTTAACATTGGCTCTGAATGAACATCTGCTGGCCCCATATTGACACAGGAATAAATTATTCAGCATGTAGTATTTGGGAATTTAAAAGCTCCATGATGAATTCTACGAAACTCTAATATGTTTCTGACATTCTAGGGTTTCATTATTTTGTCTTCAATTATTCACAAAGGCTTTTCACCTCTCAAAGCATATATGGGATTCTTGAGATCAAGTGAGCCCACTGCTGAAACAATAGAAGACTATATTAAGATATGATCTTCTTTTTGTTTTGGTAGTATTTTTCTTTTTGAGTGGACTAAAATACCATTTTTTTACACATATAAAACTGAGATCTCTTTGTTATGAGAGTGAGCTCTTTTGTTTGTAGAATGCATGTTGTCAGGGGATGCTCTCTGTGTGCACTGTTGCCAGTCCTTTCCTAATAGCTCCCAAGAAGTGTTTCTTAAGGATTATAACAGTGATTCTCACACTTTATTTATTGTAAAAGATTAATTGGGTTTTCTATGTGTGCATAGATTGGCATTTTAAGATCTAAAGTTGGCAAGGCGGGGGAGTCTCCTAAATACCTCTTCAGTCATTTTCTGTTTTTCTACTTTTATGTTTTAACTCCTACCCTCTTTGTTTCTGATTGCATTGTCGTGATGGCTTTCCACTAATTCAGGGATTGAGTTTTT
>NW_016107734.1:27596-46878 GCF_001604975.1 Cebus imitator | reverse complement strand
TTGTTGTTTTGTTTTGTTTTGTGTTGTTTTTTTTGCGACACAGCCTCTCTCTGTCGCCCAGGCTGGAGTGCAGTGGTGCCATCTCGGCTCACTGCAACCTCCGCCTCCCTGGTTCAAGCGATTCTCCTGCCTCAGCCTTTCGAGTAGCTGGTATTACAGGCGCCCGCCACCATGCCCGGGTAATTCTTTGTATTTTTAGTAGAGACGGGCTTTCACCATGTTAGTCAGGATGGTCTCCATCTCCCGACCTCGTGATCCGCTTGCTTAGGACTCCCAAAGTGCTGGGATTACAGGTGTGAGCCACCGCGCCCGGTTGGATTTTTTATTTTTTATTTTTTATTTATTTTTTTTTTTTTTTGAGATTGAGTTTCCCACTGTCGCCCAGGCTAGAGTGCAGTGGCGCAATCTCGGCTCACTGCAGCCTCCGCCTCCCGGGTTCAAGCGATTCTCTAGCCTCACTCAGCCTCCTGAGTAGCTGACACTACAGGCGTGCAGTGCCACGCCCGGTGAATTTTTTTGTATTTCAGTGGAGACGGGGTTTCACCACGTTGGCCAGGATAGTCTTTATCTCCTGACCTCGCGATCCACCTGCCTCAAGCTTGTGTGTGTGTGCGTGTGCGTGTGTGTGTGTGCGTGTGCATTGGATCCCTTTAGCAGTTTGTTATAGCCTATGATTACAAGAGAAACTGATTACAGAAATACAGTTCCGTCCATGGGAGTTCCATACAGCTCAAAGTATGGAATGTCTTCTAGTGTAAACTAATTTAGACCTCAAAAAATATTCCATCAGAGCTAAAGCTTTTCATTCCTGTGATTGACTCCAAACCAGATTATTAGGGTTTGAACAAAACACATTAAATCATGATAATTAGTCCTTGAAAAAAATCTAAATAGTAAAAATAAAGCTCCAAATTTTCTTACAACATTAATTCGTATATATAATACATTCTGTTCCTAAAATTGCTGGTAAATCTGCCAGATGCACAGGAAAATAAGTCAATACAGCTATGAGAAAAATATGCTTTATCTGGAATGTGGTTAATATTTAAATTTCCCACTTCAGTACTGCTCTTATAGCCTTCCTTAGTTGCTATTTTATATCAAATACATATAGGAAGGGACAAAGAAAGGTGAGAGATAATGGACCTGTTCCTCTCCAGTGCTTATGTCGTTCTCTACTAATGAATTAGATATGAAAAGAGGTACATTTACTCTTTCAACCTTCTAGATACACACTGGACAGTTGTGCCAATTTTGTACATGAGGATAACATTATCTCATCTTCACTGTAACATAATGTTGAGTTAATTTCTTTTAGAAGTGTTGGATACTCTGGGGGTTACAAGTAATGCACTGGGATCATGTCATTCATTTGCTTTTTTGCCAACTTGTTAGTATAAAGTTAATTCAAATGTTTTTTAGAAATGATGAGTTTTATATTTTGTCCCAAATACATAATCACAAAATTATAATACTTGCTTACATTTGTATGTAATGTTTCTAATACATTTTAACTTATTCAATCTAATTTTATTTTCGCAGTAACTAGTGACACATATATGGCAGGGATTATTTCTATTTTGTGTAAGAGGAAACTGAGGTCCAGAGAGGTTGTGTCTTGCCTAAAGTCACAGTGAGGTATAGAAACTAAGATGGGAACTCAAGCCTCTTGGCTCCTTTCCAGGGCTCTTTTCTGTCACTTCAGTCTGACAGGGTTTGCTCTTTGCTTTCTTTGCAGTATTCTTCAGTACTGTTCAGGCAGATGGATGGGCGTTTGTTCAGTCTTGGTAATGGACATGGATTATGTTCCCATCTGTTTGGTATAGAAAATCAGCGACTATACTGAGCAATGTCCGTTTAAAATATTAAATTGCATCTAAACTTATGACATTTAAAGTGCTTTTACAATTTAGTTAAGATAACAATTTCATCTGTTTCTATGTAATTACAGAGGTTTTGAATCATTTCAATTTAGCAGGCTGGAAAAATATGACCTCTGGCTACATGGCCTTTTCATTTTATAAGTATGTACATGTCTGTGTGTGTGTGTGTGTGTGTGCGCGCACGTGCATGTGTGTGTAACTGATGAACTTGAGAAGGTTTCATTACTTTCTTCTCTGCTTTTCCAAAGGTCCTAATTGTCTCTACTGCAACCCCAAACCTTCTTTCTCCTGTCTGCTGACAGCAGTGAGGATTTCCATGTGACATAGAGCAGCAGGTTATTGATTTCGTTTTTTGTCAGGGCACTGTGTGTGTCATTTGAGGTGGTCTTGTGGGCATTTAGTTCATCAGTGATTATGCACAGAACCCACTTTAGCTTGGGCTAGGAAGGAAATGTCAACCAGGAAAGGACTGGGATGATTCTTTTAAGAGTGAGCATCAGGGAATTTATACTGGAGAGAAACACTGACCTGTCACTTCTCCTTGAGCATTTCACTTTGATTTCCAGTTGGCATGTTTAAAGAGCCTGACATTTCATTTCTCTGTGTTCACTTGAGCAGGGAGTATGGGATCAGAAGCCATCGATTGGTTAGCAGTAGTCTGCAACTCTTAAGTAGCATTTGGTCATGAATGAAAGGTCCGCATGTTTGGAAGTCAGCCCTCAAACAACTGGATATTTCTGTAGGCTTTGTGGGTCTATCTTGTTTTGGTTTAGGGATGGAGAAGTAGGTCTGGCTAAATGGGCTGCAGAGAAGCGTCACCTCCTCTAAGGTGAATGCTAATTCCAAGGATGTTAGAAAATATGTATGCTCTATTTTGAGCTCAGTTCCTCAGCACATTGGGCTTATCTTGGAACACCCCAGGATCTTTCCAGGATCCTTAGAATTAGCCTCTAGAGGCTTCCTAGGTAATCTTGCACATAGTACCCTCTAAGAGCCCCAGGGAGTCCTGAATAGCAGCTCTTTTCCTTAGTCCCTCAGCTTCATTCTACCTTTTAGGAATGAGAGGCATATGAAAAGACTTGAGGGCCTCCATGCATGGGGGCAATGCCTGGAGCTGCATCTTCTACTTTTAGACCACATCTGTGAGTTCTGCCATTGCTCCTAGTGTCTAAGAGAGTAATGGCATTTTCTTCTACACATTTTACCCTAGGGAGAATCTTCTTCTGGAACAGTCCTAAGCACTAGGTAGACTATCTGAAACCAAGGTGCAGATTCCAGACTGACTTGGAACAGTAGAAGGAAGGGCATGTGCCAGGCTCTTTCCTGCTTGTTTCTTTCTTGAGTAGGCAGTCTGCTTTTGGTTTTGAGTGGTTGATACCAGTCTGAGAGGTCTGAAGGGAGATGCCAAAACCCCAATACTTTACGTTCCTTCCTCAAAATCTGTAAGGCAGCATAGGTGCATAGGTGCTATTCTTTCTTTTTCTTTTTTTTTATTTTTTGAGACACTCACTCTCACCCAGGCTGGAGTGCAGTGGCACAATTTTGGCTCACTGTCACTGCAACCTCCGCCTCCTGGGTTCCAACAGTTCTCCTGCCTCAGCCTCCCTTGTAGCTGGGATTACCTGTGGTGTGCTACCATGCCTGGCTAATTTTTGTATTTTTGGTAGAGATGGGGTTTCACCTTGTTGGCCAGGCTGATCTCGAACTCCTGATCTCAAGTGATCCACCCACCTCGGCCTCCCAAAGTGCTGGGATTATAGGCGTGAGCCACCATGCCCACCCAGGTGCTATTCTTTCTACCACCTTTTTCAGGGCAGCTTACCTGCCCCTAATGGGTTCGGAGTAAACATGATAATCTCAGGGCTTTAGGTGCTTTATGCACCTACATGACTATATTGTGACTGAGTAATATATAGATCATTCTCAAACTGTCTGTGATGAAAATCTATCAACAAAACTCTAGGGATGAAATATGAAATTGAATGGAGTGCACTGTAAATGGAGAGGCATAGAAGTAACTGAAGGAGCATATACTGAGGAGAAAAGGGCAATGACTTCCAAGAGCCTTTCCTTTTTCTTCCCCCTTTCTTTTTTGAGACAAGGTCTCACTTTGTTACTCAGACTGGAGTGCAGTGGTGTGATGTCAGCTCACTGTACCCTCCATCTCCTGGGTTCAAGCGGTTCTCTCACCGCAGGCTTCCAAGTAGCTGGGACTACAGGTGCATGCCACCATACCTGGCTAATTTTGGTATTTTTTAGTAGAGACAGGATTTCACCATTTTGGCTAGGCTGGTCTCGAACTCCTGACCTCAAGTGATCTGCCCTCCTTGACCTCCCAAAAAGTTGAAATTATAGGCATGAGCCATCGTACCCAGCCATAGCCTTTCCTTTAAAAGCTTTAGTTTGTCTACGCTGATCTCCTCACTGAATATTTTTTCTTTTTTTTCTGGCTTGTTTGTTCCTTGACAATTTTTTCCCCTTTAAGTTGCTTCCTTTGTTACTGTGCCATGCATTGTGCTTAACCACAGCCCTCCTCTACTTCCTACCCTATCTCTCAGAACAATGGTTCAGGCATCTTTATTTCATCCTGTTCTTTCCTTGCTGCCCTTCCTCTAAATCATCCACATTGTCTGCCTGTCTAAAGAGTCTTGCATTACAGAGATTGGAGATCTATTAAATGTACACCAAACATAGCTGTTAGGCAGTTTTCATGGATACACAAAGTTACGTTCACAAGTCCCACTCCTTGTCACTTGCAAGAGCTGTTGTCAGTCACTTGCCTTAACAGGTGGTGACAGCTTTTGGATATTTCCCTGGTATTCTGTGTCTCATTGTCAGCCAGCTTGGATCTTCTGCTGCCAAATTTTGGTGAGAGTTTGGAGCTAGGGTCATCCGTCTTAATTTTTAGAAGTTTCCAGTGAACATATAGTAGCCCCAGTGTTTCAAAGAAAACCTGTTGGCCAGTACATATCTTTGTCCCCAGATATGCAAGCTGTGATCCCTAATCCCATCTGATACATTAGAATAAAAGTAATACAACACTTCGGTACCTCATTTTGACAAGTTTGGTGATAACTGATATAAAGAATGATAAACTATGAACTGATATGTGGGAAGTTTGACAGACCTGAGTTCATGTCCCAAATCTTAACTACCTTATGGCCTTGGGCAATTTATTTACCCTCTTGAACCTCAATTTCTGCTTGGTAAAATGGGCTAGTAGTAGCTGTTTCACAGGTTGTTATAAAGATTAAGTGATATCATATCTAAAAAAGCATCCAGGATAGTGCTTTGGTGTTTCATAATATTCGTTTTCCTTTCTTTCACACAAACTACCGTCTCCACCAACTTCTACTCTGAAGATTGAATAAAAACTTACAGGTTTGTAAGGCAGACTGAGTGATTCAGGTTAGTTATGAAAAATAATTTCTTACCTGTGACATTTTTCTGAGATGTTTTAATATTGAATGAATTCCCATTTAATTTAAATACTTAAATAATTTAATTTAAATATGTTTGAAATGAAGAGATTGTACTACGTAACTGATCAAGATCTCCTCAAGCTCTGAAATTTCATGATTCTTTGTTGTTTTTGTAAAACCAATACAATATGCCTTCCTGGGTTTAAAGTTCTGATTTCTGTTCATTAAAAGTCTTTGAAAAAGAGACTGAGCCTCATTAGAAATATTTCTTGTTTTTGTAACCAGAGCATCAGTGTTTTTGTGATGATGTTTTCTTTTAAAAATAAAAACAACTAAAACTGAGTTTCTTTGCCAAACTCTCAAAGTTGCTTTGCCTTGGGCTCTGTGAACAAGCTCAGGCAGATCCATAAAAGGTCATTGCAGGCACCTCAGCTACCCAGGCTTCTTAGCTCTCTTGCAAGAGCCCGGCCAAGGGAATGGGAAAAAAGGAGGGCTTGGAAAGGAGATGGTTCTGGACTTGAGGATTCAATAGTCCCATGCACTGTATAAGGATTTTTAGGGGGTGATTATTCGCATTTTGGCAGCAGTTATTTTTTTCTCCTTCCTGTGAGTTTTTATTTAGGGGGTCTAGCTTTGGATGTTCTATTAACTAGAACTTTACTGGCTGTAGTATTACATATTCCTTTGTGGTTACAAATATTTGTGGCTATTGTGGGATTTTCTTTTTAATTTCTGTTCCTATGATATTAAGACCAGCTGGTTAAAGTTATTTATTTTGATACAGTATGGTATTATGACTAAACCGTGCTGCATAAAACTTTAGTCAGAGAGGCGGCATACTACAGTGGAAAGAGTGGGGGCTTTGAAGTCAGATCTGAGTTTGAATCCTAACTCAGTTGCTTAAGAAATGTGTGTGATGTGACATGAGGCAAGCTGCTTCTCCTATCTGAAGCTCATCTCCTTCACTTGAAAAAATGAATTGTAATTCTTATGTTTTGGGGTGACTGAGAACATTAATTTATGTAAAATGTCTGATATGTAAAGGTCTGCTCATATTAGTCCCCTCCTTTCTTCTCCTTCCTCTTTCATTCCTTGTTACTCAAAGAATGATTTAACCTCTGGTTTCACATGGTGACAGAGCCTTAGGAGCTCCTTTGGAGATGAAAGGAGAGAAAAACTCTTCCTTCTTTTTCCTCATTAAGGTTAGGGAGACTTGTTTTCTGATACCTTCAGGAAATTTTACTATCCTGATAATAGACTCTGTCTTATCACATACAGATTATAGAATTAGGATGGATATAAAATAATTTTTGGACTGGGGCATAAATGGAGTGCCTGTTATAATTCTTTAATGATAATCAAAAGAATAGATATATTATTTTCAATTATGTTTCTTTTAAACTTTCTAGCTCTTTCAGCATGTTAGAGATCCATTCCTACAGTTTCTTTAATGCTTTCATATCTTGGCTAGTACATGTCTTGGCTAGTAGTGTCATGGTTCAATACTAACAATAAGATATTTGTCATGTCTTAGTTCTTAAGCATGTTTCAAAACAATCTTTATATCGGATCCTTTGCATCAGGAAAGAAACCTGAAGAAAGCTTATTGAGTTGAGAATATTTTAACAGAAATCTGGTTGAATTTGCTATGATTTGTGTGGTAATGTTGCATCAGGGAATATATGTTCCATTTGGTCAGTATTGCTTCAAGACACAACTTGAAGGTACTTGTTCTGCATATAGCTTAATTTCTGAGCTGTGTTTCCAGATACCATACTAGATTGCCGGACCAGTGATTATAGGATTGGTATATGTGTGGCTAACACATTGTTTCACAGGCATAGGCCAGATGTCAAAAAACTATAAGAATGAGACTTTTAAAAAATAGTAAATGTTTTTTTTTGTTGAATTTTATAGTATTGCTAAAAAGTAACAGTGAATTTATGCATATATGTGGTTATCTTCCTATGTAAACAATAGCATATATTTGATGTTGAAGTAAAGAATCCTTTTCTTTGTCCTTTCTCTAAGCTCCCAAGGAAATTGAAAGTAGGAGGATACTGGGTTAATCCAAGTTTTTACTATTCATGTAATTTTAAAAAATAGGTAAAAGTTTTATACCAGCCCTTGAAAGTTGTAGAGCAGCTGTATTTGGTAGGCAGAATACATACTCAGTGAAAATGTTGGTGCAGACAGAACAGGCTCCAGTAGCTGTTTATAGGTGTTTTCACGTTATAAATTAAAGCATATTCATCTCCAGTATCACATTTTACAAATCTCGCTTAAGGGACTTACCTGTGCTCCATAAAAGTAATCCTTTGAAAATTTTAAATTAGGCAGAGGTCATTGTTATCCGTTTGTATCAGAAGCTTTTAAAGTTACATCTGATTTTCCCATCCAGTTTTTTCTGTTGAATCTCCATTGTATTTTATTTTATTATATTTTAAACAATTTTGTGGATTATACATTTTGGAGATAATTCTTACTATTAGGTAAATCAATACATTTTGTATGCATTGTTCATAAGGTGTTGTACGTTTTCATTATGGGTGTATGTTCTCTTCTGCCACCAAATAGATGTTTTCATAGTGAAAATATTTCTTTTCACTTTATTTTGTAAGAGTAGTTGGTTCTGTAGTAGCAAAGACTGATATAAATTGAAAGGTCTGTAATTTCCTCTTGTGGATCTAATAACAATTTTAGTCTAGGTCTGTGCGTGCTTATGTTAATTTCCCACACTTATTTGGAAAATGTTTTGTACTTCAAGCTATTATAGTTTCTCTTTTCTGCTTAGTCTCCATTGTGCGGTTATAACGTGATCAACAGCTTACGACTTAGACATACTGTGTAGATACACTTATTTGGTAGAATTATGATATTTCAGTTCTAAAATGTAAATTTGATTGGATCTGTATGAAAGATGAGCTCTTAACACATGATTTTTCATATGTGCGTATGTATGCATTTTATACATCCTTTTTTGTGTATCATGCCTGTGTATATATATACAAAATCATAAGTTACTTGTAAATTAACTTCATCCCTCTTTGTCCTTTTTTTATCTATGAGAATTATGTAATTAAACAACTATTTTAAAGCAATTTAAGCCCAAAATAAAAATTTAGACAAATTCCAAGTATTGTAAAATAACATGTCAGAATAGAAAATACTGGCAACATATAAGCGAAAATGAAAGTATTGGTCTCTGAACAATGGTTGTGCTTTTATATTTTTCCTAAATTTTCTAGAATGAACATATATTCTTTAATAAGAAAAATATGAATCTTTAAAATAAATGCAGTTGAAATCTAACTTACTCTCTTTTGGTTGAAAGATATGTTTTTGATTAATGAAGGCAACAAATATATTAGCATAAAGTATTTGAGTATGAATCTCAAACTTAACTGTAATATAATTTAAAGTAATATTAGCTTTTTATTTTACCATTACAGTAACATGTTAGTCATTCACTAGAACATAGTTTTCTAACCCAGACCACATGTAGCAATTAGAAAATTTAACTGAAAAAACAATTTTAGCTCTTAGAAGCCCAAAGATGGATCACTTTTTATTACAGAGTTTAAAACGTGTCCAGAGTACAAATATATAACAAAATTTACTAACATTAAAATATCTTTATTTCTAAATTTTATTTATTTATTTTTGGACACAGGATCTTGCTTTCTTGCCTAGGCTGGAGTGCAGTGGCATGATCATTGCTCACTGTAACCTTGACCTCCTGGGCCTGAGCCATCTTCCCACCTCAGCCTTTCAAGTAGCTGGGACTACAGATGCACACCACCATGCCTGGCTAATTTTTATTTTTATTTTATTTTTTGAGATGGAGTTGTGCTCTGTCACCCATGCTGGAGTGCAGTGGCACGATCTTGGCTCACAGCAACCTCCACCTCCTGGGTTCAAGCAGTTCTCCTGCCTCAGCCTCCCGAGTAGTTGGGATTATAGGCATGTGCCACCACACCCAGCTAATTTTTGTATTTTTAGTAGAGATGGGGTTTCACCATGTTGGCCAGTCTGGTTCGAACTCCTGACCTCAAGTGATCCATCTGCCTTGGCCTCCCAAAGTGCTGGGATTATAGCCATGCACCCTCCCAGCCAGCCTAATTTTTATTTTTATTTTTTGTAAAGATGGGATCTCACTATGTTGCCCAGGCTGGTCTCAAATTCTTGACCTCAAGCGATTCACCCACTTCCACCTTCCAAGGCGTTGATGTTACAGGCATGAGCCACTACTCACAGCCAAAAATGTCAGTATGATATAAGCTGAGCTCATTCAAAATTGTAAAAGCTTGTAAGAAAAGAATCAGGAAGTTGAATAAATTCGGAAAGAAACAAGAAATTTACCCATGTTATTATGGCCTTGCAATTAATGGAGCAGTTTTTTTCTTCCTCTATTGTTTTGATATATTGGTCTCCAATTGCCCGAAATTCCTGTTTGCATTTATCTTCAATTCATCTTAATTAGCGAGTTGAACTTGGAACAAAAGCAGGACCCTTTGACCTTAGAGATAGATGCTTCTTAGGATCCTTAGAGTATTAGTCTTCTTGGCATTGTTTTAGGCTTCTATATGTACCCTTTACAGACTTAAATAATTTTTCTTCCTAGTCATCTAGTTTAATTTAGTATTTCAGGGTATCTTTAATGGAAAAAGGCACCTGAGCAATAACCAATGTGAGATTTTTGGAGCATATATTAAAATATAAAATGTTATTTTCTCTGCTTTGGTCATTTTATAAAGGACCTTCATTGTAGACCCTGTTTATTAGAGGTTCCTGTATGTGTAAATCAATTTTGACTTCTTTGGTCTAATGATAATATGACTTGTTAATAATTACTGCAGTAACTTCCAATTAAAAAGGATTGTGACACAGAGTAGGTTCCTTCTAATTAGTACTTTGTCATTTTACATCATCAGAAAATGGTGTTTGCTGATCTGGAGTTAAGGAGAGAGCTCCATTTGGCAATAGGTAGTTCATTAACACATGGAAAGAAATAGCTTGGCTCACACCCTTCTTGCCAATCACATGTGTTTTTGTTAAAAGGAGAAGGCTGCCCTGCTTTTGGGAGGATGGTGGCGACAGATTACTTATCCAAGATTTTTATATTAGGTGTTCTTTTTCTTTTCTTTTTTATTTTTTAAGGAAAAATGTTTGAAAAGGAAAGAAGTTGACATTGAAATGAAACCAAGTGTGGTAATTACAAGGTCCCAAGTTATAGTGAATTTGGAGGCATTAAGGAGAAGTTTGGGATGTCTTAGCAATTAGCCACTCTATAAATAATTAAAGGCAAAGAAGATCACATTTCATAGAATAGAACTTTAGAATGTTACAGTTGTAAAGAACCTTAAGAGGTCACTTACCCCAACCATTCACTTTAGAAATGATGGGGAACCAAGCCTCAGAGAAGGAAAGTAATTGAGGTTCACATAACTGATCAATAATAAGGATAGGACCAGCCCAGGGTTTGTTCCTTATTCCCTGTCTAATGTTATCAGGGAAAACAATCTAAATGTTTTGCAGGAAGTATGATTATGATTGAACTGGAGGTTAGAAAATACAGTGATTTTCCTTAGGTGTGCCAAAAATCTGGTACAAAATTATGCCACAGAACTTTGATTTAACTGTTTTCATCATAATTAACAAAGTAAGTGATTAATAAGTATAAGGGTTTTAAAATTTGGTATGTAAAATGGTTTTTAAATTAAATATCATTTGGAATGGGGAGCTGAAATGTATTATTTAAGACATTTCTGGAAATAGGTGTAGCTGCTATAGAAGTATTGTTAGAGACACCAAATGATCAGGTCAGAATTGAATATTGGCAGACCAGTAAATATAACCTAGTTCATTTTCATATAGAAGTCACTCCCTGGCACCAGAGAGCAAACCTCATTGCTTGAAAATGCCTTCTCTGCTGTTGCAGTGTGAGATATATAGCTGAAAGGATCAGGTTTTGAGTGGATACTGATGTCTCCAGACTATTTTGATTTCAAGTGTACTGATATCTGTATACTAAGTTATATCTATTTATGTTGAAATCTAGAGGACTTCATTCTCGGGAGGAGGAGTGAAACAGCAGGAAGAGATCAAGTTTCTAAACCTCCCTTTTTGTTTTTATTACAAGGTGTATTTACAGTTATTATATTTGTCCAGTTTTTAAAAAGTTGATTCAGATTGTTTGAAATAAGCAAAAGAAAATCTGAATGATTTTGAAACAGACTAAATTGGCTCTTGTAATTTAAAATTGTTTTATTTTTATTTGCATTGGTCTTGCCTATTTCACTTAAACATTTCTTCAAGAAGGACCTCTTTTGATCTATGGTCTCCCTGGCAAATGAAATCAGTGTAAGCACTTGAATTTCAAATGCATGTTTTTTACATTTAAATTGCTGTTCTCTGCTGTAGGAAGAGCTCATGAAAACCATCTATAGTTCATAAGGGTATACTCTTCCAGTGAAATTAGAAGCCATTAGAACTATTGGTCTTATTTCCAGCTGAATTAGTTAACTGCCTGTTAAGGTTCAGAGCTTATTGACCAATAGGCATTTATTGCCTTAGCCATAATGACACAATGATTTCCACTAGATTTCAAGTTTATGGAAATAAAAAAGAGATCTTGCAAAGGAAGTGGTTAGTGGCTGCATTTAATTATTAGGATTAATTAGGTATTTAAATCGGGATATAAAGTATGTTTTAAAAATATATTTCTGTTTCATTGTACTGAAGTGAATGAAGATTTTGTTGTTGTTTCTTGAAAGTACAGTACTACTGGTTCTCTTGTTTCACCGTGTGTTCTGAAGAGTATTTACCAATACTGCAGAATATTTGGTAGTTTTAACATTTGGCATTAATATTTCGAATAATTTTGAAAATAATCAACATGGTTGGTATAGGATATTAAATATCTGTGAGCTTAAGAAAATGATTTGACTTTTTTTTCCAAGGACTTTTAATGAGAGAAATTCAGAACTTGTATTTCTATTTTATATTTTAATTTCATTATGGTCACAATTTTATAATTAACAAGGATTTTTTACATAAGATATTAATTAAATTAGGGACTTTGTGCATTGTTTTTGTACTTGTAGTGGTTAAAAATGTATCTTAGGAGCTAAGTTAAAAGAGCTTGTTAAAAAATTAATGTATCCTGAAAGAAGGTAGAAAGGGTGACAGATTATGAAGTGGAACCTAGTTTTTAAGCATTTGGGATTCTATTACATTAAAAATTGATGTGAAATCTGAATATTCATCTCTAAAACCATTTGAAATGATAAGCTGCAGAATCAGAGCTACTTCTCTGTAGAAGACTCATTTGCAAGTGTCAGCCAGCATTCCTTTCAAACAGCTTAAAATGGGTTTCTTAATTTGCTTTAGAAGTGTAGTTTCAGAAAGTTGATGCAACCAAGTTTCATTTGCATTTCCTCTGGACAGGATAAATCCACTTCATTGATATTAGTTTGGATAATTTCTCCCCAAGGGGCAGTGCATCTTTTTCAAGCTCAGAGATCCAAGAGTATTATGGGTAAAGCTTCCTAGGTTAAATTCGTATCTGTCCTAGCTGGGGAGCATGCTTAGCGACATGAAAGATGTAAATATGAATTTATTCTCTCTGAATTTCAGTATTGAAGGCAAGGAAGGAGGAAGGAACTGAGAGTTTGAAAGACATTAAGTAATATATTGGAAGTAGTCAGGAGTGTTTATTTAAAAGAAGCAGAATGAAAGATGGACAAGTAAGATGGAATTCTTTAGTTAATAAATAGTTATTGATGGATAGATTATGTACCTGTGTTAGGCTATATGTATATACGTATAGATAAAAGATGATCCTAACTTTTGAGGAACTAATTTTCTGTTAATATTTTCATTTATTCAGTAATCGTTGGCTGCTTATTCTGTGTCAAACCCTGTACTGGAGATAGAAAGATGAAAAGGCATTGTTTCTGTACTCCAGAATCTTTGGGGGTGTGAAGCATATTCCTAACATTTTCACTTGGAATATGGAAAAAAGTTTTCCTTATATATGTCTTTTTAAAAGGAAACTGCATATTCTAGGAGTGGAATCCTGGCTTCAGAGGCAGACAGTTCTGGGTTTGAATCTCTGTTTCTGTCACTTATAACCTCTTAGCTTAGGCAAATCCTTAATCTTTATCAGCTTCAGGATCCTTACCTTTAAAGGAAGACATAATAATTTACTTTGCAGAATTAATAAAACTAAATAAGATTACTTATGTGAAAGTGGTTGTAATATACTAATGAATTTCACTTCCACTTTTTCTCCTTTCTGTAATATTGGTAGTCCTATAATTCAGTGACATTTTGCATGAACTAGGCCCTTAGAATTGGCTAGTGAATATAACTACTCTTTACAGCATAATTTTTTAATGGAAAAAATGCTTAAAACATTCCAGATAACTGACCTAAAAATAGAATTTTGGAACACAATTCCTTTGTAAGTTGGGGAAGACCTATATTAAATTTTTACATGCACTTGTTCTTACGTCGCTTTGAAACAACTTTTTAAGTATTTAATGTGCAGCATTTATGTATTTCCCCAAGTTGATTATATGCTTTTTGGCTGATATTAATTTTCTTATATACTCTCTTTGCACTGAAAATCTTTGTTCATAGTAGGTAGGAAATACAATCTTGATGTAAGGTGAAATTGTTACAGATAAAATGCCAAAGATACCTTTTATTAAAAATAGGAAATTGTTTTGATTCTGCCATTTGAAACTTGTCAACAAATAATACTAGAAAATAGTGAGTTTCAATTTATGTTTTATGGAAAGAGAACTTAAATGACAGAAGGAACAATGTTGTCAATTTGCAGTCTTTGAAAAAGGTGTGGAATCACATCATTGATGCACAAAAGATATCTGTCAAATAGCACACCATAATCATGTGGTACAAGGGACCCTAACAGGTTAAAGAAGAGCATAAATCTGGAGCTGTTCAGCCAATCGAGGCCCCAGTTGTCTGTGAATGTTACCATCTTTGTGTTGTGTTACCAAGATCCAAATTTATGAATAGAGTTATGCAATTGTATTTTGTGGTTGTGCTTATTTTCAAATGATTTTGTAAAATACCGATAATACTGGGGAATAGGTCATTTTTAACTACATTGATACTATACCTGAATAAAATTCCTAAACAATTCTCAATCAAAATAATTTATTAAGTTTCTAGTTATATAGAAACTACTATGCTATTCTCATGGCCCTTTTTGAAAAAGAATTTGTTTGCTCCATCTCTGCTGTTCGTTTTTGGAATTGCTGTTATAATTTCATAGGAACACATCACCAGTAGGACTATGGTGCCGATGAATGAAAGCTTCCTGTGCCTGTGCCTACTTAGGCACTAAGTAGGCTCTAAGCAAAATGAAATTCACTGAATTTTAGCAGAGCTATTAAGAAAATAAGTGTAAATTGTCAGGAGAAGAGAGATTTATTCCCCACCATCATCACTTGACTCTTGGGTAAGAAATGTTAGGCAAGAAAGAGACTGTTTTAATTTGTCATCCTCCTGAGACCTCAAGATGTTATCTGCACTGCTGAAATAAACCATTCCTTTCTATAAGCAGAGAAAATGAGAAAATGGTTTATGCCCAGATTGGTCCATTTAGTTAGGAGGACAGTCACATAAATAACTACCTAAAAAAACAAAAACAAAGAAAGAAAATGAGAAACCTGAGTCCCTGGCACAGAACATTTCAGCATTAAAGTATAAAGTGCAAAACAAAACTGCCTGTTATGAAAACTGTAAAGTGCTAAGAGGGAGACATTGTAAAATTTAACTTTTCTTTACCTTATTTTTATAAAATAAAAGCCATTTCCTTTTCATATCTCATGGGGAAAGCTATATTAACTTGCAATTTAGAGAAAACCCTGGCATCAAGTGGTTATAGAGTGTAATGAAGATGATGATGTAATTACTGAACATTTGTCAGCAGTATGATGTGACTATTTAGAAGTACGTAAGACCCTGGGATATATACTGACAGAGAAACTGCATATATCAGCTGTACTTGTTGACATCAACAGGCCCTATTTATTAGGTTTCTGTGCTTATTTTTCTTTAAGCTTTATGTCTACATGTGTGTATACTACTATACACACACGCACACACACACACATATACACACATACATACATTGTATATGTATATATATACGATTGCAGGAGAGTTATTGGGGGTAAGTTATAGGACAGCAGGAAGAAAGTAGGAGGCAGCATGATGTAGGTAAAAGAACATGGAGTTTCAAACCAATTTATCCTGAGCTTGAATTCTTGCCCACTATCTGTGCAACTTGGGTAAGTTTCTTTACCTCCCTGAATTCAGCTTTGTCCTTTTGAAAATGGGAACTAAATGACTCATTTCATGTCACCCTTTCTTAATGTAGTGGCCTTCTTTGAATTCCATGAACCTAGTCATACCTTTCCCGGTCTGAGGCCTTTGTACTCCTTTTTGTAGTGCTCTTTTCACTGTTAGCTTATCATTCTTAGTTCTCAGCTTAAAACGTACCTCTTCAGAGCATATATTTATTTATTTATTATTTTAATATATATATATTTTTTAAAGAAACAGGGTCTTTCTTTGTTGCTAAGGTTGAAGTGGTAGTGTGATCATAGCTCACTATAATCTTGAACTCCTGGGCTCAGTGATTCTCCTGTCTCATCCTCCAGAGTAGATAGTATTACAGGTGCACACCACCATGACCAGCTATTTTTTTTTTTTTTTTTTTTGAGACGGAGTTTCGCTCTTGTTACCCAGGCTGGAGTGCAATGGCGCGATCTCGGCTCACCGCAACCTCCGCCTCCTGGGTTCAGGCAATTCTCCTGCCTCAGCCTCCTGAGTCGCTGGGATTACAGGCACGCGCCACCATGCCCAGCTAATTTTTTGCATTTTTAGTAGAGACGGGGTTTCACCGTGTTGACCAGGATGGTCTCGATCTCTTGACCTTGTGATCCACCCGCCTCGGCCTCCCAAAGTGCTGGGATTACAGGCTTGAGCCACCGCGCCCGGCCATCCAGCTATTTTTTAAAATTATTATATTTTTTTAGAGATAGGGTCTTGCTTTGTTGCCTGGGCTGGTCTTGAACTCCTGGATTCAAGCCATCCTCCTGCCTTGGCATCCCCTAATGCTGGGATTATAGACATGAGCCACCTCACCTGGCCCAGAGCATGTTTTTAAGTAAGGTATTTCTCCTTATTCCTTATTACATGTTTTGTTTCTTTATTGCACTTTTACAATTTATTTTGTTGTATTAACTGTATGTTTACTCCCTGTCTGTTGCACTAGATATTGAGCTTTAAGGTGGACAGGGGCCATGTTTATCTTTTCTCTCCTTAATTTTCACTGGAACAATGCCAACCACTGAGCTGTCTTGCACATAGTTGTTTAAAGAATGAGTGAACAAATATAAAACACCTGGAAGAGTGTTGGTAAATTTGGAGACATTTAATGCCTAGTAGCTGTTATGGTTACTGTTAGATATTATATCTCTACTTAGAGATGCAGGTATCCACTCTTTGCTTCCTGCCTTAGAGCTGTAGGAGAGAGCAGTGAACATTAGGCACCTATACATTTGCCACTTGACTGGGAATCAAAGGCAAGGGGAATGTGGTTTCTTCTTCCTCTAATCAAAACATACAATTCATTCTTGTTATTTATGATAGTTATTTCCTATGAAGTTGCTGCAAATACTGAGTTAGCAAATACTGAACTGTTTGAGGGAAATTCAGAGTTAGGTGCCTGTGAGCCTCTGGTCACAACATTTTTGTCAGCTGATCAATATATCACCTTCCTTTATATGTGCTTCTGTTTAAAGATATGTGACCAATATATATTGTTGATTCATTAACATTGAATTCTTGGCTAACATCAATATAACTCGTGCCTGAATAAAGCTTACCAAACAAATATTTTCTCTGCAAAGCACATCACAGCCTTTTTGAGCTTAGAAACACTAGATAACACTATATATATATGGTATACTTGGGGGTCATTTTAAACAATGAAATCAACAAAAAGGATGCTTTACCATATGAGAATTGGGGTTACAAATGCATTTTAATAATTAGGTGAATTCACAGACACAGAATCTGCGAATAATAAGATCAGCTGCACATATTTCTATTCATTAGTTATGTCTAATAATCTCATTAATTTCATTTTGGTGCTTTACTTTAATACACATTTACGTAAATATAATATGCATATGAATAACTCTTCTACAGTGGTTTTTGGCATTTTTAAAATACAAAGCACATCTTGTTTTTATGTATTTTTATTTCACAATAGGGCTTGTTCTGTGTGTGTGTGTGTGTGTGTGTGTGTGCGTGTGTGTGTTTGTGTGTACTTTTCATTGAGATGTCCAAAGTACCATTTTACTTTTAAATTTCAGTATAATATATTTAAAAAAATCTTCCACAGGCCTCACAACCCTGGATTGATCTTTATATACTTATTGCTTGATTTTATTTGGGTTATAGTTTGACTCAGTCTGGAGAAACTGGCAAATGGGCTAAATATTAGTAATAAAAATCAGACTTGGAAAACAAAAAGTGAAAGCAGACTTTGCAAAGAAATCGGTTTATAAAGTTTTTAGCAGATGCCTTGACCTTGCTGTCACAAAACTGTCAATGCTTTCTTCTGATAATATGTGCAAGTAAAAGGTATCTGTGAGTAAAAGACATCTATCTTTTGTATCACTCTTTAATTGTAAAACAAACATTCTCATCTTAACTGACTCATTTAGTGAAAACACCAAGTTCACATGCCAGTGCTGTGATAAAATACATATTTATTTTATCCATTTACCATTTTAACTGTATTATGTGTACAATTTGGTGGCATGAATTACATTCACAAAGCCGTATAATTGTTACCTCTATTTACTCAAACTTTTCCAGTCATATTGACTTGTATGTGTGTATAGTTCTATGGATTTTAACACATGTATGCATTCATTTAACTACCACTAGAATTAAGATACAGCTTTAACACTACTAAATTTTCTACCTTTAAAACCCCAGCAACAACTAATTTCTATACTTTTGCCTTTTTCAAATGTCATGTAAATGGAATTATATGGTATGTAGCCTTTTGAGACTGACTTCGTTTACTCAGCATAATCCCTTTGAGTTTCACCTGTATTACATGCATCAGTAGTTTTGGGTTTTTATTGTTTTTGTTATTGCTTAGTTCTCTTTCCTTTTATGGATTATCACAGCATGTCTATTCATTTACCCATTGAAGGACATTTGGATTGTTTCCAGTTGGGGAAATTATGAATAGAGCTGTTATAAACATTCATGTACTAGTTTTCTGAACACAGGTTGTTATTTCTAGGATAAGTACCTAGGAGTGGGATTGTTGGGTCATATGATAAGTCTAAATTTCACTTTACAAGAAACTTCCAAACCGTTTCCTAGAATTTGTACTCTACCAATAATATATGAGTTTCAGTTTCTCTCTGTCCTCACTTGCACTTGGTATTGTTATTTTTTCTTTTTTGTTTGTTTGCTATTCTAATAGGTATATAGTGGTATTCTATTATGGTTTAATTTGCATTTTCTTAATGGCTAATGATTAGAAAATCTTTTCATGTGCTTATTTACTCTCTGAATATCCTATGTGTTGAAGTGTATATTCCAATCTATTTGCTCATTTTAAAAATTGGGTTCTGGACAGGCACGGTGGCTCACACCTGTAATCCCAGCACTTTGGGAGGCTAAGGCAGGCAGGTCACAAGGTTAATAGATCGAGACCATCCTGGCTAACACAGTGAAACCCCATCTCTACTAAAAGTACAAAAATTAGCTGGCTGTGGTACCACCCACCTGTAGTACCAGCAACTCAGGAGGCTGAAGCAGGAGGATTGCTTGAACCCAGGAGGTGGAGGTTGCAGTGAGCTAAGATCGCGCCACTGCACTTGAGCCTGGCAACAGAGTGAGACT
>NW_016107734.1:0-27093 GCF_001604975.1 Cebus imitator | reverse complement strand
AGAGCAAGACTCTGTCTCCAAAAAAAAAAAAAAAAAGTTTTCATTTAGTGTGATGAAATTCACATAATATAAAATGTACTATTTTTAAGTGAACAATTCAGTGGCATTTCATACATCCTCAATGTTGTGTAACCATTACCTCTATGTACTCCAAAACATTTTCGTTACCTCAAAAGAAAACGCCACACTCATTGAACAGTTACTGCCAATTTTCCATATTCATCTACTCCCTGGCAACCACCAGTCTGCTTCTTGTTTCCCTGGGTGTACATATTCTTGATATTTCATATAATCAAAGTAATATAATATTTGACCTTTTGTGTCTGGCTTCTTTCACTTAGCATAATGTGTTTTTTGAGATTCATCTATATCGTGGTATGTATTGGTACTTCATTCTTTTTTTATGGCTCAATAATACAGATATACATGACTTAATGATGGGGATATGTCCTGAGAAATGCATTGTAGTTGATTTCATTATTGTGTGAACATCCTAGAGTATAATTATACAAACCCATCTAGGTGTGGTATAGCCTACTACATACATAGGCTATATGGCATAAAATATTGCTCCTGGGCTACAAACCTGTACAGTGTGTTACTGTACTGAGTACTGTATGCACTTGTAACACAATGTTAAGTATCTGTGTATCTAAACATATCTAAATATACAAAAGGTGTAGTGAAAATACAGTGCTATGATCTCATGGGACCACTCATATATCCAGATTATTGTTGACTGAAACGTCATTATGTAGCATATGACTGTATTTAACTGTATGTATATGTCACATTTTTTAAATCTTTTCATTCACTGGTGGACATTTGGATTTTTTCTACCATTTGGCTGTTGTAAATAGTGCTGCTATAAACATGCATGTAAAAGTATTTGAGTTTTTCTTTTCAGTTCTTTTGGAGATATACGTGGGAGTGGAATTGCTGGGTCATCTGGTGATTCTATATTTAACTTTTCAAGGAAATGCCACACTCTTTTGTACAGTGGCTAAGCCATTTTTGTGTTTCTACAAGCAACACTCAAGAGTTCCAATTTCACTACACCCTTGCCAACATTTTTATCCGTTATTTAAAAAAATTAATTATTTGGCCGGGCGCGGTGGCTCAAGCCTGTAATCCCAGCACTTTGGGAGGCCGAGGCGGGTGGATCACGAGGTCAAGAGATTGAGACCATCCTGGTCAACACGGTGAAACCCCGTCTCTACTAAAAATACAAAAAATTAGCTGGGCATGGTGGCGTGTGCCTGTAATCCCAGCTACTCAGGAGGCTGAGGCAGGAGAATTGCCTGAACCCAGGAGGCGGAGGTTGCGGTGAGCCGAGATCGCGCCATTGCACTCCAGCCTGGGTAACAAGAGCGAAACTCCGTCCCAAAAAAAAAAAAAAAAATTAATTATTTGGCATTTTTATTACAGCCATTCTAGTGGGTATGAAGTGGTATCCCATTGTGGTTTTGGTTTGTATTTCCCTTATGACTAATAATGTTTACTATCTTCTCATGTGTTTCTTGGCCATTTGTATATATTCTTTGGAGAAATGTCTATTCAGATCAATTATCCTTTACTTATATTTTAATTGAGCTGTCTTTTTCTTACTGAGTTGTGAGAGTTTTTTATATATTCTGGATACTAGACTCTTATCAGTTATATGATTTGTAAATATTCTCTCCCATTCGGTAGATTCACTTTTTACCTTCTTAATAGTGTCTGTTAATATATAAATGTTTTGAACTTTGATGAAGTCTGATTTATGCATGTTTTCTTTTGTTGCCCATACTTTTGGTATTTTAAGTATGAACCCATGGCTAAACCCAAGGTCATAAAGATTTACCCTTGTGCAGTTTAAAAATATCACCCCACTCTTTTCTGGCTTCCATTTTTTCTGATGAGAAATCTGCCATTACTCTTATTATGGATCCCTTATACATGACAAGTTGCTTCTCTTTTGCTGCTTTCAAGGTTCTCTTTTTATATGACTTTTGACAATTTGAGTACAGTGTGTCTCAGTGTGAATCACTTTTTAGTCATCCTTTTTGGAGTTTTCTGAGCTTCTTGAATGTATAGATTCAGATCTTTTATCAAATTTGGGAGGTTTTTGGCCATATTTCTTCAAATATTCTTTTGATCAATTTCTTTCTCTGCTTTCTTGAATTCTCATTATGCATATGTTGGTATTTATGATGGTGTCCCATAGGTCTTGTAAGCACTGTTCAGTTTTCTTCATTCTTTTTTTGTTTCTTCTATTTAAACTGTATTTCAACTGACCTGTCTTTAATTTCACTTATGCTTTGTTATGCCTACTCAAATTTGCCATAGAAACCCTCTGGTGAGTTTTTAATTTCAGTTATACTTTTTAGCTCCACAATTTCTCGTTGGTTCCTTTTTACAATTTCTGTCTCCAAAGTGATATTTCCTATTTCTTTATACATTGTTCTCTTGGTTCTCTTTAGCTCTTTGTTCATGATTTATTTTAGTTCTTTGAGCATATTTATCATAACTAAATTAAAGTCTTTTCTAGTAAATTCAATGTTTGTACTTTCTATAGGATAGTTTCTGTTAATTTTTTTTTGTGTGTGAATGGGCCATACTTTCTTGTTTCTTGCATGCTTTGTAATACTTTTGTTATAAACTAAACATTTAAAATATTATGTGGAACATTTGAAATATTATGTTGAAAATGAGATTCTTCCCCTTCAGGGATTTTTGTTTGTTTGCTTGCTTTGTTTTTTTTTTTGTTTTTTCTTTTACTTGTTGTGGGCTGTAGCTGTTTGTTGATTTGATAAAAATTTTCTTGAATAGCAGGAAAAAATGAGGCGGGGGGGGAGGGGGAGAGAATGAGAGAGGGGGAAAAAAAGAAGACTCAGAGCCAGAGCTGGGTGCAGTGGGCGGTGACTATAATCTCAGCAACTCAGGAGGCTGAGACAATAGGACTGCTTGAGGCCAGGAGTTTCAAGACCAGCTTGGGCAACGTAGCAAGTCCTCATTTCTACCAAAATTTAAAACATTAGCCAGATGTAATGGCATGTGCCTGTAGTCCTAGCTACTTGCGAGGCTAAGGTGGGAGAATTGCTTGAGCCCAAGAGTTCAAAGCTGCAGTGAGTTATGATGGCTCCACTGAATTCCAGCCTGGGTAACAGAGTGAGACCTTGTCTCTTAAAGAAAAAATTCTCCCAAGTTTATACAGATTGGCTGTGTACTGGGGACTATCTGTAGTCTTTTGCATAGGTCACTGGGGATTGTTTGTTTGCATTACAGTGTTTTTCAGGAATCTTTGCTGCTTTTCTTCCCTGAGGGAGTTGTAAGTTAGGTGAAACAAAGGCAAATACCTTGCAGTAGTAATATAGGTAGTCCCCAGACAGGTTAGATCAGATAAACACAATTATTTGAAGATAAGGTCTGCTCTGCTCCCTGCAGAACCAGAGACCCAGTTCTCACTATGGGAATATGGACTGTCAAATTTAAAACTGTCAACAAGCCAGGGAGGAGGATGGGCCAAAGTGAAGTTAAAATGTCAAAGTCTTTTATGCTATGTTGAAGTTGCTTTCTTCTGGGTTTGGACTTCTTTTTTTTTTTTTTTTTTTTTTTTTGGTTTAAATTGTGTTTTTTTTTTTTTTTTAAACTGGTATAAACCTGTCACTGTGTTCCAGAGTTCTGACAAAGTTGGTATTGACAATTTTTCTTGAGTTTTTGATATTGCTTTGGAGGGACAGGCCCTTTGAGCTATAATACCCATTTCTCCATTTTTGCTTGGATTCTTCCTTGCTATAATGTTTCAGAACTTTTTGTCTAACCCTTGGTTACAAACATTTTCTTCTAAAATTCTTATAGTTTTATTTTTTCACATTTAGATTTGCAGTCCAGTTTGAGTTAATTCTTATGTAAGGTGCAAAACAGGGTTTTAGGTTCATTTTTATTTATATAAATGTCCAATTGTTACAATTCCATTTATTGAAAAGAGTAATTTACTTTCTTTTTTAGCTCCTTTTCTATCTTTGTAAAAAAAAACCAGTTGTTCATAGGTGTGTGGGTCTATTCCTGGGCTCTCTATTCTGTTCCATTCATATGTGTCTACCCCTTCATAACCTTACTGTTACAGTATCACCAGTGCACCACAATGTAGCAGTCTCTTGTTGTGAGGTATTACTCAGAGTTCTTTGTCTCCTGACCAAGAGAATTAAGGAGCATGGACACAAAGAGGGAGGTTGGAGTGAAACTTTAATAAGAGAAAGAAGAAAGCTCTCAGCTGTAGTGAGGGGATCCAGGAGAGGGTTGCTATTTTTACAGTTGAATGCAAAGACTTGTTTTGTTTTGTGTTTTTTGAGATGGAGTCTTGCCCTTGCCACCCAGGCTGGAGCGCAGTGTTGTGATCTAGGCCCGCTGCAACCTCTGTCTCCCAGGTTCAAGCAATTCTCTTGCCTCAGCCTCCCAAGTAGCTGGGACTACAGGTACTTGCCACCATACCCGGCTAATTTTTTCTATTTTTAGTAGAGACGGGGTTTCGCTGTGTTAGCCAGGATGGTCTCGATCTCCTGACCTCGTGATCTACCTGCCTCAGCCTCCCAAAGTGCTGGGATTACAGGTGTAAGCCACTGCGCTCGGCCATGCAAAGACTTTTTAAGAAACTGATGAGGGTTGGGTGTCTCATTTGCATAAGGCTCGAACTTCTGGTACTTCTGCCCCATCCTTATAATGTACATGTGGGCCCTAAGCTTGAGTTACTCCATATTGCTTTATTCCACTTCTTGCACATGTGTCAGGGGATGGAATTTTCCATTGCAGGTATGTTTGGGCAAGTCACCTGTGCAGCCTATCTTGCCTGTGTGACTGTGGGCATGTCTTAGGTAACCCCCACTGTGCAGGTTCTCTTATCTGTGCCTGCAGTCTGTTCTTTTGTTTGAAAGAATTCAATGGAGGACTTACCCTAACTGTCTGCCTGACCTGTTTCTTCTTTTCTCCTCTCTCATTACACTGTGTTGATTACTGTAATTTTTTAAGGAAGTTTTAAAATTGAGTTCTATGATGCATCCAACTTTTTCTTTTCAAAATGGTTTTGGCTATTTTAGGTTTTTTGCTTTTCCATATAAATCTTTTTAGACTCAGATTTCTATATGTACAAAAAATCTTGCTTGATTTTCATTGGCATTAAGTCTATTTTTATTGGTTCAATTTTGGGAGAACTGGCATCATAACTGTATTTAGTCTTTTAGTTCATAAACAGGCTGTGTTTCCTCATTTATGTATGTCTCATTTTGATTTATTTCCTGAGCATCTTCTCGTTTTCACTGTATATATCCTACACATATTTTGTTAGATTTATATCTAAGTAATTCATTTTTTGAGCTATTGTTTTTAAAAGTTCAGTTGTCAGTTGTTCCTTGCCAGTATGAAATATGATTGAATTTTATGTGCCATTATAATTACTGTTATTAATTTTTCGAGACAAATTTTCACTCTGTTACTCAGGCTGGAGTGCAGTGGTATGATCATGGCTCACTGCAGCCTCGAATTCCTGAGCACAAGTGATCCTCCCACTTCAGCCTCCTGCGTAGCTGGGGCTACAGGTATGCACTACCATGCCTGGCTAACTTAAACTTTTTTTAGAGAGAGAGGGTCTCCTTATGTTGTCTAGCCTGGTCTTGAACTCCTGGGCTCAAGTGATCCTCCTGTTATGGCCTTCTAAAGTGCTGGGATTATAGGCATGAACCACTGTGCCCTGCTTGTTATTGTACTTTTATGTTTTAAAACATTTATTTATTCATTTTTATATCTTCTATTTCTTTTCTGAGTTTTTCTGTCTTTCCATTTGTTATGAGAAGGGTTGCCTTTATTTATTAGAAAATGATTGTAATAACTACTATAAAATCTTTGTGTGATAATTTTAACTTTTATGTCAACTTATAGTTGGTATCTATTGATTGATTTATTTTCTTATGTGTTGAGAATTCCCTGGTCTGTCATAGGTGAAGTAATTTTGGTTTATATTCTGGATATTTTGTTATTATCTTACGAATCTTTATATCCTGTTTATATTTTAAGAAGAATGTAGTTATTATTTGTTTGTTTTAACAAACAGTTTACCTGGTTAGATTCAGGCTATAAGTTTCAATATACATTTTATAGTCTTTATTCCCAGTGTCAGTCAGCTTTTCACAGCTTTCGTTGTTCCACTAGAACCTGTCTTTCATAGGCACCACTGAGTGTTCTGCAAACTGGATAGTGGCCTGTCCTATACTTTTCACAGCCTTTGGTATGCTGTTTAGGGTAAAAATCATACACCACATAATGGGTGCAGTGGAGTGGGCCAGGGGCAGTGGCTCATGCCTGTAATCCCTGCTCTCTTGAGCTTACGCCTATATCTGATATCTTTGACACTTTCCCCTCTCTGGCTGTCTCTCTATCTCCAGCCAAAAGGTAGGACTTAAGTTTCCTTATGTTGCCATACATATCTTGTGATTATGTTTACACAAAGTATCAAGCAGTGATAATGCAGAGAGAGAGAAAAAGTATTGTAGCTCAGCCTGTACCCTCAAGACCACAGCTCCTATACTCAGAGGGAACGGTCTCCTTCAGAATTTAGATGCCTGCCCATTATATACTGCTTTTGCTTGTCAGTTTGATTTTTTTATAAATGGGGTCTTGCTCCGTCACCCAGGCTGGAGTGCAGTGGTGTGATCATGGCTCACTGCATCCTCGACCTCCTAGGTTCAAGTGATCCTCCCACCTCAACCTCCCAAGTATCTGGGGATACAGGTATGTGCCACCACACCCAGCTAATTAAAAGAAATATATAGTTTTTAAGAGATGAGAGTCTTACTATGTTGTCTAGGCTGGCCTCAAACTACTGGACTCAAGGGATCCTCCTGCCTCGACCTCCCACACTACTGGGATTACAGGCATGAGCCACTGCCCCGGTCCACTCCACTGCTTTGATATCCCTGTTACTGCTGGCTTGCCTGGAATGTGGACTGGGAGAGAATGTTAAGAAAAACAGATTTTCTCCATTCTTTCCGACATTAAGAGTTCCCTTTTTTGCTTCTCTGACCAAAGAGAAGGCTTTTCTTGGCACACTTTCTGTTTGCATCCAATAAGTGCATCCAGATTTGGAGCTGCCTTTGAATCCAAGCTGGTAACACCAGACGGGAAAGGAAAACCAAAACAAATCAGGAAACCCATTGCTAGCTTGATACTGCTTTGAATTCTGGTCTCCTCCCTTGAGTCTCCTGCTACCATTTACTCTTCAGAGTCTTCAGAGAGCTATTCTGTGAAGTCTTTTCAGGGTATAGTTGTATTCAGTAGAAAAGATTAGATGGAGTGTACTTGCTCCATCTTGCTTAGAACTGGAAACTCTTTTTGAAAAAATACAAAATATCATGTTGTATTTTATATTAGTAAGTATTGAGAGGTAGTCATTTTTCTTTTCTTGTTTTTTTCATTTTGATACATGGTACCCTACACACATATGTCAATGTAGAAAGTTCATATAAAATGGGAAAGAGAAAAACAGAGGCTGGGAAGTTTATTCTTTTTTTTTTTTTTTGACAGTATTGCTCCCTTACCCAGGCTGGAGTGCAGTGGTGTGATCATGGCTCACTGAAGCCTTGGCCTCCTGGGCTCAAGTCATCTTCCTGCCTTAGCCTCCCAAGTAGTTAGGACTACAAGTGTGCGCCACCATGCTTGGCTTTTTTTTAATTAAAAATTTTTTTTTTGTAGAGACAGGATCTTGCCATGTTGTCCAGGCTGGTTTTGAACTCCTGGACTCAAGCGATCTTCCCACCTCCACTTCCCAAAGTGCTGCAATTACAGATGTGAGCTACCATGCATGGTTTGTAAGTTTATTCTGTAGAAAAATGTATCAGATATTTATACAAGTGTTATTTTAGGCATATATATTTGTTTTTCTGCCCTGTTCTCATCACTTGTTCATGTCACCCTGTTCAGGTCCTTCCCTCAGATGCATGTTCTTTTCTGGGGACTCTTACTACTCACTAGCAATTGACAGAGATATTAGTTATCAGTAAGCCTAGCAATATTTCTTGAACTTTGCTTTCCCAAACATCTAAAGTGGGAAAGAAGAGAGGGACTATTCCAAGAGTTGGGGCTATAGGAGGAGTAGAGATAGGCATTTCTTTGTATTTCCTCTTTTAAAAAATTGTGTGAACTCTTCATTTTATTCAATAATTTTTGTATAAAAATAGTCCTCTGTAGATTATAACAATATAACACTGCAGTGTGGGATGTCAATAATGGGGGAGGTTATACATGTGTGGGGATGGGTATATGGGAACTCTCTGTACTGTCTGCTTAGTTTTGCTGTGTACCTAAAACTGCTCTAAAAATAAAGCGTATTAATTTAAAAAAATTCTCTTCGTAAAACTTCAAGTAACTTTGACATTTCAGGAGATGTGTCATGTTAGTGTATTGCTGTAGTCTTCTTTCTGGTATAATGCTAGAGAATTCCATTTGAATAATTTGAAGGGAAAATAAAGAGTTGATAGCTAGAAAGATCAAAAGAATAAGCCATTAACAGTAGAATTTCATCTGCCTGAAGAAGCCTTATGCAGAGTGCCCATATCTCAGTGTATACCTACTTATAGTAATAATTTTTCATAGACTACTTTCTGGAAGGAGCGGATTCTCATTAATCTGACATGGTTTGGGCATGGTTACATTACGGTAGCCAAGATGCCATGTGTTTTTTTTCAACAGTTGATGAGAATTTAGGCTGTTTAATTCCCATGTTTTTGGCTTCACTGCTTTTCCTAATTCACCATTCTCTCTGCTACTATTATTTTTTTCTATTTTGCTTCTGATCTTACCATATTCCTCAGGACCAGGATCAGGCTATGTGTATAAAAGCACACGTTCTCTGTGTTCTAGGTTTGGGAGAAGATTGGTAGGGCACGGACACACAAGTTATGCTGAAGCCAGATGATTTCTTGGAGAATGTTCAGATAAATCTCTAGGGTTTTTTTTTTTTTTTGGGGTGAGGGGGGAGGCATAACTTTACACGTTTCCTACACTACACCCACAGAATGAAGGCACAAGATATGGAATGTTCAGAACCATTGCTCTAGGGGACTGTATACTTCATTCATTGTTTATTTTTAAAGTTTAGAAGAGAGAAACTCCAGTGATGGTGTACACATTTTATAATCTGTCATAAGCTGTACTTTGGGGTCCCCCATTGTTAGAAAATAACACCTATTTAGTTATTTAATTCCTGGTTGGCACTTTGTCTTTTCTTTGACTTCTTTTCAAATTTGTAATTCTTTTTTAAAACATGATTTCTCATAAACCTGTCACCTTAATAACACTTTTGATACAATTCATTTAACATTAATTTTGGGAAAAGAAGTAGCTGATACATGAAACAATCAGAATTGAGAGCAGACTTCCTCTAGAAATCTATTCTAAATGTACCGAAAGTCAGTGTTAGAAAGAGAAACAATTCACAGCTGCAGATTTGGTTAGAACATTTATGTTTAGGGCATTTGGGCCTCTCATTCTGGGTTCCAAACTAAATAATGGTGTTTTCTAAAATAGCTCTCAATCCTTTTGCATGTGCTTTCAGCATACAATATGACAGACTAGTGAAAAACAGAAGTGTAGTTTTCTGGAGAGATAGGAATGTTTACTCCGAGCTGATCAGGTAAAACACATTGTGACATGAAGAATGTATTCTTTCCTGATTCTCAAGATTTTATTTTATTTTTAATAGAAAGTGTCAACAAATAGCAAGATAAAATTCATTTGAATATATCAGAAAATAAAAGAAATATAGCAAATTATACTTCTGATTAAAAAAAATCCGTTTTAGCTACCAAACAAACAGGCATTGGCTGAGAAGCTTGCTGATGGCTCCTTTTGTTTCTCTTTGATTTAAAGGCTCATGCCTGTAATCTAATTAACATTGGACTGAGTTGCAAGTATAGTGGCCTGTTTGGTTCAATAATAATACATTTATATGAAAGGTTAATGAAATGAATTTTCCCTCCATCCAATTCATTAAAAATTGTTCTACAATCAACGGTTGCTAATGGAATAGATATTAAATATTCATGTTCATACGTTTTCTGTGTCATTTCTGATTTTCCCTCATTTCTGCTTCCATACATTGAATTTTACAAGTATAAGAATTTCTGGACAAAAAGCTGATTTAGAAGTTGATTGCACACCATTAATTCTTGTATCAAGGAGGCCGTGTGGAAAGTGGAGAGAGACTATGACAGTAGGTTTGTCTTACTTTGTAGCTGTATGATTTGGGATAAATTTTGTAACCACCTCTGTTGTGCAACAGTCATCATAAGAACTTCTTGCAGGGTATTGTGAGGGTTAGTGATAAACTGTGGAAAGCTCAGTGTCTAGTACAGAGTAGCTGTTCCACAAATGACAACTTAGAAAAAGTTTTGAAAAATAAAATACATACATATATGTAGCAAAACTTAGGATAATTTGTAGTGGCAGGACTGATATGACAATACAGGACTCTCATTCTAAAATAGGTATTGGGCTTGGGCCTTGGAAAACTCTGAAATAATTCTAATAATCAATGAATCAGGGTAAGTCACTGAAAGGAAGGAGTGATATGTGCCTTTAGACAGATTTTTGGTCTTTTGTTTTCTGACACCTGTTTTTTCTTTTCCACTCAAGCCAAAGGACCTTATTTAACCTGCATTTAATGTCTTTTCCAAACAATTAACTTACTGGATAACTGCAGCCTGCTCAGTCAACTGCCAAAGTGTAAACATTAAAAAATTTTTTTGATTGAAGTTTCCCAGAAATGTATTATCTATTATGTAGGCTTTTGAAACAGAAGATAACAAACATAAATTAACTACTTCCTTAATGACCCAGAGTGATCATTATGATCATTAATGTTTATTTTGTGCCTATTTTTTGTCATCCCTTTAGCCACTTTACAAAAGGTGACTTATAATATATGAGCTGGTGAAGCAGATGAGCCACCTGAATAAATAGCAATGCCAAATAGAGCGTAACAGTGAGAGAATCACTTCTGTTCAATATTAAAAAGTTCCTAGCCCATCAACCCTATTCTAGCACTGAAAATACTGAACGGGGCATTTCCTAGGCACAATAGTTATCCTTTTGGTAATATAACAAATGATCACTACCTCGAACCTGCTCAATCGGGAGGCTCCTACACAGGCGGGCTGAAGGTATTGAGAGGCAGACACCCAGATAGCACAACAGAGTGAATCTATCTGGGGATCAACAGCCTGAGAGCCTGCGGGGCTGACAGCTCTCTAGGACTGAAGGTCTCGAGCAGAGGTTCAGCACACATTTATTTGCTCTTTGACAGGTGATTCTTATTAATACATAGGTATTCTAAGTATACACATAACTCAGGAATATACCAGGTAGGCAGCTGTTACCCGCGTACCCCTAATGACAAACTAAAAGTATCTTCTACAAGGAAACCATGGGAGCAGGATAAACTTAATGTTTCTCAACAGGTCACAAATTTAGTAGCTTAAAACAACACATATTTATTCTCTGACAGTTCTGGAGCTGTTCAGATGCCCAAAATGAGTCTTACAGGGCTCTAACATCAAGATATCCATAGGGCTGTTTCCTTCTGAATCCTCATCTGTTTCTTGCTTCTTATAGCTTTAGAAGCTGGCTACATTCCTTGGCTCATGACCACTTCTTCCCATAAATTCAAACTCACGCATCAGTCTTCAACATTTCCTACTGCCCTCTTACAAGGACCTGCCTGGTTATATTGGGCCCACTCATATAGTCCCCCAACTTGAGATTCCTAGTTACATTGACAAAGTCCTTTAACATGTAAGGTAACATTTCTTACAGGTTTCAGGGATTAGGGCATGGGCATTTTGTGGGTGTCATTATTCAGCCTACTGTGATGGGCAGCCTCAGGCTAGTCACTTAACTTTTGCAAGCCTCCAATAAATACTTAACTCTTCAGTGCCCAGACGCTTATGAAGATCCACAAGTATCAAGACCATCCAGAAAAGTATGACCTCACCAAATGAACTGAACAAGGCACTAAGAGACCAATCCTATACAGACAGAGATATGTGACCTTTCAGAAAGAGAATTCAAAATATTAATAGCTGTTTTGAAGAAACTCAAATTCAAGATAATACAGAAAATTCAGAATTCTATCAGATAAATTTAATAAAGTGATTAAAATAATTAGAATCAAGCAGAAATTCTGGATTTGAAAAATACAATTGATGTATGAAAGAAGGCAATCCAGTCTCCTAACAGAAGAATTGATCAATCAGAGGAAGGAATTATTAAGCTTGAAGACAGGCTATTCAAACATACACAGAGAGACAAAAGAACAAAGAACAGAAAATGATGAAGTGGGCTTACAAGATCTAGAAAACAGTCCCAAAAGGGAAAATCTAAGGGTTACTGACTTTAAAGAGGATGTAGAGAGTGCGATCAGGGTGGAAATTTCATTCAAAGGGAAAATAACGACTTTGCAAACCTAGAGAAAAATATCAATATTCAAGAATGATAGGGTTATAGAATACCAAGCAGATTTAACCCAAAGAGGACTACCTCAAGGCATTTAATAATTAAAGTACTGAATATTAAGGATAAGAAAGAATTCTAAAAGCAGCAAGAGAAAGTAAATAACATACAATGGAGCTCCAATACAGCTGGAAGCAGACTTCAGTGAAAACCTTACAGGCCAGGAGAAAGTGGCATGACATATTTAAAGAGCTGAGGGAAGAAAACTTGTATGCTAGAATAGTATATCTGATGAAAATATCCTTCAAACATGAAGGACATATAATGACCTTCGCAGACAAAAGCTGAGGGATTTCATCAACACCAGGCCTATTCTAAAAGAAACGTTAAGGGAGTTCTTCACTCTGAAAGAAAAGGACATTAATGAGCAATAAAAAATCATCTGGGCTGAGTGGGGTGGCTCAAGCCTGTAGTCCCAGCCCTTTGAGAGGCCGAGGTAGGCAGATCTCTTGAGCCCAGGAGTTCAATATCAGCCTAGGCAACATGGTGAAACCCTGTCTCTACAAAAATTAGTTGGAGTTGTGGCACATGCCTGTAATCCCAGGTATTCAGGAGGCTGAAGTGGGAGGATTGCAAGAGCCTGGAAGATTGAGACTGCAGTGAGCTGAGATCATACCACTGTACTCCATCCTGGTCGACCCTGAGTGTCAAATAAATAAATAATAATTAAAAAAAAGATAAGCTGATCTATTGTAACTATAACAACTTTCCAAGACAGAGACAGTAAAATAAAATATAAACAGACACAAGTAAATGTTAAAAAGCGGGCAGATGAAGGTAAAGTGTAAAGTTTTTATTAGTTTTCTCGTTGCTTGTTTCTTTGTGTATTTTTGCAGTCAGTATTAAATTGTCAGCTGTTTAAAATAATGGGTTATAGCATAGTATTTGGAAGCCTCATGGTTAACCTCAAATCAAAAAACATAGAAACACAAAAAAGAAACAGCAAGAAATTAATACATATTGCCAGAGAAAATTACCTTCACTGAAAGGAAGATAGGAAAGAAGGGAGAGAATACCAAAAGCAACCAGAAAACGAATAACAAAATGGCAAGAGTAAGTCCTTACTTATCAATAACAATATTGAATATAAATGGACAAAACTCTCCAATCAGAAGATACAGAATGGCTGAATGGTCACACAAAGCCCAATGGTCTGTTACCTACAAGAAACACACTCCACCTGTAAAGGTACACATGACTGAAAATAATGAGATGGAAGAATATAATCCACGCAAATGAAAACCAAAAAAGAACAGAAGTAGCTACATTTATATCAGACAAAATAGGTTTCAAGACAGAAACAAGAGACAAAGGTCATTAATGATAAAGGGGTCAATTCAGCAAGAGGCTATAACACTTGTAAATATATGTGTACCCGACACTTGAGCACCCAGATATATGAAGCAAATATTATTAGAACTAAAGAGATAGATAAACTCCGGTACAGTGATAGCTAGAGACTTCAGTACCCGACTTTCAGCATTGGACAGATCATCCAGTTGGAAAATCAACAAAGGAACATCAGACCTAATCTGCACTATAGAGATGGACCTAATAGATACTTACGAACATTTTATCTAAAGCCTACAGAATACACATTCTTCCCCTCAGCACATAAATCATTCTCAGGGATAGACCATATATTAGGCCACAAAAACGTCTTTAAAATTTCAAAAAATGTTGAAATAATATCAGGTATCTTCCCTGACCACAATTGAATAAAACTAGAAATCAAAAGCAAGAGGAATTTTGGAAACTATACAAACACTTAGAGATTAAACAATGTGCTTATGACTGACTGGTGGGTTAATAAAGAAATTGAGAATAAAATTGAAAATTTTTTTGAAACAAATGATAATGGATACACAACATACCAGAACCTATCGGATACGTTAAACCCATATTAAGAGGAAAGTTTATAGCCATAAGCAACCACACACAAAAAAATCTAACAATGCATCTTAACTAAAGCAATAGCAAAACAAATCTAAAATTAGTAGAAGATAATTAATAAAGCTTGGAGCAGAAATAAATGAAATTTAAGTGGAGAAAGCAATACAAAAGATCAATGAAATGAAAAGTTGGCTTTAAAAAAAAAAGATTAAAAAAATCTTTAGCCAGGTTATAAAAAAATAGAGAAGACCCAAATAAACAAAATCAGAGATGAAAATGGAGACATTTCAACCAATACCACAGAAACTCAAAGGATTATTAGAGAATATATGAGCAACTACATGTCATTTAATTGGAAAACCTAGAAGAAATGGATAAATTCCTAGACACATACAACCTATCATGATTGAATTGTGAAGAACTTCAAAACCTGAACAGAACAAGTAACAAGTAACACAATTGAAGCCGTAATTAAAAATTCTCCCAGAAAAGAAACCTGGGACCTGGTGACTTTACTGCTGAACTTGACCAAACAAACAATGAATACCAATCCTACTCAAACTATTAAGAAAAATAGAGGATGAGGAAATACTTCCAGACTCATTCTATGAGGCCAGTATTACCCTAATACCAAAACCAGACAAAGGCAAATCATTAGAGAAATGCAAGTCAAAACCACAGTGAAATACCATTTCACATCAGTCAGAATGGCTATTATTAAAAATCAAAAAATAACAGATGCTTGCAAGGTTGTGGAGAAAAAGGAGTGCTTATACACTATTGGGAGTTCAATTAGTTCGATCATTGTGGAAGAAAGTGTGGTGATTACTCAAAGACCTAAGACATAAATACCATTTGACCCAGCAATCCCACTCCTGGGTATATACCCGAAGGAATATAAATCATTGTGTTATAAAGACACATGCACCCATATGTTCATTGCAGCACTATTCACAATAGCAAAGACACGGAATCAACCTAAATGTCCATCAGTGATCGATTGGATAAAGAAAATGTAGTGTATTTATATGATGGAACACTATGCAGCCATAAAAAGGAAGAGATAATGTCCTTGCAAGCACATGGATGGAACTGCAGGCCATTATTGTTAGCAAACTAACACAGGAACAGAAAACCAAATACTGCGTGTTCTCACTTATAAGTGGGAGCTAAATGATGAGAACACAGGAACACATAGAGGGGAACAACACACACTGGGACCTATTGGAGAGTGGAGAGTGGGAGGAGGGAGATGATCAGGAAAAATAACGAATGGGTACTAGGCTTAATACCTGGGTGATGAAATAATCTGCACAACAAACCCCTCTGACACACATTTACCTATGTAGCAAACCTGTATATGTACCCCAGAACTTAAAAGTTATAAAAAGATATATCAAAAAAAGAAAAGTACAGGACAGTATCCCTGATAAACATTGATGCAAAAATCCTCAACAGAATACTAACAAACTGAATTCACCAACAGGTTAAAAAGATCATTCATCATGACTGAGTGGAATTTATCTCAGAGATGCAAGGATGGTTTAACAGGCAAATTAATCAGTGTGGTACATTGAATCAACAGAGTGAAGGTGAAAAACCATATGATCATTTTTAGTTGATGCTGAAAAAGCATTTTATAAAGTTCACCATCGCTTCATGATAACCCTCAAAAATTGGATATAGAAGGAATATACCTCAACACAATAAAAGTATACAACAGACCCACATCAAGTATCATACTGAATTGGGGAAAACTGAAAGCCTTTCCTCTGATACCTGGAACATGACAAGATGCCTGCTTCACCGCTGTTATTCATCGTAGTACTCAAAGCCCTCACTAGAAGAATACGAGAAGAGAGAGAAAGGGCATCCAAACTGGAAAGGAAGAAATCAAACTGGCCTTGTTTGCAGATATGATCTGATGTTTGGAAAAACCTAAAGACTCTTCCAAAAACTATTAGAACTTATAAACAAATTCAGTAAAGTAGAAGGATACAAAGCCAACATATTAAAATCAGTAACTTTTCTATTTGCCAACAGCAAACAATCTGAAAAAAAAAAAATAGAAAATGTAATCTCATTTATAATAGCTATAAATAAAATACCTAGGAATTAAGCAAACAGATGAAAAATCTCTGCAATGAAAACCATAAAACATTGATGCAAGAAACTGAAGAGGATACAAAAAATGGAAAGATAGTCCATGTGCACAGATTAGGACAATGTTATTAAAATGTCCATACCACCTGAAGCAATCTAGAAATTCAGTGCAGTCCACATCAAAATTCCAGTGACATTCTTCACAAAAGACCCAGAATAGCCAAAGCTATCCTGAACAAAAAGAACAAAACTGGAGGAATCACGTTACCTGACTTTTAATTATACTACAGAGTTATTGTAACGATAACAGCATGAAACTGGCATAAAAACAGACACATAGACCAATGGAACAGAATAGAGAACTCAGAAACAAATTCTTCATCTGTAGTGAACTCATTTTCAACAAAAGTGCGAAGAACATACATTGGGGAAATGACAGTTTATTCAATAAATTGTGCTGGGAAAACTGGATATGCATATGTAGATGATGATTTTTTTGTCATATAAAAAATCAAAATTGATTAAAGACTTAAATATAAGACCTCATACTGTTAAAACATTGAGGAAACTCTTCAGAACATTTGCTTGGGCAAAATTTCTTGTGCCTGCAAGCACAGGCAACCAAAGCAAAAATAGACAAATGGGATCACATGAAATTATAATGCTTCTGCACAGCAAAGGAACAATTCACAAAGTGAAGAAACAACTCACAGAATGGAAGAAGTTATTTACAAACTCTGTTTCTGACAAGGGATTAATAACCAGAATGTATAAGGAGCTCAAACAACTCTAGGAAAAATAATTGATAATCCGATTTTTTAAATGGGCAAATGATATGAATAGGCATTTCCCAAGCTACTTGGAAGGCTGAGGCAGGAGAATCGCTTGAACCTGGGAGATGGAGCCTGCGGTGACCCAAGATTGAGCCACTGCACTCCAGCCTGGGTGACAATGTGAGACTCCATTTAAAAAAAAAAAAAAAAAAAAGTCATGCACATGACAAGTATATGAAAAGGTGCTCAGCATCATTGATCATCAGAGAAATGCAACTCAAAATTCCAGTGAGATATCATCTCACCACAGTTAAAATGGCTTTTATCCAAAAGACAAGTAGTAACAAATGCTGGTGAGGATGTGGAGAAAAGGGAATCCTCATACACTGTTGGTGGAAATGAAATTAGTATAACCATTATGGAATACAGTTTGTGGGTTCCTAAAACAACTAAAAATAGAGTTACTGTATGTTCCAGCAATTCTTCTGCTAGGTATATAAGGAAAATCAATATGTCAAAAATAAATGTCAAAGAGATATCTATACTCCCGTGTTTATTGCAGCAGTATTCACAATAGCCAAGATTTGGAAGCAACCTGTTTCCATTAACAGAGGAATGGATAAAGAAAAGGTGGTACATATACATCTTTTCAATCATAAAAAGAATGAGATTCTGTTATTTGCAATGACATGGATGGAACTGGAGGTTATTATGTTAAGTGAAATAAGATAGGCATAGAAAGATAAACTTTGCATTTTCTCTTATGGGAGCTAAAAATATTAAAACAGTTGTGCTTTTGGAGATAGAGTAGAATGGTGGTTACCAGAGCCTGGGAAAGGGTAGTATGTGCAGGGGGCAAATAAGTTGGGATGGTTAATGAGTACAAAAATATAGTTACATAGAATGAATAAGATCTAGTATTGATAGCACAGAAGGATAACTATAGTCTACAATAATTTGTTTTACATTTAAAAATAAAAGCATATAATTGGCTTATTTGCAACCCAGAGAAAGGATAAATACTTGAGATGATGGACACCCCATTTACTCTGATGTGATTGTTGTGCATTATATGCCTGTATTAAATGTATGTATCCCATAAACATATACATCTATTGTGTACCTGCAAAAATTAAAAATATAAAGTTTTCAAAAATTATCTTTTCTTTCAAAACCAAGTTTTACATATCCTCTAACTTTATCCTTTTCCATCACAGTTGAACAAAGTTGTTTTGTATACATTAGTTTTGGACTCATGATCATTTTTGCTTTTGACGCAGTTGTGTTAAATTATAAATCAGTGGTGCTGCTTTTTAAAAACTAGCATCAGATTTCTATTTTCCCCATTTCTACTCATCTTTAAAAGAAAATAAGGGTAATTTTAGTAGAAAATCATGTGATTTACAAGTATAGTTGAACAAAGATGGTGATTATGTGGAAAATGTATTTACTAGAAGATATAACACTATGTTAGAAATAGTTATTCTTCAGATTTTAAAAGTTCAAATTCCAAATGTAACATACAGACTAAGAATATTAAAGTAGGCCCGGCATAGTAGCTCACACCTGTAATCCAGCACTTTGGGAGGCTGAGGTCAGTGGATCATTTGAGTTCAGGAGTTTGAGACCAGCTTGGCCAACATGGTGAAACCACATTTCCACTAAAAATATAAAAATAGCTGGGAGTGGTGGTGCGTGCCTGCAGTTCCAGCTACTCAGGAGACTGAGGCAGGAGAATCACTTGAACCCAGGAGGTGGAGGTTTCAATGAGCTGAGATCGTGCCACTGCACTCCAGCCTGCATGACAGAGCAAGACTCTGTCTCAAAAAAAAAAAGAATTTGAAAGTATAATATTTGAAAATACCAGTAAAATCAAAGGCAGTTTATTTGCAAATGCTTGAAATAAGTACTTGGTTATGCATTGTACATATGATTATACACTATTGTATATATCATTATGTATTACATGTATTTGTTATATATATTGTTATAATTATACACATGTACCTGTGAGCATAGTAGTTTACCTTGTTACTCATTTAGGCAAGTGGAGAATAAGGTATTAGGTCATTGTTGGGTTCAGTGACATTTTGGAATTCTGAACCAGGAATGATGTGTTGAAAGTAAAGACTTAAAGGTTCTTCCTTGCTTCCAGAGTGAATTGTTTACTGTTTCACTTATTTAGCCTTTCAGTGTTTTTACTTTAACCCTTTGAGATAAGAGAAATACCACTTAATAAAAAGCAAATGCTAGTAGTACTAACAATTTTGACAATTGGTCATAAATACTTTGGTCATTAATTACATTTTTGTTACCTTTGAAATACTGCAGCATTATTTACTTTCAGTTAGCACTTACTGCAGCTAGCAGTTAAGATACTTAAAAGCTTTTATATTCTTTCCTTCTCAACTGTGAGCACCTTGAGGGTACTCTTGTCTTGTTTTTAATTGTGTTCTGTGTTAACAATGCCTGGCACTGTCGATTTTCAGGGAATGTCAATTGAGGGAAAGAAGTAATGGAAATTCACTCTTGTAATCCAGTTGTCTTTATACGATTTGTGAAATCACCTAGTAGTATGCATGGAATAATCACTGTGGTGTATTTGTGGTGAACGGCAAGAAAGTAAATGAATGGAACATGTGAAAATCTAGGCATCCTACTTTAGTCCATTGTATTAACTAGCTTCCTATATGTTTCTCTTGGCTAAAGCTTCAGCTTAAAATCATTGTACTCAGGGTATAGTGTTCTCAACAGTTAGTCCATGCTGCCTTTTCTTCTCCATCTGCTGCCAGACCAATGACCGGCATGTGGTGTATGTGTGGTGGGTTCATGAAGTAAATGTGTATATGATCTGATGTTGACTGGGCACCAAGTATTCAACATTGCCCTAGAGATTCCAGCTTTGGCATGCTGCACATGTACTGTCTCTACTCAGTCCTAAGTGATCAAAACTTGTACCTCTCTCAGATGAAGTGGCTTTCTGTGAAACCTGTGGCAATAAATGTTAGTAGCAGGAACCCATAGAAGGAGAAGCAGATAGGCTATGGCAGGTCACATCAGTTTTCTTGAAGCTGTGACAAACAGCTGTGAATCTTGACACATCCTCACCTTTGCTTTGGAGAGGCTGGCAAAGGACCCTATGGGTAGCTGTTATCTGTCTCAGAACTTGGCAATACCAATTTCTTTTAGCCAGGTGGCTTAGATTTTGACTGGGAGCCTTATAGCAATGAGAATTCTCAATTATATAGTTTATTGATTGCTCATAGTCTTTTCTGGAACAAGGGAAAGAATGAGACAGTGATAGAAATTGAATAATATTATATTGAATAATAAAATATTTATTGGACTCCCTTGTATTCTGTTAGTCTATAATTATGTGTTGTAATTAAGATTCTTTCCCCATTAACTAATAATGAAAATAGCTAACTTTATTGAGTACTTAACTCTCTGCCAAGTACTGTACTGGATTCTCTTTATTCTATTACAGTAACTCACAATCTAGGTTTTATCATCAGCTTGAAATCCATAGTGACATATCTTTCACAAAAGGATAAACAACTCATTTTTATTCAACAGCCATTTGTGTTTTTTGTTTGTTTTTTATTATACTTTAAGTTTTGGGATACATGTGCAGAACGTGCAGGTTTGTTACATAGGTATACATGTGTCATGGTGGTTTCCTGCACCCATCAACGTGTCATCTACATTAAGTATTTCTCCTAATGCTGTCCCTCCCCTAGCCCCAAACCCCCTGACAGACCCCAGTGTGTGATGTTCCCCTCCCTGTTTCCATGTGTTCTCATTGTTCAATTCCCACTTATGAGTGAGAACATGCAGTATTTGGTATTCATTCCTGTGTCAGTTTGCTGAGAATGATAGTTTCCAGCTTCATCCATGTCCCTGTAAAGGCCCTGAACTCATCCCTTTTTATGGCTGCATAGTATTCCATGGTGTATATGTACCACATTTTCTTTATCCAGTCTACCATTTGGGTTGGTCCCAAGTCTTTGCTGTTGTGAACAGTGCCACAGTAAACATACGTGTGCATGTGTCTTTATAGTAGAATGACTTATAATCCTTTGGGTATGTACCCAGTAATGGGATTGCTGAGTAAAATGGTATTTCTGGTTCTAGATCCTTGAGGAATCGCCACACTGTCTTCCACAATGATTGAACTAATTTATACTCCCACCAACAGTGTAAAAGCGTTTCTGTTTCTCCACATCCTCTCCAGCATCTTCAACATCCATTTGTACATGCAGTGAATATTGCGTGGATAAATGTTGGGAAAGCCCCACTCTGTGAGTTTGAGCAGCGGGTTTTCAGAGCTATACTCGTTATGCTATCTTTACAGGGATACAACTCTAAGCTTCTGATAGGTAAAATCTTACAAAGTTGGATTAGGGACTCTAGACGGGCATAAGGGAAGACCAAAGATGACCTTTGAGCCTTCTCTCCTATACCTCTTTTTAAAATCTTTTCCTGAAGAAAAGAAACCAAGATTGTGGGAGGCATGGTCCAGTCTTAACTTTTCTTATCTAATTTGTAAGTGTTCTAAGAAAACAAAACATGCACATTCTCCTTGAGCTCCTGTGTGAATATGAGAACAAAGTTTGCATTTAACACTGAACTTTACCTACTTCCCTAGTGAGAGGTGAATCCTATGTTTCAGTGGTTTTACTTGGCAGACAGGAAAATCAGTTGCCTTCTTAAGTAATGAATGATAAAGGTTTGCTTTAAATATGTAAGAAGCTATCAAAATTCGATGACACTAACTTAAGATTTTTGTTTCTTATAACGTGAAATCAGTAACGAAGACATTTTTTGTGTCTCTTAATAAGTTTACAGTTATTTGGCATATTTGTATATAAAAACATAAATATGTATATTTTTAGCTTAGTTTTAACATAGCATTTCTATACTTATGTAAACTATAGTTATTTTTAGTTGGAATAAGCTGTTGCCTCTTGGAATATAGAAACCACCTAAAATGTGAAATGAAAAAGGTAATGAAAATGTTTGTAAACACATTAAAGATTAAAACAGTGGCTGAGTCCAGTGAAAGGAAGTGATCCTATGAATTAGTAATGAAAGTGCATTTACAGCTTATTATCTTACCGGAGTCTCAGTTTTAACAGCTGCTGATACTTTAATAGAAGCCTGCATAGTCCATACTAATTTGAGTATTCATTCTGTTTATGGATTCAGTGTTTTTTAATAGAAACACTGAATGATGTGGCCTATCTTAAATTACCTCAAAGAGTCATTATAAAGATAAATAAAAATATTTTATAAACATGAAAGGTGCTTTCTCACTCTCTACGTATAGTCATGTGTAATATAAAAATTTTAAATTATGTATGTTTTATTGAGTGGTAGTTTTAAGAGTTTTAAACTTCATTTAGATCCCAGGAATATAATTTGTGACAATTTCTAAGTATATTGGACCGATATTGGTTTCTAAGCAAAGCACACATAGGTAATTGCTTTTAAATATTATGTTTGAAACAATACATTAAAAGTTAAGTAGCCATGTTGTGTTACACATTATTAAAATTATCTTGATAGTAATCACACACTGATTTGTTCCTTTTTAAATAAGGGGGGAAACAGAAAATAAGTGGAATTTATCTCATTTATTTTTGCACTGTACCAGATACTTACATAAGATATAAAGAAATCTTCGAGTCTCTGTTCAGAGGAGCTTATGGCATTAAAGGTGGGATGCAAAATATTTTTAAAATAGTTCAAAACCAATAAAAGCAATATGTGAATATTATATACCAAAGAATATGATAAAATTGATGTCTTAGAAGGGAAAAGATGAAAATTTTAAATAGAAGTTGCCTGATAAAAGTATGCTTATGATATTATAAGTTAGTTCATTTTATCATGAACTGTTCACTATGTTTTTATATCAAGTACATCTCAATCTTACTTCTGCCGATCTGTTGTTTTAGTAAAGAATCACCATCAGCCTTGTTGGAGCACTGGCAAAACGTGCGTCATATATCCTTTATTTCTAGGCATACTTCCGACAGGGTGTTGCCCTCCAGTACCTTGGACGTCATGCCGATGCCCTGGCAGCCTTTGCATCTGGACTGGCTCAAGACCCCAAGAGTCTCCAGCTTCTGGTGGGGATGGTGGAAGCCGCCATGAAATCTCCCATGAGAGGTAAATATGATAAAAGTACTTGGTATAACATTAATTTGAAGTAGAAAACTTCCAGCCTTCCAAGCATTTAAGCTCAGGCACAGAGAATTGATAGGCTATCAAATTTGCTAAGATTTGATATTTTAGACAAAGAAAGATCAAGAATCACTGCCAACAACTGACATTAATGAGGCAGAATAGTATGGTAGAAGGGCCACTCACCTAAAATTTTGTGGACCTATATTATATTCTTAAATTTTTTATTAACTAACTGTATGACCTTGGATAAATGGATTAACTTCTCTGGATTTTAGGATTATTTAAAAGCTCTTATAGTTTTTCTGTAGGTCTGAAATTCTGTAATTCTAAACCACCACACTTCTAGTAGGAAACTCATTCTTCAGCTGGACCAATATGCCTTCTAGAAATACTGAAATAAGAGAAGACATTTAACATTCTTATATTTCATAAAGGAAATATATATCTAATTGTAGGCTGTGTCTCAGATTTTTCAGAGGAGCATTAAAAGATTGTGTTGAATTAAAAGAAGAAAGAAACAAGACAGACACCAGTTTACATTATTTTCTCCCCGTTCCTACTTCTACTTTACACTGATTGTTATTCTGGAAAACAAAAGAATGGATTGAAAATGCTACTGTGGAGGTTGGAGGAGTTCTGAGGCCCAAAACAGATTGGCGTCATTTTGAGGAACATTGATTTTTTTGGGAATGAGTTCTTGGGAAGATTTGACTAAACATATATAGCAGTTGCTGTCTTTGGGGAGTGATGGAGACCGTGAGGCAGATTTATGGTAAACAGTAGACAGCTAATAATGATTCATTTTAAACAGGGTATGCCAAGCAGAACTCTGTTTTTTAGTCTGAAATGGTATGTTTTTAAATTTTTCATGTGGAAAAATGAACCTCTGGCAGCATCATTTAATATTTTATCTAGTTTTGAAAATGTTTGCATCATTAGATATTTTAAATATACTGGCTAGTATTATATTTGGCTCAAAATATGTGCCAAATAAAAGTTTGATGAACCAAATGGTACTCATTTGATCTCTGGGTAATTCATTTGTATAAAAAATATTTTCCTGAAATTTAGGGATTTCATGTTTTAGGAAAAAAGTGTTAAGAAAACCTCTCTTCATGTGATTTTATAGACTGTACAAAGCTGAGGTTTTGCTACAGGCTGAACCCCCTCGGGGACCTGCTGTTAATAAACTCTGACTTAGAGCAGATGCATTTTGGAGTGCCTGGGCTCAGGGAGCACGGGCAGAATGGACAACAAGAAAAAAAAATCATCTTATTTCTCCATTTTCTAGTTTTTTCTTGTTGCCTCCTTATACCCCTCCACAAGGAATTTACATGAAACATTTTTATTTAATTAATGAAGATATTACCTCTTTATTCTGAGGTGCTTCTGCTGCTGCCTTAGAATATTGGAGTGAATGTGTTGAGATCAGCAAAATCATACTTGCCATTTTGCCTTTGAAGCAATCTATTTAGATAAATGTAAGGAAATCTTCCCTGCACTGCTAGAAATAGCTCAGAGCTGCTGTCACTCTTAGGGTTTCTGTACCAGGCTCTTTCCCATCTTATGTAAGTGACCTAAGGCTGAACCTGGAAAAGCAGCTTCTTACTGGTGCCTGGAGTGCTTCAATATCTTCTTCTCTTCCCTTAAGGCAATTTAATTTATCTCATCTATTTTTAGCATTGCCTTTACCACTGTATCTATTCCAGGTGGGCTTTTCTTATCAACAATTTATGAAGTCTGTGGCTTTGCACAGTGTTGTTCTGTGCATCATCCCACATCTTAATAACCTCTCTTTTTGTTATATGGTTGTAATTGACAAAATTTCTCATCATTTGCTGCCTACTTTTTTAGCCATTGTTTATTTTAGCCTCCTGCAACTTCCTAAGTTTTGCCATTGTCGCATAGCTGTGCAGTTTGAGTCACTTTACATATACATCTGATCTGTTAATGTCAGTTGTTTTTGTTTCGTAATTTTTATTTTTATTTTTATTTTAAAGGCTAGTCAAGTGAAGCAGTGCGAGTGGAGAAGGATAAGTCTGTAACTGGTTTTGATCAGTTAGTTGTAACTGCTATTGCACTCAGACCAGCTTGTTTTGTAATCCTTAAATGCAAGAGAAAACTCTCTGGTCCAGGTGCTTCTATAAGCAGACAAAACTCTCATGACCTGCACAGTGTTCCTGTGGTTTGGTCTTTGTGGAAGTTTTAAGATTTTTTTTTTTTTTTTTTAAGGCAGGACCAATCTATATTAATATACCCTTTCCCCCATATAAATACATTATATTTTTCCACGTTGAAACTCATTTGATTTTTTATTATTGTTGCCAACATTTCTAAATGAATTAAATCTGTTTTAGTTTCACTCATGCACGCAAATCAGATATCAGCTAAACCTTTTCTCCTGTGGATATTACTTATTTTATATGATGTATTTCTCTTAAATCATTAATGAAAATATAAATATAAATTGATATTTTCTTTTACATGACTTCTCAAGTAATCATTTTACCATATTCTATTTCTTTTTTTGATAACGTTTCAGCAATTTCAGTTTATTGTATGTTAAAAACATTTAAGCAAATTTGGATGTTGTACCATACTATTACTGCCAAAAGTGGATTTAATAATGTAATTACTAAATGAGATTGAGTTTACCTTTATTTGTTCCTCTAAAGATGCTAGGGGTGCGTCTTGCTGGGGACCTTTTGTGTATATTGTCTTTCTTCCTGTTAATTCTGCAATGTAAAGACTGTTAAATTTGTGGGCTATCACCTGTTGTGGTGTTTCTGCCAGTTCCTGGGGACCCAGGGAAGCTGATTTTTTGAAGTGCTGATGGAAAATGCCTGTTAAATGTATAAGCTTTTCTTGCAGGGTCAAGTTGGGGCTCACCTTTTATTTGCCTAATTGTCTACCCTAGTGGGCTCATTCCCTCTGATTCTCTTTTAGGTGGGAGTCTCTTTTCACAGGAGGCTTCCTTCTGAAGTGTTATATTAAAAACACAGGCTTTTCCCCCCAAAAAGATTGGAATCTAATTCCAGCACTGCCATTTGCTAGTCCATTGGCTGAGAAAGGTTGCTTCCCTTCTCTATACTTCATTGTGTTTCCGTAGAGGGAAATTATAATATCCATCTCCTAATGTTGTTTTGAAAGTCAGGAACTGGCATCTAATGGCAGGCCTCTGCAGTGTGATGCCATTCTTCTTACTGAGGAGTGAAAGCAGCAGCAGTACTAATTGCTCTTATGTTTAGGGCAAGTGTAGTGGTGTGGATGTGGAATGAACACTGCATAGTACATAAGTTCCTCTTTATGAGCACTCACTGGAGAAGTTTCTCTCAGGCCTTAGTATAGAAGACCTTGCCTCTCTTTCCTTCTTATATCCAGATATTCTCAACTTAAACTTCCTGCAGTTCCTAGAACACATTATGGTTTCTCATATCTCCAATTTCTATTCAGGTGCCACTTCCTATGGGAAGCCTTCCCAGACCTACCCTAATAGAGTTAATAACACCTTTCTCTTTTGGGGTCCCGTGGCACATTTTACCACTTCTAAGAATTCTGGATTTAAAGTTGTATTATTATTATTATTATTATTATT
>NW_016107733.1:1894463-1896530 GCF_001604975.1 Cebus imitator | reverse complement strand
ACTTTTGTCACCTAAACTGGAAGGAACATTATGACCTAAAACAAGGTAGAAAGATCCATTGTCTCTTGTCCATTATCTATCTCTGGTTAAAAGACTAATCTGTGTCACTTCAAAATGGCAGTCTTGATTCTTCAGCATAAAAACCACTTAAGAAGGTGCCAATGCTTTCCTTTGTCCTAAAAGAGTGCAGAGAATCCCCTGCTGTGTTTCAAATGTGTGAGAGCTAAAAGTACAAAATGTACAAAAATAACGAAGTTGTATTTTCTTATTGAGGATACCCTTCCCAGAAGGATTAAAACATTAACAATTATAAAAATCCAATTATTTTCACTCTATAGGTCCTACCTTTTTCAGGTCTACATAAACTAGTAAGCCCTTAAAAACCTTCATAGGCACTCAGATATCCAATGAGAGAGACTGCTGGAAAAACAGTCTTGGCAGTTGTACCTCTGTTTCCCTAAATACTACCTAAATATCTTAATTCCTATGGGTTTTCACTTCCAGATTCCACCTATGCAGGGCTCCATGGCAGTTTCCATTAATCTTCAAATCTTCAGTCTATGAAAGCACAGATTCCTGAAAGGATGGCCTTAAATGACCAGGAGTGGGAGCAGTCTGTATCCCTGCTCCTGAATAACAACCTAACTGGACTCTCTACTACCTATCAGCACAGATACACCTCCAACTACCCAGCTGAACTTCAAGACTGATTTGACAGCCAATGATGCCGCTGACCCAGTCTGCATGGCTATGCGAAGGACACCAGTGAATTGGGAAAAGAGGCAAGAGGTGAGGAGACACCTGCCCTGGGCCACAGATCTATGTAGTTCAGCAATCTCTAGCCCATCAGTACTCAAGGGGCTCTAAGCCACCTCTCTGTAAGTGAGGATGGAATTAGATGATACCACATTTCTGTCTGCTGTACACTCCTCCCAGTGTCTCCAAATGTTTTAGCATCTTACAGCAAAAATCTTAAGTTTGTCAGTTCTTGACTTAAAAAGAGCACAGCAATCTGTTTAGAATTCCTTGAACCCTCTATTTTAATGTGCCATTGTAGAAAATTCCCAATATCTTGTGTCCTTCATCTTTATAATTTATTAGACTTGTCATAAACCCCAATATTCTAATCTCTTATTGAATAATCCGTATTCAGTGTCGTTTCTCTTCAAACTTGACCTTCCCCTGCTCATTCCATTCTTAGCCATTTCCATTGGGTTCACAAGCTAATTCCCTTCTCATTCTATCCACTGGGTGCACCAGACCCACTCCCCCTTTGTATTATTAAAACACATGCCAGGCCAGGTGTGGTGGCTCACACCTGTAATCCCAGCAGTTTGGGAGGCGAAGGCAGGCAGATCACCTGAGGTCAGGAGTTCGAGACCAGCCTGACCAACATGAAGAAACCTACCACAAATACAAAATTATCCGGGCATGGTGGTTCATGCTTGTGATCCCAGATACTCAGGAGACTAAGGCTGGAGAATCACTTGAACCCAGAAGGCGAAGGTTGCGGTGAACCAAGATTGTGCTATTGCACTCCAGTCTGGCAACAGGAGCAAAACTCTGTCTCAAAAAACAACCACAACAACAACAACAAAAACCTGCCAATGGAATAAAAAAGAGTATTGGGCTTTAAAATGAGTTCAAATCTCGTTTCTACCTTGCCTATGGCCAAAAAGAAGCATCCTAATCTTGAGTCTCAAGATCTCTATCTAGAAAATCATTTGATCAAAACGTTCCACACAGATTGAAGTACTAGAAGATATTTTAATTAGTCCTAAGATTGCTTAAATTTCTGTAATTCTATGTGCTTTTGGTTCTGTCTATAGGAAAATTGAGAATACGTAGCCAGCAGAATTTGAAAACATAACAAAAGAAATGCCAAGGAAGAAAAGTCCTGGAAAAAGAAAAAATAAAAATAAAAAAGCATTATGGAAGTAGGCAGAAATACTAGCCTACAGGGAAAACAAAACTGGGAAGTTAATTTCTCTCCAAGACTTGCCAAAACTTGGTTTTGTAAAATTTCCAGTCCTATGGCCAAACCTTTACTCTGCCCTAAAAGTTTTG
>NW_016107733.1:1877418-1893233 GCF_001604975.1 Cebus imitator | reverse complement strand
AAAAGACACATTTGTCATGTTTTTCTCTGCTCTCACACCACAGCAATAATCGTCAACAAAGAAGGCTTCTGTGACCAAACGTGAAAAGGTTTTACCCACCAACAAGCAATCACTTCTGCAGATAACACAAACTGGGTGTCACCTAATTCAGTTCTCACACTGTCTACAGATAGCATCAGATTTCACAGGTAAAAGGCTGAGTCCCATGAGACTGCCTCCCTACATCAGTCCTAAGTCTGAAACTCCAGAACTTCTGACCAATCAGCTTCAAATTGGGGTTCCCAGGACTCCCTCTTTGGATTAAATTGAATTGCTGGAATGGCTCAAAGTACTCAGGGAAACACACTTACCAGCTATACTATGAATGACATTACAAAAGGTGCAGATAAAGAGATGCATAGTGCAAAGTATGGGGCTAGTGGCACAGAGATTCCATGCCCTCTCAGAACACACTACCCTCCAGGAACCTCCATGTATTCGGTGATGTCGAAGCTCTTCAAGCCCAGTCCCTTTGGGTCTCTATGAAAGCTTCAATACATAGGCATCACTAATTAATCACTGGCTGTTGATGACTGACAACCTTCAGCCCTTCTCTCCTCCCCAGAGTTTGCAGAGTGAGACAGAAGATCTCAACCCTCTAATTAGTCAAGTCTTCAGGATGGTGACCAGTTCCCCTCCTGAATCTACCTAGGTGCTTCCAGCCATTGATCATTAGCATACCAAAAGACATCACTTTGGAAAGTCTAAGGAGTTTAAGAATTGTACACCAAGAAATGAGTCAAAGTCCAAACACAGGTTTTACATCTGCAGTTTTGAATTATGTGGTTACAGCTACTAACAGTTTCTTGTATTCCAAACAGTTTTCCATTGAAAACTCGAGAAATAAACAAGTCATAAGTGCTAGTGTGCCAGTCTGAGAAGCACAATAAAATCTTGAGTTCTTGCCCTCTGTCCATACCAGGATGTGAATCATTCCTTTGTCCAGTGCATTCACACTGCGTGTGCTGTCCAGCCATTAGTCATCAACATGGTCTCCTCCTACATCCAGCCATCAACATCATTAAGGCCTGAAGGTCTAGAAACACTCAAAGTTGATAATCTTTTTTTTTTTTTTTTTTTTTTTGGAGTTTCGCTCTTGTTACCCAGGCTGGAGTGCAATGGCGCGATCTCGGCTCACCGCAACCTCCGCCTCCTGGGTTCAGGCAATTCTCCTGCCTCAGCCTCCTGAGTAGCTGGGATTACAGGCACGCACCACCATGCCCAGCTAATTTTTTGTAGTTTTAGTAGAGACGGGGTTTCACCGTGTTGACCAGGATGGTCTCGATCTCTTGACCTCGTGATCCACCCGCCTCAGCCTCCCAAAGTGCTGGGATTACAAGCGTGAGCCACCGCGCCCAGCCGATAATCTTTTTTCTGACTTAAGAGTCAGGGGGTGAATAAGTGGCCTAACACTACATGACAATGCCTACATCATTCACCTCACTTCATCTCATTACATAGGCATTGTATCACTTCATATCATCACAGGAAAAAGGGTGAGAACCATACCATATATTTTAAGAGACCACATTCAGAAACAGGGATTCTTGCAAAAACTTTCCAGCTGCCAGTGGAGAAGACCTCAAAAGATATTAATGTGTTACTCTGGCCAATACTCTTGGGGAAGGTGCTGGGTGTTTTACTTAGTTGTAGCTTTGTGCTCTGCCCTACATATAACAAGGCCCAAATTCACCTGTCATTTTACCTGCCACAGAAAGAACCACTGGAAAGATTACTGCTTTAAGAGCTTATCCACTCTGAACCACATCACAGAACAAGACTCTGTCTCAACAACAACAACAAAAAAGAAACAAACCTAATTGTTCCCGTGTAAAAATAAGTCTGGGTCGACACTAAATCTGAAGCATTCTCAATGCCATGAGACAGGACAGAAATACATTAAAAAATTATATTCCTGCTTTCTGTAGAAACAAAACTGTTGAACTTAAGGTTTTATAAGGCAAGTCAAGAAAAAGAGCAAAAAATGCAAAAGTAAAATTTGAAAGGCCATTTCATTATCAAGGGCTTATGATCATGAGACATTCGCAAACTATATATATTTTTCAAAACTTTGGTTCTGAATTTTGACATAAGTTGCAGTTTCATTCGAGGATGTCCAAGAGGTCAAATAAGACAATGTCATTTGGTATTTTCAGCCTTTTCTTTTCTTTTCTTTTCTTTTTTAGAGAACAGTAAACTTCTTTAGAGGAATAAATTGTCATAACTTCATAGGTTAAAGGCTCGTGAGTCATAATTCTAAGTGCATTTGTAAAATATGGTGGTGCATGCTTGCGTTCTGAACTTCTCAGCCTTAAACTCATATAGTAAATAATTCACAGATACAAACTGATTAAACAAAAGCCCCTTTTAATCTGACATTATTTTTTCTTTTCATTTTTTGTTTGAGACAGCATCTTGCTCTGCTGCCAGACTGGAGTGCAGTGGCACAATTTTGGCTCACTGCAACCTCCGCCTCCCGGGTTCCAGTGATTTCTGCGTCTCAGCCTCCTGTATAGCTGGGACTACAGACACATATTTTAATAGAGATGGGGTTTCACCATGTTGGCCAGGATCATCTCGGTCTCCCTACTTCATGACCCAACCGCCTCAGCCTCCCAAAGTGCTGGGAGATTTGAGCCACCATGCCCAGATATTTTTCTTTATCTTTATTCTCTTTCTTCATTTATCAGGAGCAGGAGAGTCTAATTAAATGTGGTAGAGTGGTATAAGGGAATACAGTGAAAAGTATAAAATGAATTAAACCAGAGCTAATCGTATCAATGTGGATACATCTGGAAAATAGAATACAAAGTAAACAAAAGAAAGTGGCAGAAAGATATGTAAAGTGTAGAAGCACTCACCATCCATTTTAGGACACAAAAATTCTGCATATTATTTCTGAGCATCACAATATAGTTAAGGATTTCAAAAAGGTATTGAAATGGAAAACAGCCAATGATATTGGTAGCCTCAATGATGTTCATGACGTTGGTTGCCTCTATGCAATTATTTTTTTAAAAATCTTTTATACCAAAAAGTCTCAAAACCACCATTTTAAAAGACTGTCCTTCAGTTATGAATGAATGATTACTTTCCTAGTTTGTAATAATCAAAGATGCCACAAACACACCCATACACACACATGCATACACAGTGTGCTCATTAGAACATCTCATTGGCTTCAGATCATCAGTGTAATAACATTAACAGGAAGTCTCTAATGTAAGACAGAAACTGACATCTAAGTAAAGCATTCCTTTAGGTAAACACCAGAACTCCAACTAGCACATAAGACATTGGAAATATCTCAGAGTCTCAAAATTCACTACTTTGAATCCCTGATGAGTATAAAAATTCCATATTGGAAATGTTATGCTATTCAAAATATTAAAATAGAAACATCTGAGTTAAAACTATTTTTAAAATTTTGCTTTCTTCTATATTTTTATGGAAATATGGATACCAACAATAACATTTATGCCAATGCCTTTCATTCAATTTAGAACAAAAAGAATTAGGGGTAAGAAGAATGTGACTACTTCCAATCATTTAACGTACTTATTTTCAGCATTCCATTTGTATTGGAAGTGTACCTGCTATCGATATCTGTACATTCTTTCTTTGTACTGCTTCTCTCACAACCGATCTTCCATTTCAGTGGTAGGTTGAATGAGTTTTAAAAGAAAATAACTAATAAATCATATATATTTTATACAATATAAAGTTATTAATTAAAAATAAATATATATAATTACCTTCAAGGAAGGATATTATTCAGGAGGCCCTACAAAGCAAAGGGGACATGTCATCAATTATATGTAGGTATGACCAGGCCAACCAAGCATTCATGCAGTGTTATCAAGCTGAGTCCTCATGCCTGGCTATGAAAATAATTATTAAGGTTTTGAGGGTTCTTTTTGGCATCTTCTTTTCATTGCCTAGGACAGCAATGTGATGGAAATACATTGAGTAAAATAGGAATATGGGATCCCTAAATCACAAAGTTTGTATTTCAAAAGTGAGATTGCTTCAAATGCCTATAACTAAAATAGAAAAGTATGGATATTAATGTGAACACATTGGGCTGATAAGGATAAAAGGGACCATTAAACAGTGGAGCAAATCATAAGCTGAGAGAATCAATGTCAAGGCTGATGGTGAATGCTACAGAGTATTTAAAGTTGGAACATCAGAGGCATTCATGCCAGAACACCACAAATATTTATCATGTGCTTCCCCTTTTCCTGTCACTTAGGAAATACACCGTTGAGATGCCAGTTCAGGTGAATGTGTGATTCACCTCTCATCAAAGAAAGTGTTCTAAATTGATCAGCTATGATACAGACTTACAAAATAACAGTTTCTCAAAATTCTCATTTTCCCATTCCCACATGGCTACTGAAGCACCTACATTTCTCATATCCTCTTGTTTGATCTTAAGAGTTCCTTGATCCACTCATGCAAGACTTAAAACATCAAGTAAACCATACAGAATAAGATTTCAATATCAAAATACTTGCCAAAAGAGAAAACATTGAATTGCCAGTCTTGATAGAAAAGAATAAACTTTTATATTTCAAGATCAGTGCAGTGTTCTTAGAAAATGACAATTTTGATACTCACAAATTTTATAATATGACTGCTTCTAAAATTAGCTAAGTTTGGCATGTCATCTTACTCTGTAAATGACTTTTATGAAACAGCTATCATATCAAAGAACTGGCTGACCCCCCAAAAAAATTAGTCAAAATACAACTTAATCACATCTTATTCACTCATGTCAATGAAACTTCTTGCTCCGAGGCCTGACAACTATGAAGAGAAATTAGCAGTTGTGGTTTACCCCAATTCTAGCACTCCCTACTACCTCCAGTACTCCATAGCAATAACTGTTTTTGCTGGGTATATGTCCAAGGAACTGGAAGTGAGTTGCCTCAAGCTTCCTTGGTTTTGACTGCAAAGTCCCCCAATAAACCTTTTTTTCTTCCTCCTTCCTTGCCCTTTCACAATCCCTCTTCCTTTGCAAAAGTAATCTTTAGATCTGTCATCCAATGCTTCTCTTCCTAACTGCTTTTTATGGATAATTGCAACCACTTTTTTCATCTGTATTCAGCAGTAGTATACACCAACAATTTCTGTTTTCATCTCAATTCTGCTTCCTCTGTGGCTAGAATCCTGCTTCAGAAATAAAAGGAGATTAATGCCTTCCCTTGATTCTGTTATTTATTTAAATTGCTGTTCAATGGTTCTTTTTCCAGATTTCTCTAAAGGAAGGCTATTTCCTTGTTATTCAGAGCTGTGTCCAAGGAACAGCACCAACACCACCTGAGTACTCCTGAGGAGGGCAGAATCCCACACATGCTGAATGAGAATGTCCATTTTCCAGAAGCTCCCCAACTAATTCATGAAAATTTGGATACCCCGTTCTACACTAATATGCTTCCACATTTGTTTACCTTAATTGCCCATCTGAAACTTAGCCTCAATTTCTTCCCTATTAAGTCCCTGAATTTAATTCTGCATTATAAGCCGTAATGTTTCTAATACACTTTCAATCAGGCTATACCTTCTCTAACTTCCTCTTCATAAATCACATGACACTATTCAATTATGTTAATTTGGCCTATATGATACTATCCGATGAAGTTATAACATTTTCTATAAAACTAAATTATGGCCATACATGGCTGACCATCTATGGTGATATTCATCTATTGTAGATAAAACACAGATCTGTATGGTAAGGGACCTCAATCCTTAATGCCTCTCCAATAGTGAGAATGACAGCAAGAGCAGGAAGAAGTTAATTCTCTGACACATTGTGGTGCTGGAAGCTGACATTACCTTCTTTCCTATTTCTATCACTCTGTTCTTCCTTCTTCTACAAATCAATTTGACTTTACTACCCTCCTTTACATACACCCGCGTACTGTTTCTTCATTTATTCTATGTACACTCTACCCTCCTCATTCTTTCTCTCTTTTATTCATTTCCTCTTCCCTCTTTCCTGATTTTCCTCAGATCTTAGAATATCTTAAAATGGGAACTAATAATTCAGCTCCTTTAATGGTACTCTCAATAGACTCAACTGCTGACCCCTGATTAGATATAAAACTTATCACCATTTTACTTCTCCTTTACTTACTATAAAATTAATAGAACATTTTCTTTAGCTATTTTAATATATTAGTGTTCTAATTTAAAAAAAAAAAATTCCATCAAATGACTTTTTAAATCAAATAGTATTCTTACCTTCTTTTACATTGACTATACCGTGTTTTTTGTTTTGTTTTGTTTTTCCATTTTCAGGTCCAGGTAAAGGCTCTGACAGTTTCTGAAGGACACACTGCTGAGGTAATATCAAGCATGAGTTTCCGTTTAAAAAATTATAATGAGTTTCATAAAGACTTTCTTATCAATTTTTTTTTCTTTTTTTAAAACAGTGTCTCTGTCACCGAGGGCTGGAATGTAGTCGCGTGATTATGGCTTACTGCAATCTCAACCTCCCGACCTCAAGCAGTCTTCCCATCTCAACTTCCTGAGTAGCTGAAACTACAGCTGTGTACCATCATGCTAGGCTACTTTTTTATTGTTATTTTTGTAGAGACAAGGTCTCACTATATTGCCCAGGCTGGCCTCAAATTCCTGGTGTTGTGGGGTTTTTTGTTTGTTTTGTTTTTGTTTTGAGACAGTCTCGCTCTGTCACCAGGCACTAGGCTGAATCGCAGTGGCATGATCTCAGCTCACTGCAACCTCCTCTACCCGGTTCAGGCGATTCTCCTGCCTCAGCCTCCTGAGTAGCTGGGACTACAGGCATATGCCACCACGCCCAGCTAATTTTTTTTTTTTTTTTTTTTTTTTGTATTTTAGTAGAGACAGGGTTTCACCATGTGGCCAGGATGGTCTTAATCTCTTGACCTCAGATCCACCCACCTCAGCCTCCCAAAGTGCTGGGATTACAGGCATGAGCCACCATGCCCGGACCAAACTCCTGGTCTTAAGTAATCCTTTCACTTCTGCCTCCCAAAGTGTTGAGATAACCAATGTGCACCACCACAACCCAGCACTAATCAGTTTACTTAAATAAATCTCAGTTTACCCAAGCTTGGTGGCTGACTCTTACAATCCTAGCCTTTTGCAAAACCAAGGTAGGTGGATTGCTTCAGCTTGGAGTTCAAGACGAGCTTGGACAACATAATGAGAACCTATCTCTACAAAAAAATATATATATATATATACCAGAATGAGTTAGTCATTGTGGTGTGTGCCTGTAGTCCTAGCTACTGATGCTGGAGGATAACTTGAGCCTGGGAGGTGGAGACTGTAGTGAACCATGCCACCGCACTCCAGCCTAGGCAACAGAGCAAGACTCTGTCTCCCCCAAAATTTCAATTTAGTATTTTAAAACTAATTTGACTTAAAAAATAAGAGGAGAAGCATGTACTGAAAACCAAAGCATTCCAGTAGAGAATGTCATCTACACTTTCTAGGTCAGCCTTAACCTGTTACCTTCTTATGTCCATTGACTTGCTTATCCAAGTATGGCAGCCCAAAGGAAACATATTCACAGACAAACTATTAGCACGTGCATATCTCAGTCAGGAACTAGCTTCAAATTACCTAACTCCACTTTGCAGTCTCCACCAAAAAGAAAAAGAAAACATTTAAAAAATACATATTGGCAGCCGAGCGCGGTGTCTCATACCTGTAATCCCAGCACTTTGGGAGGCTGAGCCGCGCGTTATCATGAGGTCAAGAGATTGAGACAATCCTGGCCAACATGGTGAAATCCCGTCTCTACTAAAAAATACAAAAAGTAGCCGGGTGTGGTGGCACACACCTGTAGACCCAGCTACTAGGGAGGCTGAGGCAAGGCAGTTGCTTAAACCCAGGAGGTGGAGGTTGCAGTGAGCCTAGATTGTGCCACTGCTCCCCAGCCTGGCATGTGGTGACAGAGCAAGACTCTGTCTCAAAAAAAAAAAAAAAATATATATATATATATATATATATATATATATATATATATATATATGCATGCCAGGTGCATTGGCTCACGTTTGTAATTTCAGCACTTTGGCAGGCCGAGGCTGGTGGATCACCTGAGGTCAGGAGTTTGAGAGCAGCCTGACCAATGTGGTGATACCCTGTCTCTACCAAAAATTAAAAAAAATAGCCCAGATTGTTAGTGTGCACCTGTAGTCCCAGCTACTTGGGAGGATGAGACAAAAGAATTGCTTAAACCTAGGAAGTGGAGGTTGCAGTGAGTGAAGATCACACCACTGCACTCCAGCTGGGTGAAAGGGCAAGACTCCATCTCAAAAACTTATATTATATATATATATATATATATATATATATATATATATATACACACACACACACACACACACACACACACACATATATAAAAAATATATAATATAAATATTACTTGGTGTAATACAATATTAAAAATTTTAAATATCCTCATAAATATTTCAGTGTTAAGATATTTATGATAGAAAACTTGGAAATATGTCATATTGAGCATCAATAGAACACCACAGAAGATGCTTCATTTAGGTAAACAAAGACTTGAAAAAACCTACATATTTTTTGATAAAATCTTTACTGATAGAAAAATAAGGTTGAATGGCATGATAATATACTAATAATTTTTTTATGTTATCTTTAAATAAAAACAAGCAAATATGTGATCAACTGTGCAACTATTTTATTTTTTTTATTATACTTTATGTTCTGGGGTAGAGGTGCAGAACATGTAGGCTTGTTACACAGGTATACACATGCCATGGTGATTGGCTGTATCTGTCAGGCCAGGGACATTGGATCACACCTTTAATCTTAAGATTTTGGGAGGCCAAGGTGGGTGGATTGCTTGAACCCAGGAGTTTGAAACCAGCCTGGGAAGAATGGTCAAACACCATCTGTGTTTGACCATTAGCTGGGCATGGTAGTGCATACCTGTAATCCTAGATACTCAGAAAATTGAGATGGAAGGATCACATTACCCTGAAAGGTCAAGGCTGCAGTGAGCTGAAATTGCACTACTGCACTTTAGCACAGGCAACAAAGTGAGACTGTCAAGAAAGAAAAGAAAAGAAGAAAAGGAAAAGAAAGAAAGAAAAGAAAAATAGAGAGCGAGAGAAAGAACAAACTTCAAAAGTGTAGCAAGCCTTCTTTAAAAGGAAAAAAAAGAACATTTATTTAGGAAGCATTTAAATGTGACAGGATTCTATTTCACATTTGTTGTACATAGTGTAATCATAAAAAATAATTATGATGATGGCTTTCTGCCCATTCCAGGGTGTTAAGAGCAAAATGATGAATAGATATGATCCTTTGTTCTCTCCATTCAGAATTTCCTTCTCTTAGATTTTCATATGGCTGGATGTTTCTCATCCTGTAGTTGGCAGCTTCAGTATCATACTCAGAGAGGTCTTCTCTGACCACAGATTTCCATTCCTCTCCCATTCCCATCCTAACTACAAAATTCCTTGACATCTTCTAACATTTTCTATTTTCTTTGTAGAAAGCATTTATAGTGAAAAGTATTTGCTCTTTCTTTTTCTGTTCCTAATACTATAGCATAAGATGTCATCTTGTATATTCAGCATCTCACTGACTCACACAGTTTGTGATCTATAACCAAAATAAATTCTAGGTCAAAACACTTTTAAATTTCATCAGGAAGTCTCATGTGCTAAACCGCTGTGCTCTTACAGGACATCTTCTGTTGTAGTAGCCTGCTGAAGCTGAAGATGCCCCTACCCCAAATTTAAAATCCCCATGCCATTTCCTACTTTCCCATTCTTTTCTTGATGCTACTGCCATTTTATCATCCTCAGGTTTACAAAAATTTTCCTCGAGTTTTACTAAGTCACTGAATACTGTTGTGATCATTTTTTCTCACATTTGTAAACCTATTTTCCAGTTAACAAATGTTTTTACATTTCCGACTACTTTTGTTCATTACACATACTGAGAGTTACCATTAGTACCATTTTTATGAACGAGGTCAATGACAATCAGATAAAGAATTTTTCCCAAGATCCCATACCTAGGAAGTGGCAGAACCAGGATGCTAACATGTCTTTTGACTTCTACTGGTGCTGTTAAACTATACACCAGCTGCTTCTAGTGAAAAGTCAGGCCCCTCCCATTTCTCTCCACAGTCATAGCATTAGAATACGCCATTATTATTTTATAATACTTCTGCTGCTATAAGTGTAGCTGCCACAAAAGTACTCAGTGTTTTCTTTCTGAAAATGACTTCTACTTACTACAACACTCAACTAAATTGTTAAACTACAGTCCCACATAGTTACTACTCCCCATGATTTTTTCTTAACTTAAAATGTTCACTCTAGATCTATATTGGACAATCAAAATATATAAACATACTAAAATCCCAGCATTATCTTTTCAAATTCTAATTTCAGTAAAAACTACAAACTGTTTTTCTCTAACTCTCCTTATGATTTTGCACATCCAGATATACCTCAGAATGATACATTTGGCCACAGCTTAACCTGAAATAATTCTTTAGATTTTAGATAAACTTACTTTCAGAACACAAAGTGATTTTTTTGCACATTCTAAACTTTATTTTTCTGGCACTATACTATACTTCCTTCTTAAATGAATCATGCAAATTAGCAGAATTATACTATGAAGCAGTAATTTACTTAGCACATATATACTTTATTATCAGCTCAAAAACATGAGAAAATCATTATGGGCATAAGCTGGAAATAATTATTTGCATAAATCACTTCTTGTGGGGGGGAATGAGAATTTAGTTTATAGTAATACCTTATTTAAGTGGGATCGCATTGCAAATAGTATTCATTGCTTTTATTCCTTTTGTCAAAAAGATAAAGATAAGTGCATAAATTTACCTCTTCCAAAGAAAAGGAAAAGAAAAAACAAGAGTAAATCTTGTGGGTAATAATTGTTGAATGAAAGATGCACATAGATAATGAAAGAGAAAGCTGTAACTAAATATGCTGACAATGAAGACACAGATGGACTGAAAGACCAGTCACTAAAGAAATGAGATCTGTGAGAAAAAAATTAGGTGGGGATAAATCATTTTTAAAATGTGAGGATGAAGGGAGAAACAACAAAGAAGCCTAACTAGTCAGTTTAATGTGAGCTTCAGCCAAGAGAGAAAAGAAACATGACATACCATAAAGTACATGGAGAAATAGATATGTAACCGAGCCTTTTGTTCCTTTATAGCTGTAAAAATACAGGTTAATACTTGTGCTACAATTAGTTTTTTTAAAAATATTTCTGTGATACAGAGTTTAATTTTATTACTATAAAACATTCAATTAGCTAGACATGGTCATCTACCATTACCTGAAAGACTGTTATTATTACAGAGATGGAAAATTAGAACTTTCCATCAACTTTCCACCTAGAAGAAGAATTGGTCACCAGAATTCTAAAGAGTAATGCATGGCCTATAAAAGTGTATTTATTAGAGCACGAGCTGGGGCTAATAAAATGTTTAAGAAATTTTAGTCTAAAATCATAATCTAAGATTCCAGTTGAATTATACTAGAAAATATATTGTGATTGATAAAAACTACCTTGATGAAGATGGCCATTTAAGAACAGCTCAGGGTTGCAGCTCCCAGTGAAAGTGCAGAAGGTGAGTGGATGCTGCATTTTTATTGCCTATGGACCAGGAGATTCCCAGGCAGAGGAGCCCCACAGGTCGCCGGCGTGGCTGTTTTGGCCGGCGCGGTTCTTTTGCTTGACACGGCTGCTTTGCCTCGCGTGGCTGCTTTGTACTGGCCGGCGGTTCTCTGTACAAAATACACTGGCCCGGGGGCCCTTTTGGCTGACGATTGGAGCCCCGGGAAGTCTCTCATTCATCTGATTAAAGAGGGGTCTGAAGGCCGGGCGCGGTGGCTCAAGCCTGTAATCCCAGCACTTTGGGAGGCCGAGGCGGGTGGATCATGAAGTCAAGAGATCAAGACCATCCTGGTCAACATGGTGAAACCCCGTCTCTACTAAAAATACAAAAAAACATTAGCTGGGCGTGGTGGCGCGTGCCTGTAATCCCAGCTACTCAGGAGGTTGAGGCAGGAGAAATGCCTGAACCCAGGAGGCGGAGGTTGCGGTGAGCCAAGATCGCACCATTGCACTCCAGCCTGGGTAGCAAGAGTGAAACTCCGTCTCAAAAAAATAAAAAAAGAGGGGTCTGAACAGGGAGCCAGGCCAGGAGATTCCTGGGCAAAAACAAGCGCCACGAATCCCAGCGCAACTATTTAAGCTGATGCAGTGAGTCACCATATGGGAAAACACACAGATCCTGGTGCCTTTTTAATAGACGACTGGAACAGCTGGGAAAGGCTCTGGGGCAGGGAGCCAGCTGGGCTCAGCTGGCCCCACCCCCACAAAAGAACAGCAATCAGAAACTCTCTGGATTGAGAGTTTCACAGCAAGCACAGCAGAACCCTGGACGGTCTAGCTCTGTGGGGGAGGGGCTTCCACCATTACCGAGGCACTCCACCACTACAGAGGTAGTCCGCCATAGCTGAGGCAGCCCGCTGTTGCCAAGCCAGCCCGCCATTGCTGAGCCTGCCTGCCACTGCCAAGGCAACCTGCCATTACAGAGAGAGTCTGCCAATACACAGGTGGGCCACCATTGCCGAGGCAGTTCTAACTATACCCATATAAACAGGACTGCAGGGAAGTTCACAAGCAGCTGGGCGGAGCCCACAGCAGCTCAGCAAAGCCTCTGCAGGCAGAAAGTGACTAGGCTGCCTCCTTGCTGGGCACGGCAGCCCTGAAAAAAAGAAAAAAAAAAGCCAGCAGCACAACGGAAACTCATAAATAAAGCCCTAACTCCCTGGGACAGAGCACGTGGGAACAAAAAGCGGTTTATGTGTTCTGCTACTGCAGACCTAAACGTGCCGCCCAGAAGCTCTGAATGAACAATGGAGCTCACAGCTCAGCACTTGAGCTACTATAAAGGACAGACTGTCTCCTCAAGCAGCTCCCTGACCCCTGTATATCCAAACAGTCACCTCATAAAGGAGAGATCAGACTGACATTTGGCAGGTATCCTGGGACAAAGCAGAAGAAGAAACTGGTAGCAACCCTTACTGTTCTGCAGCTGCTGCAGGTGATCCCCAGGCAAGAGGGCCCGGAGTGGACCTTAGCAGACCTACAGCAGAGGGGCCAGACTGTTAGAAGGAAAACTAAAACAGAAATAACTTCATCATCAATAAACAGAACGTCCACTCAAAGACTCAATCTGAAAGTCAGCAACTACAAAGACGACAAGTAGATATATCCATAAAGATGGGAAGCAACCAGCGCAAAAACGATAAAAACACCTGAAACCAGAACACCTCTCCTCTTGCAAAGGATCACAACTCCTCACCATCAAGGGAACAAGGTTGGATGGAGAACGAGTGTGATGAAATGACAGAATCAGACTTCAGAAGGTGGGTAGTAAGAAACTTCTGTGAGCTAAAAGAACATGTTCTAACCCAATGCAAAGAAACTACAAACCTTGAAAAAAGATTTGATGAAATGTTAACAAGAATGGACAACTTAGGAATATAAGTGAATTGATGGAGCTGAAAAACACAACACGAGAACTTCACGACGCATGCACAAGTTTCAAAAGCCGAATTGACCAAGCAGAAGAAAAACTCAATGAAATAAAACAAGGCATGATTAGAGAAAAAAGGGGAAAAAGGAATGAACAAAGTCTCCAAGAAATGTGGAACTATGTGAAAAGACCTAATCTACGTTTGATAGGTGTACCTGAATGTGAGAGAGAGAATGAATACAAGCTGGAAAATACTCTTCAGGATATTATCCAGGAAAACTTCCCCAACCTAGCAAGGCAGGCAAATATTCAATTCCAGGAAATACAGAGAACACCACAAAGATATTCCTCATGAAGAGCAACCCCAAGGCAAATAATCATCAGATTCACCAGGGTTGAAATAAAGAAGAAAATGCTAATGGCAGCCAGAGAGAAAGGTCAGGTTACCCACAAAGGGAAGCCCATCAGACTCACAGCAGATCTCTCAGCAGAAACCCTACAAGCCAGAAGAGAGTGGGGGCCAATATTCAACAACCTTAAAGAAAAGAACTTTCAAGCCAGAATCTCATATCCAGCCAAACTAAGCATCATAAGTGAAGGAAAAATAAAATCCTTTGTGAACAAGTAAGTACTCAGAGATTTTATCACCACCAGGCCTGCTTTACAAGAGCTCCTGAAAGAGGCTTTACACATAGAAAGGAACAACCAGTACCAGCCATTCCAAAAGCATACCAAATGGAAAAGAGCATCAATACAATGAAGAATCTGCATCAACTACTGGGCAAAACAGCCAGCTAGCAACAAAACGGCAGTATCAAATTCACATATAACAATATTAACCCTAAATGTAAATGGACTAAATGCCCCAATCAAAAGACACAGACTGGGAAATTGGATAAAAAGCCAAAACCAATCAGTGTGCTGTATCCAGGAATCCCCTCTCACATGCAAGGATACACAAAGGCTCAAAATAAAGGGATGGAGGAAGATTTACCAAGCAAATGGAGAGCAATAAAAGCAGGAGTTGCAATTCTTATCTCTGATAAAATAGACTTTAAAGCAACAAAGATTAAAAGAGACAAAGAAGGACATTACATAATGGTAAGAGGATCAATGCAACAAGAAGAGTTAACGATCCTAAACATATACGCACCCAATACAGGAGCACCCAGATACGTAAGGCAAGTTCTTAATGACCTACAAAGAGACTTAGACTCCCACACAATAATAGTGGGAGACATTAACACCCCATTGTCAATATTAGACAGATCACCCAGACAGAAAATTAACAAGGATATCCAGGACTTGAACTCAGACCTGGAACAAGCAAACCTAATAGACATTTACAGAACTCTCCACCCCAAATCCAGAGAATATACATTTTTCTCAGCACCACATCACACCTACTCTAAAATTGACCACATAATTGGGAGTGAATCACTCCTCAGCAAATGCAGAAGAACAGAAATCATAACAAACAGTCTCTCAGACCACAGTGCAATCAAGTTAGAACTCAGAAATAAAAAACTAACTCAGAACTGCACAGCTTCATGGAAACTGAACAACTTGCTCTTCAATGTTGACTGAATAAACAATGAAATGAAGGCAGAAATAAAGATGTTCTTCAAAACCAACAAGAATGAAGACACAATATACAAGAATCTCTTTGACACATTTAAAGCAGTCTCTAGAGGAAAATATATAGCAATAAGTGCCCACATGAGAAGCAAGGAGACATCTAAAATGGACACCCTATCACCAAAATTGAAAGAGCTAGAGGAGCAAGATCTAAAAAACTCAAAACCTACCAGAAGACAAGAAATAGCTAAGATCAGAGCAGAACTGAAGGAGATAGAGACAAAAAAAAACCCTTCAAAAAATCAATAAACCCAGGAGCTGATTTTTCAAAAAGATCAACAAAATAGAGAAACCACTAGCCAGATTAATAAAAAAGAAAAGAGAGAATAACCAAATTGATGCAATAAAGAATGATAAAGGGGATATCACCACGGATTCCACAGAAATTCAAACCATCATCAGAGATTACTACAAACAACTCTATGCACATAAACTAGTAAACCTGGAAGAAATGGATAAATTCCTGGACACTTGCCTCCTCCCAAGCCTAAACCAGGAAGAAGCTGAAACCCTGAATAGACCAATAACAAGGTCTGAAGTTGAGGCAGCAATTAAAAGC
>NW_016107733.1:1805668-1875822 GCF_001604975.1 Cebus imitator | reverse complement strand
GCACGGCAAAAGAAACGGTCATTAGAGTGATCGGCAGCCAACAGAATGGGAAAAAATTTTTGCAGTTTACCCATCTGACAAAGGGCTGATATCCAGAATTTACAAAGAACTAAAACAGGTTTACAAGAAAAAAACAAACAACCCCATTCAAAAGTGGGCAAAGGATATGAACAGATAGACCCTTTACAAAAGAAGACATATATGAGGCCAACAAACATATGAGAAAATGGTCATCATCACTGGTCATTAGAGAAATGCAAATCAAATCTACCTTGAGATACCATCTCATGCCAGTTAGAATGGCGATCATTAACAAATCTGGAGATGACAGATGCTGGAGAGGATGTAGAGAAATCGGAACAATTTTACACTGTTGGTGGGAGTGTAAATTAGTTCCACCATTGTGGGAGACAATTCCTCAAGGACCTAGAAATAGAAATTCCATTTGACCCGGCAATCCCATTACTGGGTATATATCCAAAGTATTATAAATCATTCTACTATGAAGACACATGCACACAAATGTTCATTGCAGCACTGTTTACAATAGCCAAGACTTGGAAGCAACTTAAATACCCATCGATGATAGACTGGACAGGGAAAATGTGGCACATATACACGATGGAATACTATGCAGCCAACAAAAATGATGAGTTCGTGTCCTTTGTAGGGACATGGATGAAACTGGAGACCATCATTCTCAGCAAACTGACAGAAGAACAGAAAATCAAACACCGCATGTTCTCACTCATATGTGTGTGTTGAACAATGAGAACACATGGACACAGGGAGGGGAGCATCACACACTGAGGTCCATCGGGGGGAAATATGGGAGGGACAGTGGGGGGTACATGGGGAGAAATGCCAGATATAGTTGGTGGGGAGGAAGGCAGCAAATCACACTGCCATTAGTGTACCTATGCAACAATCTTGCATGTTCTTCACATGTACCCCAAAATCTAAAATGTAATAAAAAAAAATGAATAAAAAAGAGGTCAAGGATGTGGCTCTATTTTTTTCTGATGCGTTGGGATTATACTTAGAATAAAATAAACCACATTGAGATCCCTCGGGATAAAGGTCTTAAAAATCCTGAAGGAATCTTGCATTCTACTTCTAACTATTCTAGCCTTCTGCTTGGTTTCTAGCTAAAAAGTGGACTAACTTTTGCTATTTCAAAGTACCTGAACTAAACTATGAACTCTCACTTAATGTATAAGATTCAATGGTTGCAATTATTTTAGACATCAATTTAGTATTAACTGGCCTTTTAGTACAAACACTTACCTTGTCAAACCATGATAAATAGCATAATCTTCTGCATCACATACACACATAACTTGAGTAAAGACATTAATATTTTGCTGAAGAAAAATACTGACAATACTTGATGAACCATAATGTACAGGAAGCATGAGCACTGTTCTAAAATAACAAAGAAATATCTCCATTCAAGAACTTTAATAAAGTCATTATGAAACAGCAAATTTAATACACTTTATCAATTTAATATCCTGCCTGTCAATGTAGACATAATAACCATGTACATGGACTAGCTTGTGTCTATAAACATCATGGGTACTTAAGTGTTCATCTTTGTAAATTATCACCAAGGCTAAAAGAAAGGGACAACAAGGAAGTCTCTTGTTCCACTGGGGTGTGACATAATACAAGTTGCTAACTTATAGTCCCTTGATGGCCAAGAAACTGTGCTGAGGTCATTTATCTAAAGTAGGCAAAGATTTAAATTAAGATTTCCCCATTGCTTTCCTAGTCTGTTATATTGTAATTCATATCAGCTAGGGGTCAGATAAGAACTATCTACAGCCTGAAAACAATAAATAATAATAATGGCAATACTAGTAGTCATAAACTAAAAGTCCATACTTCAAAAATTAATAAAACTAATACAAAAACTTTTAGCTAATAAAAGATTACAATACCAAAAACATCAGATTACAAATAACAAACACTCTATATTATAACAGAAAATGGATCCTACTATATGTTCTTTATGTTGCTTAGTCCAAACATTTGCTTTCTACCTGATTATTTGTGTTGGTATTTTTCACTATATGCCAATAATTATGTTAATCTTATTAATATTTCTGACTTAAGTGACTCCACTCTAGAACACTCAGGCTTTTATTTTAAACAAGAACTACTGTACTGTTTCACCCTATCAACGGCATGTACATTTGCTTGGTTTTTCACTAAAAATTCCATCATTTGCTGTCTCCTGCAAATTATAGCAAATAAAAGTGGTGTGTTCCTGCCCTAAAAAAAAAAAAAAAAAAAAAAAAAAAAAAAAAATTCACAAAATTACAAATTTCTCAAATGAACTAAAAATCTTCTTTAAGATGTTTGAACTTCAACATACAATGTAGAAAGGGAGTAAATGAAAACCAGTCCTTTCCTTCTCACTCCTCTGTGTTTTCTGATGTGCTGCTCTCTGCCTTGCAAACACCCCTCCTCTGCCTCACCACATTAACTGTGGTCATCGCCAAAACTCCCTTCAAACATACCAGTCCCAAGAATCCTTGCTTTGATCACAGCACTTAACATGGTATATTGTAATCACTTCATTGTTTCCCTCTGAAACCAAGAGGTTCTCGAGGGTAAGGCCTATATCTTCTATCTCTACAGCCCCCAACTTCATGGATTTCAGTGTATAAAGCTGACATTCTGGTTATGCTAAAGATCTATAAACTTAACAGACTTACTGAGATAGTTCATAATACAACTTCAACTAAAAAAAAATTTAGGATTGGCTATTATTTTAATTGAGAAAACCCAACTTGTAATGAACATTTGTTGACACATAATCACTTGCATGGTGACAAAGGGACATGATATCATTAAAGAGTCAGCTTCTACTTATTGAAAGATTACCCATAAGCAAATTTTTAAAGACTCTCTGAATGGCAGTGAATGATTAATGGTGGGGAAAAAAAAGGTGTTATTCTGCAAGCTGAAAGATACTGCCAATAGTATTCCTTTTCACTTCCCAGTCACAGACATAGAGAAAGACAGGTAAGTCAGGCTAATCTTAGTGAAAAGGAGAATTTTGAAGAAAGCAGCACCTAGCAAATGCCAAATCTTCTAGAGATTTTTTGAGATACAGAAACGTATATATTGCACTTATCTATTCTGGGGTTCTTAAGTAGGAGTGTATCCAAACCTCAAGGTTTTTGTTTGTTTTATTGTTGTTGTTTTTCTGTTACTGTGGTTAGAGTTAAGAGTCTCACTGTGTTGCTCAAGCTGGATTCAAACCTTTAGGCTCAAGCTGGGACTAAAGGAATAAGCCACTGTGCCCAGCTTCAAGAAAACATTTTAAACATACACATTCAGGCCTTATTAGATCTATTACATCAAAAGATTTAGGGGAAAGCCTAAAATTTTAGATTTTTAACAAAATTTGCTCAGCTCATTATAATGCACAATTCTGAAAATTAGTGCAGCAGGCAATCACTTCAGTCTCATCCCTCACCCATATGGCTAATTCCCTTTATCAGTTGTAGATGTGGCCAAAAAAGGAAAAGAATAAAAGATAGAGTCATTTATTAAATCTACATCTAACTTTCATGTGTATGAGTAGAGCAGGGACAAATAAACTCAAAATCCAACTTTATTTTGCTATTAATAAGCTCCTTATCTCCCACCTTTCCATCAAGACATTCTAGATTTGAGAGGAAAGTTTAAACTCTTAGATCTAAGTGGCTGTTTCTGCCTGGATGGGTAGTAAGTCCGTTAATAATTTGTTTCATCTTCTGTTAAAGTATTTCTCATTTTGTCACCACAAATTCACTGCCAATATGGTTTCCTCAGAGTCCTCCTAAAATTAATCTCTAGGCAAGTTTCAACTCTCTCTCTTTTTCAAACCAAAATTTATTAGTCCCAAAGCTAAAGAGCACCTTGTCTCAACACATAAACTGGAAGAACAACAAACTAAAAAAAAAAAAAAAAAAACAAACCTCTTCTTGGCATTTTCCATTATTACCTAATTTTCAAGTGACCTGCATATTTCTAATGGCTCTCCTTTTCCCTCCCCATTTTTCCCTCTTAAGCCTTGCCACTGCGAGATGATACATCAGGTTTTTAGAAAATTGTCAGCAGCAGCAAGATGTCCATTTATTCTAAGTTGCTTTAGTTTTGTTTGAGCTTCAAGATAAAGCCTATTTTCAGGGCATATTTTCTTTCCTGTGTTGCTTTACATTAATTAGGAAAAAAAAAAAAACCTGCATTTGAAACAAATTGAAAAGGTTTTACCTTTAAGAAATTCACAAATATTTTCTAAAGTGTATTTTAAAAAGTTGTGCCCTTTAATGCTTCTTTCAAAGTATCACTATTTAAAATACAATTTTAAACAATTATTTCAAAATAACTTAATTTGCTTACATTCAGCAAGTGATTGAGCTTCCAAATATAAAAAATTGACCCTTACCTATGTCAAGGTTAAAACAAACATTTTGAAAAGAAAGTTGATTATCTACACCTTGCCCATTGCTCCAATATTTGCATCATGAGAAACCAGTTTTTCTGCCAGTAACGTACTTTCATTATACCCAGCATAATGGAGACCAGTGATACCACAGATATCTTTAAGATTTGGTGTGGTGCCATGTTTCAGCAGAATGATAGCACAAGTCTCTTCCTGGTAACGTACAGCCTGTCCATATTAGATCAAGAAATAGACTGTAAATTCTAAGAATTCAAAATATACATTCCACAGGTTTCACCTAGTTTCATTTAAATAAGATACATTTATTTTAATTATATACATATATAAATTAAAATCCATGTTATGCTGAAAGAGTTGGCTACTATGTGCTTGTATCAAAGGTGTGTGCCATTTTGTTTGTCAGAAATGTCAACCTGGTATTTTCTGTTCACCAGGAGAGTGACCACTTCCACACAGCCACCGGCACAGGCCAAATGTAGAGCAGTTCTATGAGAGTAAGAGGACCTTTCAGGAAACTGTAGTGCAATATCTCAAAACATACAGTCATTCACGTAACTGTAAACATTGAATAGCATGTTTTCCTCTTCCTTATTTTTCTTGAAGAAAGTACAATACTTATTAGCTCTTATTGCTCACTACCTTAATGAAAACAGCAGCAGTTCTTTCTATTTAAATAGAAAGAACTCAGTCTTTGGATTCAGTTCAACTAGGGTTTTAGTCCTACTTTAAACTCTGTCATTTACCAGCTATTACATAGCCTTTCAGTGCCTCAACTTCCTCATTAGTAAAAACAACAATAGCTATCTCATAGGACATCATGATGCTTAAATGAGAAACTATGTAAAGTATTTAAAACAGTTCCTACAGCAACAACTCAAAATTGTTAGATTTTTGTTTTTTGAGACAAGGTTTCACTCTTTTGCCCAGGCTGAAGTGCAAGGGTGTAATCATACCTCACTGTAGCATGGAACTCCTGGGCTCAAGCGATCCTCCATACACAGCCTCCTGAGTAGCTGGGACTACAGATGTGCACAAACATGCCCAGCTACTAATTTAAAATTTTATGTAGAGTAAGAATCTCATTTTGTTATTCAGGCTGGTCTCAAACTCCTGGCATTAAGCGATCCTCCCACCTCAGCCTCCCAGAGTTCTGGGATTATTTCTATTACTACTATTTAACAAAAAAGTTTTAATTAAGTAAAATAATACAATTATACCTACTTTGTAGGATGACTTAAAGACTAGGTCACATTTTAACACCTCTGATATTGGAATGCCACTTATAATTCGTGATTTATTACAACTATAATTGGTAGCACTTTAAAAATTATTTTATTAATATATATAATAATGGGGCATCATACAATCCATGAGCCATTTCATTAAGTAGCATATGGTATACTCAGGAGAGCTAGGGCAGTTCTAGGGATATAACTGGCACTTAAATACATTTCAGTTCTTAAAGGTACTATGGGGAAAGAACACTGAAATAACAATAACACATTTTTTAAACAAATTACTTCTTTGGCTTTCAAACAACTTGAAGCCGAAGGAAACTCATGATTCAAATGGATAGGTATGGATTATTTTATTCAATACTTATATTTAGAGAATTTATGCAAATCAGACTTTCCAATGATTAATATGAGTTTAAGACTGATAAACTTTAGAAAGGGCAGTTAAAGGTTATCTTCTACTATTTTCTAACTTCAGAAATTGTTTTGTTTGAAAGATGGGAGATAAAGTTTAAATGAGATTAAGTCCTAATATCCCCATTTCAAATCTCTCAGCTTGTGCAGACAGGGTAGGTAAACATAAAGTTTTTAAGGATGGGAGGGTCCTGAGAGATAGCAGAATATGTCTGCTACATAATAGGCACTCAAGTTATGTTCGATGAATAAATTGAATGAAAGAATGGATAAATACAGATAGGGAGTTCAATGCTTTTAAATAAACTCCTATAAAGCAGTATTTTTGCAATAGTAATCATTTATATTTGTTATTTTTATTTTCAAAGAATACAAGTAAAATGAAATGATTATCATTGTTTGCATATATGAGATACAGCTACATGTAAGAAAAATCTATGTACATAATAAAATATATACATAAAATCTGGAGAGAGATAAAAACATTCCCTTTTTATTTCTGAAAAGGCTAAAAGTTCAAAGATAACACACAATAATAATAATGATAAAAATAGAAAGTGAGAGATTATTTTTATCTTAGCAAGATTCATATTCCTCTTCCCAAGAATTATGCCATTAATGATAAACTTTAATAGAAGTGTTGTATATGCTCACTGCAGCAATCACAGGTAAGAAAAACTTCACTTAAAATGCAAATGCCCAGAAATTAGAAATGTTATCATATTTTGTACACATCTATTGTTAACACAAGACCATAGTATGTTCGTGCGTATGTATAATCAAACTGATTCTTTTTTCCTTGCTGACTATAACAAAATGTATCTTTGCACATCAACATACTCCTCTATCTATTGTCACATTCAATGGTCACATATTATTCCATCCTATGGCTGCAACAGATATTTATTTATAGAATTCATTCTATCTGTTCATTTGAAATTAAGTGCTGCCAAAAACAAAGTGCAAGCATTTCTACTTCCTAAGGGTATTTTATATAATGGAATTGATGGGTAACAAGTATACATATTTTTTAAATGTAGTACTTACCACCAAATTGTCTATTTAAAAAGTAATCAGCAACTTAAACTTTAAGCAGCAGTACAAAACATCCTCACACACATTGTGGAGAGAAAGCAGTTTCATTCCTCTTTCAATTTAAATTCTTATACCAGAAAAGCAAGGATTTTTTCCTATGTACATAAGTAACTTGTAAATCTGCAAAAACATTCTTTGCCCACTTTTATTAGTTTTTATTTGATTGGAAATAAGTCCCTATAAAGTGAAGATGCACTTTTCATCTAATATGTATATATGTAACTTTTCATCTAATTTGTATATATAACTGATATACATACAACATTATATATGTCATATATATGCTATACATACCAGTACTATACATATGATATGATATATAATGAATTCCCTGTAAAATAAAAACATAATTCTCATCTGAATATATATATAATATAGTAAGTACTTTTCAAGCATGTTTTCTTTACTTATTTTTTTCTGATACATAGACAGTTTTAATTTTTAGTTTGCTAAATCAACCTTCAGAATGCCTGCCTCGGAGGTCATTCTTAGGAAGGCCTTTGTCAACATAAAATATACCTGTAAAATAAGCATTTCTGTTTTCTTCTGATACTTTTTCTCACTTGCATATGTAAAAGTTTCAATCTGTATTCCATCAGGCACTCATGTTTGTGATATAAAATTTTAGTTTTCTTCAAAGAGCAGGCATTTTTTTATTAATAATTCATTCTTTCCTATTCATACCTGTTAACATTATCAATCCTTACATTATCTCTTATATCATTTCAGTGTTTCTGGATTTCCTATTCTGTTCCATGCATTTAACTGTATTTTCAGCTGTTAGTAAACAATTAATTTTAGAAATTAACAGTACATTTTAATATCTAGAGAAGCCAGTATTTTTTCAGTCCATTATAAAATTATTTAAAATGTCATCACAATAGTAAAAGACAGCAGGTGTCGTGCAAAAATGTTAAAACCTTGATATTTTCATTTGGCTTATGTAAAATTGATAAACACAGAAAGAACTCACATTTTGAGAAAAATATGTCTTCTCATTCAAGAACACAAAACCCACCTCCCACTTCCAAGTTTCCCTCTAAGACCCTTCAGTAAAGAACCGATCTACACAGGTGGCTATCGATGTAAAACGGGCAGTTTTATCTGAGAAATTTTCGCCTACTGAAAATAACTCCCGGTATTTTTGATAGGGGAATGAGTTCTCTCAGTAGGGGCCTCCTGTAATGTATAAAACACCATGTTTTAAATTTGAATGTTAAAAATAACAACACTGTACATGCCTAACTTAGTGAGTTAAATCACTCACATTCTCCACCAAGTGCTCCAGCCAGGAAATCACGAGGGATAAAGCAGCTGAGGCTCATTCGGCTCCGCTGCTCCAAGGGGCCCGGCGCCCTCCAAGGCCCGGTCCCGGGGGGAAGCCAGGCCTAGGGAACCCTCCCACCCAGGGCTGAGCCCCGCTACCTGTGTGGCTTGTCCCGGGCGTCCAGGTCTCCGCTCCTGCGCGCCAGGCAGTTCAACCTCTGCGGCGTCGCCCCTGACAGCTGCCTTGTGGAGCTTCCGGTTCCACATCCTGGATTCGGTGCCCGGAAGCAGCGTAGAAGGGGTCTATGGAGCCCAGAACCTGAGGTTCTGCTCTGTCTTGGCCTCTGGCTCCCGAGGCCGAGGAACTTCTTCATAGTGGTGACTTCTCAGATCCCCAACAACCAGCCACCCTGTGCTCCTCCCACCCCCACCTGGCGCCAACCCCCAATCTGTGATCCTAAATCGGCTTTCTAGCCCAGAATCCGCGATCCAGCGTGGTCCACCACAGCCTTCAGCAGCAACACTTGCAGCCTCTAACGTCTCAGACTGAGTCGGCCCCGCAAAGCCGTTAGGCGCACGCCTGCCCCCAGGTGGCCGCCCAGCTCCCGGAAGCCGCTCCCAGGCACGCGTAGGCACATGGGACTGACGCTCGGGGCAGGCATCGCGGGGCTCCAGGTTCTCCTGGAGCGCCCCGGCTGCGGGAGGACCACGGGTGCAGGATCACAGCCGCGCATCTTATATCACAAACATGAGTTCCTGATGGAACATTATCAATCCTTACATATATCTCATATAATGTAGGAGGATGCGGACTGCACCCTGTGGCTGCCCCATGCCTCCTCAAAGGGAGATCGGGTCTGGCATGGGCACTCCGCAGCACTGGAGTGTCTTTGCAGATTGCCTGGCTTCAGCGCTGAGACTCTGGCCCCGGGATGTACCTGGCGGGTGTCAAGTAGTGGGAGACACATGGAAAGTCAGGGGTTTCTCCTTCCCCCACCGGCCCCCATTGCTACCCACGCCAGATGCACAGTTTGCAGGTGCAGCTCTGGTACTGGTACGGGATGGCAGAGCTTCCCTTGGGTGGCGTCAGGGTCGCTGAGTGCACAGGCCATCTGGCCTGAGGGTCTGCTCCTCTTGGACACCTCTCTGGATCCTGGGCCCCTGTGCAGGGCACTCTGCATCCACACCCATGAGACTGAGGGGCTGCTGGCGGAGCTGACAGCCTGACTTTGCCACCTGGGTGCTCAGCCTCAGGATTCCTGCTGCTCGGGGTGTGGGCCTGGACTGGGATGTCCAGCCACTTGCTGCTCCCATGCCACATCTAGGCTGCAGGGGTGACTCGGGCACCAGTGGTGGATGGAGAGCCGGGTACCTGATGTCCTCAGGGTCAAGTGCATTGCCTGCCCACCTAAGGGTGGGCTCTGCCTTGGCCTCCTCCAAGAGCGCATGGGCCACCAGAAATTTAGGAATGCTTAAATTGAAGGAAATATTCTTTCTCTCTTTTTGAGAAACAAGTGTTGATTTTGTTTTGTTTTGTTTTTGATACTCAGCTAACAGCACAAAACAAAGGTGACGCAGAGATGAAGGTCCACAGCCAGTTCCTCTATGGATTACCTCCAGACATAAATGTTAGACATAACTGCTTTGGTTGTCACTTTCACCTCAACACTTAAATATGCCTACAGATCTGTTCAATCACAACTGTTGAATTTAGCATTATTTAATACACAATTATTTCATAATTTAATACCCAAACTATTTTTAATAGTTTACCATCTCTGCAATCCTGAATTATTTTTCTTTGTTTACAAAACAATTGCTATAGTAAGATCAAAATCACAAAACTGACATTTCATTGGGTTAAAAAAAAATTAAAACATACATAAAAGATGATAGAATGTATTTGTTTCATTGTAAAAATTGAGTTTGCAAAATTTTTATGTTTAGCAACATTCCTATGATTCTTTAACTTTGACCCCTCAAATCCTATGTCCTCAGATTTCAAAACCAATCATGCCTTCCCAACAGTCCCACAAGTCTAATTTCAACATTAACTTAAAAGTCCACAGTCTATAGTTTCATCTGTAAAAAGGCAAGCCTCTTCCATCTATGAAGCAGTAAACTCAAAAGCAAGCTAGTTACTTCCTAGATACAATGGGGATATAGGCATTGGGAAAATAAAGGTGTTCCAAATGTGAAAAATAAAAGGGTTACAGGAACTATCCAAGACAGAAATCCAATAGGGCAGTCAAATTATAAAGTTTCAAAATAATCTCCTTTGACTTCAGGTCTCACATCCCTAACACTAACCCTAACTCTAGTCCCTAACTTTAAGACTAACCATGAACCCTAAGCCTAACCCTGCCCTAAACACTAACCCTAACATTGACTCCAACCCTGACCCTGTAACCCTAACCCCTAAACTCTAACCTTAAACATAGCCCTAACCCTAACCCTAATGCTAAGCCTTGCTGTAGGCCTAACTCTAACCCTAACTCTAGTCCTAATCCTAACCCTAACCCTCACACTAACCCTAACCCTAAGCCCTAAGCCCAACCCTAACACCTAATCCTAAACCAACCCCAACCCTATCCCCAACCATAATCCTAACTTTAACCCCTAAATTTAACCCCAAACCCTATTTCTAAACCTAACCCTAACAACCCTAACACTAACCCTAAAACTGTAATCCTTACCCTAACCACTGCCCTAAACCCTAATCCTAATTCCTACCCTAAACTGTAAACCTTAACACTAACCCTTAATCCTAATCCCTAACCCTAACCTTACTCCAATTACCCTTAACTCTAAATCTAACCTAAACTTAACCCTCAACCATGAACCCTAATGTTACTTTTACTCACTCTAATCCTTACCTTAAGCTAAACCTACTCTAACTTGTATATAACCCTAATCCAAAATCTCACTAAAACTTTCACCCTAAATCTTCACTGTAATTCTGACCTGTCAAAATAACCATATTAGCCTAATCTCTCCCTCTAATCTCTACTATGGAGCTCTCAACCACCAACCTGAACCTCCTATCTTGGAGCCCTTGTACCATAATCTTTAACTGGTAAACTCAGCCTGTAAAGCCCTATGTCCTGATTTGTAATACCCTCACATACTAACTCTGTAAATACTAATTGCAATCTATACCCAATCCCATCCTGATCCATCCTACACAGTGTCACTCCATTTCGAGGACTGAAATCTACAGATCTATAACCTTGGAAATGCAGACTTAGTAATCCTCAACAAAATAATAGTAAATTTAAACCAACAGCATTTGGAAAGGATCAAACACCATAAACATGATTTCTTTATCCCAGAAATTCAACACTGGTTCCACACACTTATGTCATCCATGTAGCACACTGTATTATTAGAATGAAAGGAAAATACTCCATAATTCTCTCAACTGATGCAGAAAGGGCTTCCAACAAAGTTCAACATCATGTCATGATAAAAAACACTCACAAACCTAGAAATAGAAGGAAATTTCTTAAACATGATAAAAAGCAATTTTGTAAAACCAACAGTAAACATACTCAATTGTCATCACTGAAAGGTTTATTCCTAATAGAATAGCAAGGCACGGATACCTACTTTCACTCTTGTATTCAAAAGCATATTGGAAGATACAGGTAGGGCAATTATGCAAGAAAATAAAATATTCAAGGACCAATTATCACCTGATCTTATACATAGAAATTCCTAAGGAATGTTTAAAAAATTATTAGAGATAGTAAACAAATTAGGTAAACTTACAAGCACAATACCAATACAAAAATCCATTTTATTTTATTATTATTATTATTTGAGATGGAGTTTTACTCTTGTCAACCAGGCTGGAGTAAAATGGCACAATCTTGGCTCACTGCAACCTCCATCTCCCAGTTTCAAGCAATTCTCCCACTTCAGGCTCCTGAATAGCTGGGGTTACAGGCATGTGCCACCACACCCAGATAATTTTTGTATTTTTAGTAGAGATAGGTTTTGTCATGTTGCCCAGGCTGGTCTCATACTCCTGACCTCAGGTGATCTGCCTGCCTTGGCTTCCCAAAGTGCTGGGATTACAGGTGTGAGCCACTGTACCTGGCAGAAAAATCCATTTTATCTGTATATACTAGCAATTAATAATCTGAAAAGGAAATTATAAAAGTTTCACTTTAAATAAGGAATAAATGCAATTGAAGGGCAAGACTTAGATGGGAAAAATTACAAAACATTGCTTAAGAAAATTAAACAAAGCCCAAATAAATGTAAAAACCCAAATAAATGTAAAAACATGTTATATTCATGGATTTGAAGATGGTATTTGTCAAGTTTGCCAAACTACGCAAAGCAAACTACAGATTCGATGTTATTCCTACAAAAATCCCAAAGGCCTGGGGACAGAAATGGGAAAGCTAATCTCAATGTTCATATACAATTTTAATTCACCCAAACCAATCTGGAAAAGTAACTCCAAATTTGGAAGTTCGAACATCCAAATTTCAAATCTTATTACAAAGCAACAGTAATCAAAACAGCATCATACTCGCACAAGAATAAACAGAAAGATCAATTGAATTGGATTGGGAGTCCAGTCATAAAAAAGTACCTCTATGCTCAAATGATTTTACACAAGATCCACAACCATTAAACTGGGGAAAGAATACTGTCCTCAACAAGTGATGTAAGGCAGCTTGCTATCTACATAAAGGGACATGAAATTGTATCCTTACCTCATATCACATTAACAAATTAACTTAAAATCGATCAAAGACCTAAATATGGGAAAACTAAAAACTCTAGAAGAAAACACACAGTTAAACCTTCATGAACTTAGATGTAGCAATGGTTTCACAGATCTGACAGCAAAAGCACAAAGCACAAAAGGAAAAATCAGTAAGATGATTTCCTCAAAATTCAAAACTGTTATGCCTCAGAAGACATGATGAAAAAACTTGAAAGACAAACTTCTTAGAAAAGGAAAACAATTATCTTCTCCTAGCATATGCTCCACACTCAACACGGAACACTTTTGTTACCAGATGCATGGATTTTTTTCCCCACACCGAACAAATCCTGGTTACCAGCTGGGTGTCCTACAGTGCAATCCAATTCTGACACTACCAGGTGAAAGCATCAGACCCCACAGGCTAAGGGCTCAGTCCTAGGGAAACGGGTCATGCAGCTTGTTGCTTGCAACACATGAGAGGATGGTAAACATGAGAATGATAATTTAAAAAGTGACTGTATTCCAGAGCTTAGCTGAAGGGAATGTATAGCCTCCTGACTTAAGGGAACAGCATCCACTTTCAGGGTAGAAAGCAGGAGCTTTGAAAGGGGTACTTGACAGAATGGCATGAAGGGGATGGAGTGAGGAAGTGCAGCGTCTATGGAACTTGCTCTGATGTTTTATCCATTAGGTGGTCTTGCTAGTGCCACCATGGGCAGAGCTAGGTTGTAAATGGACCGTTGTATCCTGGCAATCTCCTGGTAGGGGAGAATTCCGGAGGTGCCTAGTTCGTTTCAAGTTTTGGTCCCTGGAACTTATAAGTAAACACACAGTTTGAAAAAGCTTGCAGTGTAGGAAATGTCTGGTGGAGAGAAGATAAAGCCTATAATTGCATTCCTAAAAAGCTAAGTAGGAAGTGTGGGAAAAGGAAAAATGTAAAAGTAATACATTTTGTCTTTAAGAAAGTAAGGGTACTCAGTTACAAGACTGTAACCACTTCAGATGCCAATCACAAACAGTAGGTTCCCAGGTTAACTTCTGTCAAATTGGCTACAGATTGGAGGCTCCCACAACACCCTTATTTGGTTCAGCAATTTTCTTATACAGAAGAATTCCAAATACCTGATACAGACATTCAGTCATTAAGGACATACAGCTAACTCCCCACTCCTTAGGTATGGGCTCTGCGTGACTTCCTCCAAAAGAATATATACAATATGGGCCAGGTGCAGTGGCTCATGCCTGTAATCACAGCACTTTGGGAGGCTGAGGTGAGCACAAGAGATTGAGACCATCCTGGCCAACATGGTGAAACCCCGTCTCTATTAAAAATACAAAAATTAGCTGGGTTAATCAGGAGGCTAAGGCAGGAGAATTGCTTGAAGCCAGAAGGCGGAGGTTGCAGTGAACTGAGATTGCGCCACTACACTCCAGCCTGGCGCCCGGCAACAGAGCAAGACTCTGTCTCAAAGAAAAAAAAAAGAATATATACAATATGGGCATGGGAAAAAAGTAATTTCACAGTGAGAAACCTGAAAATACTATCTCAGCCAGGTGATCAAAATTAACATCAATGGTGATAGCACATCTTGAGAGCATGAAGTGACTAGAATAGCACTTGCAAACCAAAAATAAAATTCAAAGGCCCTTCCCCCAATTATCTGTATAGATTCTCTCCTCTCCACCACGGGACACCAAAGTTAACCTGGAAGACTGATTCAGGCCATGATAAGAAAGAGGTGGTCAGACATGCCTCATTGTGCCCTCCTCCCATTTGGAATTCAGGAAAAGCCAATCAGCATTTAACATCAACATAGATCTCAAATCTGGTAAGAGACATTTACAATCTATTCTCCCTGAAGCCTGCAACCTGGAGGCTTCATCTGCATGATAAAACTTTGGTCTCCATAACCCCTTATCATAACCCAGATGCTCCTTTCTATGGATAACTCTTTTAACCAATTACCAATCAGACAAATTATAAATTTACCAATAACCTGAAAGTCCATCTTCACCCTAACCCACTGAGTTGTTGCACCTTTCTAGACCGAACCAATATATATCTTAAATACATTTGATTGATATATCCTATCTCCCTAAAATTATAGAAGCAAGCAGCATCCCAGGTTCTTCTGGGGCTTCCTAGAGCTTATAAACCCTAAAGCCTAAAGCCTAAACCCTACCCCAACCCTAACCACTAAACCCTAAACCTAACCCTAACCCCTAACCCTGACCCTAACCTAACACTAAACCTAACCATGACCACAAGCACAAACAACCCTAAAACCTAAACCTAACCCTAAAACCCTAACCCTAACCCCTAACCATAAATCCTAACCTTAACCCTAAACACTAACCTAAACCCCAACTCCAACCCTAACCCAACCCAACCCTAAACCCTAAACCATAAGCCCTACCCCTAACCCCAAACCTAACCCAACCACAATCCAAAACCCTAAACCCTAACCCTAAACCCTAAACCCTTAACACTCAACCCTAACACTAAACTGTAATGCCAACCCCAACCTGAACCCTAACCTTAACCACTAAACCCACACCCTAACCCAAACCCCTAGTACCTAACCCAAACCACTAACAGCTAACCCAAAGCCCTAACTCTAAGCACTAACCCTAACCGTAACCCTAAACCCTAACTGCAACCCCAACCCTACCCTAACCCCAACCCTACCCCAACCCCAAACCTACCCCTACCCTAACCCTAAACCCTAACTCCTAACCCTACCCTTATCCTAACTCTAAACCCTAACCCCAACTCCAACCCTAAACCCTAAACCCTAACCCCCTACCCTAACCCTAACCCATAACCTATAACCCCTAACCCTAACGCTAAACTCTAACACATAACCCCTAATCCGTAACCCTAACCCTCACCCTAACCATGGGAGGTGGAGGTTGCAATGAGCAAAGATTCTGCTAATGCACTCCAACTTTGGCAACAGAACTACACTCTTTCAAAAAGAAAAAATACAAAAAATTAGCTAAGCATGGTAGTGGAAGCCTGTAATCTCAGCTACTTTAGGAGGCTGAGGCAAGAGACTTGTTTGAACCCAGGAGACGGAGATGGCAGTGAGCTGAGATTGTGCCACTACACTCCAGCATGTACAACAGAGCAAGACTTTGACTTAAAAACAAAATAGAGAAACAGGTAAACACAAACTTCGCCAATAAGACATGCAAACAGACAACAAGCATATAACAAGATGATCAATATCATTACCATTATGGCCATCTACACTGAAACCACTATGGCATTCTCCTTTCATACACACTATAATCCAAAGAAATGTAAAATAACAAGTGTTGGCAAGGTCTGAGAGAAATCACCATCCTTAAATACCATATGGGGAATATAAAACAGTGCAGCCTATTTTTAAAATAGTTTGGTGTTTTCTCAAAAAGTTAAAAATAGGCCAGGCACGGTAGCTAATGCCTATAACCACAGCACATTGGGAGGCCAAGACAGGTGGATCACTTGAGTCCAGGAGTTCAAGATTAGCCAGGAAGACACAGCAAAATCCCATCTCTACTAGAAATACAAAAATCAGCCAGGCATGTTGGCACACACCTGTAGTCCCAGCTACTTGGGAAGCTGAGACAGGAGGATTGCTTGATCCCAGAATGTGGAGGTTGCATTAAGCTAAGATTGCACCACTGCACTCCAGCTTGGGAAACAGGACAAGAGTCCATCTGAAAAAACAAAAAAGAAAGTGAAAATACAACCCACAGAAAGGAAGAAAATATTTGTGCATTATATATCTAACAACAGTCTGTTAACCACAATGTATAATTTGCATAACTCAACAACAAAAACAACCAAATTATAAAATGGAGAAACAGTTGAACACACACTTCGCCAATAAGACATCCAAATGGAAAACAGGCACATAAAAGATGAACAATATCATTATTATTATGGCCATCTAAACTGAATGACATACTCAATGTTATACTCAATGTCATACATAATGACATATACAATGACATACACACACTTTGCCAATAATACATGCAAATGGAAAACAAGCACATAAAAAGATGATCAAAATTATTATCATTGTGGCCATCTAAACTGAAACCATGACAGGCCCTCACACACACTAGAAAGGCTATAATCCAGGAAATGTAAAATAACAAGTGTTGGCAAGGTCAGAGAGAAATCACAATCACAATCCTTAAATACTATATGGGGAATAGAAAATGGTGCAGCCTGTTTTTAACATAGTTTGGTATTTCCTCAAAAAGTTAAAAATTGGCTGGGCATAGCAGCTAATGCCTGTAATCCCAGCACATGGGGAAGCTGAGGCAGGTGGATCACATGACTCCAGGAATTCAAGACTAGACAGTACAACATAGCAAAACCCCATCTCTACTAGAAATACAAAAATTCGTCATTCATGGTGGCACACCCCTGTAGTCCCAGCTACTTGGGAGGCTGAGACAGGAGGATTGCTTGAGCCGAGAATGTGGAGGTCACAGTAAGCCAAGATCACACCCCTGCACTCCAGTCTCAGTGATAGCACAGGACCCTATCTGAAAAAAGAAAGGCCAGGCATGGTGGCTCACACCTGTAATTCCAGCACTTTGGGAGGCCGAGGTGGACAGATCACTTGAGGTCAGGAGTTCAAGACCAGCTTGGCCAATATGGTGAAACCTCGAAATATGAAAATTACCTGGGATTTCTGGCATGCACTTGGAATCCCAGCTACTTGGGGGGCTGAGGCAAAACTGCTTGAACCCAGGAGGTGGAGGTTGCAGTGAGCCGATATCAAGCCACCTCACTCCGGCCTGGCTGACACAGCAAGATCCCATCTCAAAAAAAAAAAAAAAAGGAAAACCAAAATGCCTGGGAGTAGCAGAATGCAGTATAATTCAACAACAAATTACAGCTCATGCCTATAATCCCAGCACTTTGGGAGGCTGAGGCAAGCAGAGGTTGGCAGTTCGAGACCAGCCTGACCAACATGAAGAACACCCATCTCTACTGAAAATACAAAAATTAGCCAAGCATGGTGGCACACACCTGTAATCCCAACTCCTCAGGAGGCTGAGGCAGGAAGATCACTTCAACCCAGGAGATGAAGGTGGTACTGAGCTGAGATGGCGCTACTGCACTCCAGCCTGGGTGACAGAGCAAGACTTCGTCTCAAAGAGAATCCAAAAAATAGGTAGGTGTGGTAATGGGAGCCTGTAATATCAACTACTTGGGGGGCTGAAGCAGGAGAATCACTTGAACCCAGGAGGCGGAGGTTATAGTGAGCCGAGATCATGCCCACTACACTGCAGCCTGGGCAACAGAGCAAGACTGTCTCAAAAAAAAAAACAAAAAGAGAGTGAAAAGACAACCCAAAGAAATGAAGAAAACATTTGTACATTACATATCTAACAACAGTCTGTTAACCATGATGTTAATTTGCATAACTCAACAACAAAAACAACCAAATTACAAAATGGAGAAAGAGTTGAACACACACTTTGTCAATAAGACATCCAAATGGAAAACAAGCACATAAAAAGATGATCAATATCATCGTCATTATGGCCATCTAAACTGAAACCACAGTGACATATTCCTTCACACACACTAGAAAGGCTATAATCCAAGACATGTAAAATAGCAAGTGTTGGCAAGGTCAAAGAAAAATCACAACCCTTAAATAATGTATGGGGAATATAAAATAATGCAGCCTATTTTTAACATAGTTTGGTGGTTTCTCAAAAAGTTAAAAACAGGCCAGGCACAGTAGCTAATGCCTATAATCACAGCACATTGGGAGGCCGAGACAGGTGCATCATTTGAGTCCAGGGGTTCAAGACCAGCCAGGCTAACACAGCAAAATGCCATCTCTACTAGAAATACAAAAATTAGCCAGGCATGGTGGCACACACCTGTAGTCCCAGCTACTTGGGAGGATGAGGCAGGAGGATTTCTTGAGCCCAGAATATGGAGGTTGCAGTAAGCCAAGGTTGCACCACTGCACTCCAGGCTGGGCAACAACACAAAACCCTGTCTCCAAAAGAAAAGGCGGGGCATGGTGGCTCACACCTGTAATCCCAGCACTTTGGGAGGCCAAGGTGGGTGGATCACGAGGTCAAGAGATCAAGACCATCCTGGTCAACATGGTGAAACCCCGTCTCTACTAAAAATACATTTATCTTTAAGGTAGAATCTGGAAATCTTTGTCAGGCAGCTCTGCTTATCAGTGGGTTCTTAATAACCCATTATTTTCCAAACTTCATCTGATGGATCTAAAATATGTTTGATCTTAGCATAAAGTACACTTATCAGTCCTACTACTAAAATGACACTGCCCAAAAGTGAATGGTGTTAACAACAAAGTCTCTAGAACCAGAAATAAGTATGTTTAAATCCAAAATCCATCACTTTCTAGCCATGCTGCCATGTCCAACAAATTCTCATTAAATAATATCTTACTGAGCACACTAGACTGTAGGAATGCAAACAGATAGGGGTTTACCTTTCCCGGCTTCACTCTTGTGAGGCAGAGCCAGACACTAACACATCTATTACTCAAGTTAATGTAAAGAATTAACTGGTACAAGTGCTGTGCAGGGAGGTCCCTGGAATGATGAGAGTACCCAGAGAAGGCTTTGCTCCAGTTACAAAGGTCAGGAAAGTCTTCCCCTAGGAAGGGCAGCTGGAGCTGAGATCAGAAGCATGAGTGGGCAGTAAGTGAACAAAGTAAGGAGAATCTGGCATCCCAAGCAAAGGTGTGGTGCAGAAGGACCTTGACCTTGACCAGTACAAGATGCTGAGTCTTTACAGTCCAGAGAAGAGAGGAGAGGCACACAGTGAGGTCAGAAAAATGAAAAGGGGCCTGTGGCCATAGTGAAGATGTTTGTCATCATTCTAAGGAGGATTGGGAGCTGTGGGGCATGGTCTGACTTTTGTGGAGGACAGACTGGGGAACAGCACAGACACAGGCACATAGATAGAAGGCCAGGAGGTAATCCATACAAGCACTGTGATGAGAATTTCAATGGAAAGAGAAAACAGAAGCTAAGGGATATTTAAGAACTAAAATCAGCAGGCATGAATGTTAAGTCAGATATGAGAAGTGAGAGAAAGAGATAAACCAGAGCTCACTCATAGGACATTGGCATGTGTGGCTGGATAGGTGGAGGCACCATTCTTTGAAAAACAAAATGTAAGGAGGAGCAGACTGGTGACTTAAACCTCTGAGCCTCAGTTTCCTCTTCTGTAAAATGGGAATAGTCCTACATATATCACAATGTTGTTTAAAGCATTAGAAAATGTTCCTAGAAAATGAAGCCTCCATACAAAGTGGTGGATGATTCTCCCCCAAGTAAATGGGAGCTATTCTTACAGTCTTCTTTTTCTTGATCTGATTAGAAATTCAGGATCTCAGTTATTCATTTCTTTTCACCCTCTTTTCTGATGGCTCTACCAAATTGCTGGTTTACTGATCTAATTACCCTAAATAGTCTCTAGTACTCCATACTAGTAAAATAGGCAAGGTGGCAATTGTTCTTCTAAATGGATTATTGTAAATGTCACTGCTACAGTGCAGCTCACAGTGGCTCATTTGGCTGTTCAAGGGAAAAAATTTATTGCAAATGCAGCTCCCATTACTTGTCAAATGTTCATGCACAAATGCATTTATTTTACCAGGATTGTAGGGTTAGGTCATTTAAGGGGAATGGGAAAATACCACTCACAATTGAAAGAGAGAAAAAAATAGCATGTATACAGCACTCCAGAGTTTATAAAGCCCCATGTATCAATGGGACCTCACACTGGGTGTAGGAGGCTGAGGAGAGGAGAAAGGGTAGGCATATTTATGATTATTTTTAAAAGTAAGGTTAACTTTGACAAAGTTACTTGCTCAACAAGTTCACAACACAAGGAAGTCATACATTTCTGTGACTAAAATACAAGTGTTGGGGCTCCCAATTCTCTCATATGTCTATCAAAATCCCCCATCTGCCAACATTAAACCATTCAATGCAGACCATAAAAACCACACAGCTACTGAACAGAGGAGAGGGGCAAGATCAAAACTTATTTGAACTTTCACAATCATATTTTATCAATTCATAATTGCTTCACTATTATCTGTGGTTGTCACTAATAAACAAGATGTAATGAGCCACTGCTACCTGCCAGATGAAATGTTAAACACTTCATTTGTACTGTTTCACTGAAACTTTACTTTCAACAAAGGTGCTTTCAAAAATCAGAATTATGAAAGCACAGATGAAAAAATGGAAGCTGAGAAAGCTTAAGTTGCTTAAACCTGCTCCTAAATCCTAACCTTTTCCAAAGCCACTCTACTAGACTGCCATGCTATTGCAGGATATATTGTATTCATAGTAGAGTCAAATACAAATAAGGACAAGACAGTGAGTACTTTTTAGTTCTTCTGGGTTTTTTAGGAAATTCAAACCATGTCTCCCCTTGTCCTAAAAGCATTTAATGTAGTTTCACCCATTCAATAAGCAAACAGGCATGAACTCTTATCTGGCAAGATACCACTCTGGTTTCTCTGTAATGGTATTTTTTGTGTAAGGAATATTCATATCTCAAATGCTGATCCTCATTCTGCTGCTTACTGGCCTAATAACCTTGGGTGACTTAGCAGCTGAGACACTTAATTTAGTAGTCTGTGAAGTGGGGTTTACAATAGTTCCAATACCATAAAGTAAATGAACCATTTGCAGAAAGCACTTGATATGGTCCCTGGTACATAGTTAGTATACCACACATATTGGCGGTGATTATTTTTTTATTTTGATATTCCTCGTGATCACAGAATAAAGGTTAGCTACATTCCACAGAGAGGAAACTGGTTGCAAGATATAAAGCATTTTGTTTAATTTCACACAGCTTATTAATATAGAACAAAGATAAGAAAGCAACTTTCCTAAATGCGACAGGGCAAAATTTTGTTACTAAAACCTCCAGCAACTCTCTGAGGAGGGTGGGTCTTGGCAGCTGGAGGATCCTGAAAGTAGAAGTGGGGAGAAGCCAAACTGCTCATCAGAAAGGGTTGAGAGATCAAGAGGCCTGAGGATGATTCAGAAATGAGAAGAAAGGGCAAAGAAATCAAGTATGCATGGGGAGGGTCAGTGAAAGGGTGGGTGGAGGATGAAGGGCAAGGGAGAAGGAGAATACACTCAAAGGGATTTGAAAAATTTGCTCCTACTACACAATGTAAACTTTCTCTACCTTTGATGTTCAAAATCATCATGAAAATCTAGACTACATACAAATGTGTGTGTGTCTACAGACTAAAAGAGAGTAAACCCCTGTATAAACATGGTAAGGGAGGGAAACAGTGCACACAAGGGCAGCCCCCATCTAGGCATCTCAGGGGAAAGCAATTGGCCCCATGCTCTTTGTTGGGCGAGAGAGAGGAAAGGTGTTATGGAATTAGGTTGTATTTACCAGGTGTGGCTGAAGGCAAAAAGAAGGAGTGAGGAAGAAAAATTACCCAATTCTGCACGATCTGAGAAAATCTGAGGAAGAGTTTTGGTTTCCAGGATACCATTCTTAGTATAACCAGCTTATAAAGTGGAAGGGATTATACATTCACAAAGCTGGCCAGCCAACTGGCCCCAATGCCTAGAAGAGAATCATTCAGGCACATGCTCCCTGATAAACTTGGGAGGCACATGGATGATTTAGAAATGATGATGACAGAGGTAGAACTGGAGAATTGTCATTATTTTTACTAGTTGTTTTTTGCCATCTTAACAATAAGCAAACCAGGAATTTCCCTATGGCACACTTGAAAATCATAAAATCCTCTTATTTCTGTCCTTTGCTTTTTTTGCCAAAAATATAAATTATATAAAACAGAATCTATATTAGCTACATGTTTGCTGAGGTTAAAATGCTTACATTGCTGTGTTTTAAAATCATATTTGCTTTTTGAGTACAGATATTGTTTGTTCTTATATCCCTTGGCCTGAGCATAGCAATAATTGCTTCCATCTGCTGGTAGAAGGTAGCAAGAGAGATGAAAGAAGAGGTAATGCAGGGAGGAGGGTGGAGGTCGTCAGGAAATAAAACTAGATTAAAAGGCTGATCTCACTTCTTACAGACAGAACAAATATATCTGTGCCATGCCCCTCTGGAAGAGGCATTCACCACAATGCTCCCTTTATCCTGCCTTCTCTATCTAGGCCTCCCCTACCCCATTCAAAATGTACCATATACAAGGCTAGGTAAGGTGGGAGAAATATAAATGAAGTCAAACGACCTGGATGTGAGCTCCAACTTCTACCACTTATTAATTGTGGGTTTGTAAATGAAAACTTTCCCCTCATCTATGAAATAAAGCTATAAGTTTTGTCTGTTTGTTTGTTTTTGTTTTTTATTTTGAGATGGAGTCTTGCTCTGTTGCCCAGGCTGGAGCACAATAGTCTGATCCTGGCTCACTGCAACCTCTGCCTCCTGTGTTCAAATGATTCTCCTGCCTCAGCCTCCTGAGTAGCTGGGGTTACAGGTGCACACCACCACACCCAGTTAATTTTATCATATTTTGAGTAGAGATGGGGTTTCACCATGTAGGCCAGGCTGGCCTTGAACTCCTGATATCAGGTGAGTATGAGATCATTGGCTGGGTGCAGTGGCTCACACTTGTAATTTCAGCACTTAACGACTGTGTCCAGCCAAGGGTATGAGTATTTTCAATTAGTTTTGTCAATGACATAATGCAAGGTCTCTGTATATTTCCATGAGTATCCATTACCATGCATAGACAAAAGTCCTAGATGTGTCTTTTTTAAAATTGCATTCTAGGTTTTGGGGTACATGTGAAGAACATGCAAGATTGTTGCATTGGTACACACATGGCAGTGTGATTTGCTGCCTTCCTCCCATCACCTATATCTGGCATTTCTCATCATGCTATCTCTCCGCAACTCCCCACCCCCAACTGTCCCTCCCCTATTTCCCCCCGATGGACCCCAGTATGTGATGCTCCCCTCCCTGTGTTCTCATTGTTCAACACCCACCTATGAGTGAGAACATGCAGTGTTTGATTTTCTGTTCTTGTGTCAGTTTGCTGAAAATGATGGTTTCCAGGTTCATCCATGTCCCTACAAAGGACACGAACTCACCGTTTTTGATGGCTGCATAGTATTCCATGGTGTATATGTGCCACATTTTCCCTGTCCAGTCTATCATCGATGGGCATTTGGGTTGGTTCCAGGTCTTTGCTATTGTAAACAGTGCTGCAATGAACATTCCTGTGCATGTGTCCTTATACTAGAAGAATTTATAATCCTTTGGATATATACTCAGTAATGGGATTGCCGGGTCAAATGGAATTTCTGTTTCTAGGTCATTGAGGAATCGCCACACTGTCTTTCACAATGGTGGAAGTAATTTAAACTCCCACCAACAGTGTAAAAGTGTTCCGATTTCTCCATATCCTCCCCAGCATCTGTGCTCTCCAGATTTTTTAATGATCACCATTCTAACTGGCGTCAGATGGTATCTCAATGTAGTTTTGATTTGCATTTCTCTAATGACCAGTGATGATTAGCATTTTTTCATACGTTTGTTGGCCTCATGTATGTCTGCTTTTGTAAAGTATCTGTTCATATCTTTTGCCCACTTTTGAATGGGCTTGTTTCTTTCTTGTAAATCTGTTTTAGTTATTTGTAGATTCTGGATATCAGCCCTTTGTCAGATGGTAGTTTGCAAAAATTTTTTCCCATTTTGTTGGTTGCCAATTCACTCTAATGACTGTTTCTTTCACTATGCAGAAGCTGTGGAGTATAATTAGGTCCAATGTGTCTATTTTGGCTTTTACTGCCAATGCTTTTGGTGATTTGGTCAAGAAGTCCTTGCCTATGCCTATGTCCTGAATGGTTTTGCCTAGATTTTCTTCCAGGGTTTTTATGGTGTTAGGTCTTATGTTTGTTTAATCTATCTGGAGTTAATTTTAGTGTAAGGTGTCAGGAAGGGATCCAGTTTCTGCTTTCTGCACATGGCTAGCCAATTTTCCCAACACCATTTATTAAACAGGGAATCCTTTCCCCATTGTTTGTTTTTGTCAGGTTTGCCAAAGATTGGATGGTTGTAGATGTGTGTTGTTTCCTTCTGAGGCTTCTGTTCTGTTCCATTGGTCTATATCTCTGTTTTGGTACCAGTACCATGCTGTTTTGATTACTATAGCCTTGTAGTATAGTTTGAAGACCAGTAGTGTGATACCTCCAGCTTTGTTCTTTTAGCTCAGAATTAACTTGGCTATGTGTGCTCTCTTTTGGTTATATGAAGTTTAAGGTGGTTTTTTCCAGTTCTGTGATGAAGGTCATTCATAGCTTGATGGGGATAGCGTTGAATATGTAAATTACTTTGGGCAGTATGGCCATTTTCACAATATTGATTCTTCCTAACCATGAACATGGAATGTTTCTCCATGTGTTTATGCCCTCCCTTATTTCGCTGAGCAGTGATTTGTTGTTCTCCTTGAAGAGATCCTTTACATTCCTTGGTAGTTGTATTCCTAGGTATTTTATTCTCCTTGTAGAAATTGTGAATGGCAGCTCATTCTTGATTTGGCTCTCTTTAAGTCTCTTATTGGTGTATAGGAATGCTTGTGATTTTTGCACATTGATTTTGTATCCTGAGATTTTGCTCAAGTTGCTTATCAGTTTCAGGAGATTTTGGGCTGAGATGATGGAGTCTTCTAAATATACAATCATGTCATCTGCAAACAGATAGTTTGACTTCCTCCTTTCCTATTTGAATACCCTTTATTCCTTTTTCTTGCCTGATTGCTCTACTAGAACTTCCAATACTATATTGAATAGGAGTGCTGAGAGGGCATCCTTGTCTAATGCCAGATTTCAAAGAGAATGCTTCCAGGTTTTGCCCATTCAGTATGATATTGGCTGTTGGTTTGTCTTAAATAGCTTTTATTATTTTGAGATACGTTCCATTGATACCTAGCTTATTGAGTTTTTTTAGCATAAAGGGCTGTTGAATTTTGTCAAAGGCCTTCTCTGCATCAATTGAGATAATCATGTGGTTTTTGTCTTTGGTTCTGTTTATGTGGTTAAGTACGTTTATAGACTTGTGAATGTTGAATCAGCCTTGCATCCCCAGGATGAAGCTTATTTGATCATGGTGGATAAGCTTTTTAATGTGCTGCTGCAACTGGTTTGCCAGTATTTTATTGAAGATTTTTGCATCTATGTTCATCATGGATGTTGGTCTGAAGTTTCCTTTTCTCCTTGGGTCTGCACCAGGTTTTGGTATCAGGATGATGTTGATCTCATAAAATGATTTGGGAAGGATTCCCTCTTTTTGGATTGTTTGGAATAGTTTCAGAAGAAATGGTACCAGCTCTTCTTTGTACGTCTGGTAGAATTCGGCTGTGAACTCACATGGAACTGGGCTTTTTTGTGGGTGGTAGGCTCTTAATTGCTTCCTCAACTTCTGCTCTTATTATTGGTCTATTCAGGGTTTCAACTTCTTCCTAGTTTAGGCTTGGGAGGATGCAAGTGTCCCGGAATTTATCCATTTCTTCCAGGTTATACTAGTTTATGTGCATAGAGTTGTTTGTAATAATCTCTGATGATGGTTTGTATTTCTGTGGATTCTGATGTGATATCTCCTTTATCATTTTTTATTGCATCTATTGGCTTCTTCTCTCTTTTCTTTTTTATTAATCTGGCTACTGGTCTATTTTGTTGATCTTTTCGAAAAACCAGGTCCTGGATTTATTGATTTTTAGAAGGATTTTTGTGTCTCTATCTCCTTCAGTTCTGCTCTTATCTTAGTTATATTTTGTCTTCTGCTAGGTTTTGAGTTTTTTTAATCTTGTTCCTCTAGCTCTTTCAATTTTGATGATAGGGTGTCGATTTTAGATATTTCCTTGATTCTCATGTGGTCATTTATTGCTATATATTTTCCCTAGATATTGCTTTAAATGTGTCCCAGAGATTCTGGTACGTAGTGTCTTCGTACTTGTTGGTTTCAAAGAACATCTTTATTTCTGCCTTCATTTCATTGTTTATCCAGTCAACATTCAAGACATTCAAGTTTCCATGAAGCTGTGCATTTCTGAGTTAGTTTCTTAATCCTGAGTTCTAACTTTATTGCACTGTGGTCTGAGACAGTGTTTGTTATGATTTCTGTTCTTTTGCATTTGCTGAGGAGTGATTTACTTCCAATTATGTGGTCTATTTTAGAGTAGGTGTGATGTGGTGCTGAGAAAAATGTATATTGTGTGGATTTGGGGTGAAGACTTCTGTAAATGTCTACTAGGTTTTCTTGATCCAGGTCTGAGTTCAAGTCCTAAATATCCTTGTTAATTTTCTGTCTCATTGATCTGTCTAATATTGACAATGGGGTGTTAATGTCTCCCACTATTATTGTGTGGGAGTCTAAGTCTCTTTATAAGTCATTAAGAACTTGCCTTATGTATCTGGGTGCTCCTGTATTGGGTGTGTATATATTTAGGACCGTTAGGTCTTCTTGTTGCATTGATCATTTTACTGTTATATAATGTCCTTCTTTGTCTCTTTTGATCTTTGTTGGTTTGAAGTCTATTTTATCAGAGATGGAATTGCAACTCCTGCTTTTTTTGTTGTTCTCCTTTTGCTTGGTAAATCTTCCTCCATCCCTTTATTTTGAGCCTTTGTGTATCCTTGCATGTGAGATGGGTTTCCTGGATACAGTATACCGATGGGTTTTGGCTTTTTATCCAATTTGTCAGCCTGTGTCTTTTCATTGGGGCATTTAGCCTATTTACATTTAGGGTTAATATTGTTATGTGTGAATTTGATACTGCCATTTTGATGCTAGCTGGCTGTTTTGACCATTAGTTGATGCAGATTCTTCATTGTGGTGATGGTCTTTACCATTTGGTATGTTTTTGGAGTGGCTGGTACCGGTCGTTCCTTTCTGTGTTTAGTGCCTTTAGTGCTCTTTCAGGAGCTCTTGTAAAGCAGGCCTGGTGGTGATGAAATCTCTGAGTACTTGCTTGTTCATAAAGGATTTTATTTTTCCTTCACTTATGAAGCTTAGCTTGGCTGGATATGAAATTCTGAGTTGAAAGTTCTCTTCTTTAAGGATGTTGAATATTGGCCCCCACTCTCTTCTGGCTTGTAGGGTTTCTGCTGAGAGATCTGCTGTGAGTCTGATGGGCTTCCCTTTGTGGGTAACCCGAGCTTTCTCTCTGGTTTCCCTTAGCATTTTCTCCTTCATTTCAACCCTGGTGAATCTGACGATTATGTGCCTTGGGGTTGCTCTTCATGAGGAATATTTTTGTGGCGTTCTCTTTATTTCCTGTACTTGAATATTGGCCTGCCTTTTTAGGCTGGTGAAGTTTTCCTGGATAATATCCTGAAGAGTATTTTCCAGCTTGTATTCATTCTCTCTGTCACATTCAGGTACACCTATCAAATGCAGATTAGGTCTTTTCACATAGTCCCATATTTCTTGGAGACTTTGTTCATTCCTTTTGACACTTTTTTCTCTAATCTTGCCTTCTTATTTTATTTCATTGAGTTAATCTTCAAACTCTGATATCCTTTCTTCTGCTTGGTCAGTTTGGCTGATGAAACTTGTGTATGCTTCATGAAGTTCTCGTGTTGTGTTTTTCAGCTCCACCAATTCACATATATTTCTCTCTAAGCTGTTTATTCTCCTTAGCATTTCATCACATCTTTTTTCAAAGTTCTTAGTTTCTTTGCATTGGGTTAGAACATGTTCTTTTAGCTCAGAGAAGTTCCTTACTAATCACCTACTGAAGCCTGTTTCTGTCAATTCATCACACTCATTCTCCATCCAGCCTTGTTCCCTTGCTGGTGAGGAGTTGTGATCCCTTGGAGGAGGAGAGGTGTTCTGGTTTTGGGTGTTTTCGTTTTTTTTCGTTTTTTTCTCTCATTTCTTCCCATATTTGTGGATTTATCCACCTGTCATCTTTGTTGTTGTTGACTTTCAGATCGTGTCTCTGAATGGACATCCAGTTTGTTGATGATGAAGTTATTTCTTTCTGTTTCTCAGTTTTCCTTCTAACAGTCAGGCCCCTCTGCTGTAGGACTGCTGAGGTCAATTCCAGACCCTGCTTGCCTGGGGATTACCTGCAGCTGCTGCAGAACAGTAAGGGTTGCACCCAGTTTTTTCTTCTGCTATCTTTGTCCCAGAAGGATACCCACCAGATGTCAATCTGAGCTCTCCTTTATGAGGTGACTCTTTGGATATACAGGGGTTGGGGAGCTGCTTGAGGAGACTGCCTGTCCATTATAGGAGTTCAAGTGCTAAGCTGTGAGCTCCATTGTTCATTCAGAGCTGCTGGGCAGGTACGTTTAAGACTGCTGCAGCAGAACTCATAAACACCTGTTTTATTTTTTATGTTTTCCCAGGTGCTCTGTCCCAGGGAGTTAGGGGTTTATTTATGAGTTTCTGTTGTGCTGCTGCCTTTTTGCAGGGCTGCCCTGCCCAGTGACGAGGCAGCCTAATCACAGTCTGCCTGCAGCAGTGTTGCTGAGATGCTGTGGGTTCTGCCCAGCTGCCATGTGTATTTTCCTACAGTCCTACTTATAGGGTTATAGTTAGAAATGCCTCGGCAATGGCGGCCCACCTCTGTAATGGCAGACTCTCTTTGTAATGGTGGGCTGCCTCGGCAATGGTGGTCTGCTTCAGCAATGGCGGAGAACCTCTGTAGTGGTGGACTGCCTCAGTAATGGCAGACGCCCCTCCCCCACAGAGCTGGATTGTCCTGTTTTCAGCTGTGCTTTCTGTGAAACTCTTAATCCAGTGCATTTCAGATTGCTGTTTTTTTGTGTGGGTGGGACCAGCCGAGCCTGATCACCTGGCTCCCTGCCTCAGACTCCTTTTTTTTTTTTTTTTCAGTTGAATGGGTGACTCTGTCTCCCAGGTGTTCCAGTCACCTGTTGAAAAGGTGCTGGGATCTGTGTGATTTCCCTTGCAGCAATCCACTGTGCTGGCTGAAACAGCTGTCCTCAGATTCATGGCACTGTTTTGCTGAGTAATCTCCTGGCCTGGCTCCCTGTTTCAGTCCCCTTTTTGTCAGTTGAATGGGTGACTCTGTCTCCCAGAAGCTCCAATTGTCAGCTAAAACAGTGCCCAGACCCATGTATTTTGTGTGGAGACCCACCGTGCCAGCCAAAACAGCCACGCTGGTGACCCATGGGGCTCATCTGCCTGGGAATCTCCTGGTCTGTGGGCAATAAATGTCCATCTGGAAATGTGACATCCACTCACCTGCTGCACTTTCACTGGGAGCTGCAAACCTGAGCTGCTCCTAATCAGCCATCTACCTTTTTATCTTTTAAACCAGAAAACAGAATGAAGCTCATGTCACCAGATTTTGAGAAATAAACTCCAAAACATTTTAAGCCATGACTTATTTCAAGTGAATAAGAAAATAATGGTTTTTGCTTACATCGTGAAGAGATAAGCATTCATTTGTTATTCAGAAGAAAATTATATGCAGTGTTTTTATAGTTAACATCTTGAGGCAAATGTTCACTTAAATTCACAATGTCTCCATTGGCCCTTCACCAAAAGAGAAATACATCTTAAAAGCTTCGTTCAATTTCCTGATTAACTATGATTAAACTTTTCTACCATATTATATTTGATAACTAGATTTTAAAGAATATCACACAAAGCTTGTTAAAATATTGGTAAACATTTTAAGATGTTTTTATCATCAAGCAACCATATCAGCAGATAAGTGATAAACTGTTAAACTTTCTTTTTTGCCCCAAATTATGTATCAGAAAGGAAAATAAATACCACTTCTCTCCTTCTAGGGTAACGAGATTCTTTTGCATTAAATGTGGTGGAGCAAAAAAGTAAAGATGGATAAAAGAAAGATAATGATTCTAAGGTACTCTTAGCATAGGGAATTTCAATATTTCAGTGATTCTAAGGCACTCGTAGTATAGGGAATTTCATTTACAGTTGGCTGCTTTACAACATAGTTTAACTTTTTTTGGTGAGAATTACTTTGATATCCATTAACAGCATAAACAGGTTGACTCCTTTTCCATAAATATGTTGTTTCCAACTAGTTTCCAGTCTTGCTTCCATGCCCAAAGTTCAGGCAAGTCTAGGTACTCCTGTCTTGGCCAATGGACAAGATGTATTTGAAAATGAGAAAAATGGGTTTAAAGTAGGAAGAAAAGTACTTTGTTATAGATGAAATTGTTTTAAATGGTTGGAAGTAATGAATGACAGAGCATCTATTTTGGGACATTATGGCTTAAAGTGCTATTTACTTTTAACTTCACAAATAAACACAGTTGTATAGTTTTGAAAAGCAATGAAAGGCATGCAGCTCTACTAGCAGATTTAGCACTTCTGACCAAGTAAGACACCAACTTCTTTCAAAATATGCTTCATGCACTGTAATGGATTTTTTAAAGATGTAAACTTTAATGCATTATTTCCTTTCTGAACTTTAACGGGAACCAGAATGGGATGATCCAGAAGATGAAGTCCGGCAACTGGGTAAAGTAGTGGTGTTCTGTAGGAGTTGGCCCTGGGCTCAGGGTTGTTAAGTGTTTTCACCAATCTCCTAGCTTTCAGGTGACCGTGATCTTGTTCATCTTTTTTTGCAATCACCATATGAAGAAGATCTAGAATAACTTCTCTTTCTGTTCCTCTCAGGAGAAGATGATGAACTTGAATAAGATCTTTTTTGTGGGGAAGAAGAGCCACGGTGGGACCTGGAGCTGGATCTTGATTTCTATCCACAAGATCTAGAATGTTCTCTGAAACTGAAATGAGATCTGGACTGGGAACTGGAAGAACCTGTTGAACAGCAGCTGGACCTAGACCTTGAACTGGAGGGGGAGGATGACCGTGATGAAGATCATGAATGTGAAGATAGAGACTTTGAGTGACTTCGTGTTTTAGATTCTTCATCCTCACCCTCGTCAAATTTATATTTAGAAAGATCTTCATCCTCATCCTCTTCTTCCTCTGATTCTTTATCTTCAACTTCCGTTAATATAGATGCAAGACCAACTGCTTTCCCTCTTTATTTTTTCTTTTTACATCCAAACTCATCATATTCACCATCAGATTCTTCTCTTTCTATGTATTCAACATTTCCTTTTTTGTTAAGATCGCCATCATATCCTTTTCTTTCTTCTAATTTAGCATACTTTGGAGTATTACACATATAACACTCTGATATTCTGGCCCAATTCACATTGTTGCAAGTTTTACACTGCCAGTCATTACCACTAAATAGGCCTTGGCTCTTTTCTGCAAGTGTCTTTCCTATTTCAATGCCCCCAGCTTTCATCATCGTGGCCTCAGTTGTTTCCTCCTGACCACATCGATTAAAACTGGTTCTTCTAGCAAAGTTTACATTTCCACACTTTTATCAAGGCAAATACAGTCCCTGTCACTGACTCAGAAATTTTTGGTCAACATCTTGAACGCCACCAGCACAGCCACCTGAAGCTATGTCTTCCAGCTTTGTTCTTTTTGATTAGGATTATCTTGGCTATATGGGCTCTTTTTTGATTCCATATGAAATTTAAAGGAGATTTTTCTAATTCTGTGAGGAAAGTCAATAGTAGCCTGATAAGGATACCATTGAATCTATAAATTACTTTAAGGAGCATGGCCATTTTCATAATATTAATTCTTCCTATCCATGAGTATAGAATGTTTTTTCATTTGTGTCCTTTCTTATTTCCCTCAACAGTGGCTTGTAGTTCTCCTTGAAGAGATCCCTCATATTCCTTCTAAAACTATCCCAAAGAATAAAAAAAGAGGAACAACTCCCTAACTTATTTTATGAACCCAGCATCATCCTGCTACAAAAACTCAGCAGATAAGAAAAAAAGAGAGAAAATTTCAGGCCAATATCCCTGATGAACATCAATGCAAAAATCCTCAATAAAATACTGGCAAACCAAATCCAGCAGCATGTCAAAATATTTATCCACCATGATGAAGTCAGCTTAATCCCCAGGATGCAAGACTGGTTCAATACATGCAAGTCAATAAACGTAATCCACCAAATAAATAGATACAATGGCAAAAACCATATGATTAACTCAATAGATGGAGAAAAGGTCTTCAACAAAATTCAACACTCCTTCATGATAAAACCCCTCAATAAACTAGGTATTGATGGAAAGTATCTCAAAATAATAAGAGTTAGTTATGATGAGCCTACAGCCAATAACACTGAATGGGAAAAAGCTAGAAGGACTTCCTTTGAAAAAAGTCACAAGAGAAGGATACTTTCTCTCACCACTCCTATTCAACATAGTACTGGAAGTTCTTGCCAGAACAACTAGGCAAGAGAAAGAAATAAAGCGTATTCAAATAGGAAGAAAGGAAGTCAAGTTGTCTCTGTTTGCAGATAACATGATTGTATATTTAGAAAACCACATTGTCTCAGCCCAAATTCTCCTTAAGCTAATAAGCAACTTCAGCAAAGTCTCAGGATACAAAATCAATGTGCAAAAACCACAAGTATTCCCATATACCAATAATAGACAAACAGAGAGCCAAATCATTAGTAAACTTCCATTCACAATTGCTACAGAGAAGCTAAAATAGATAGCAATGCAGCTTTAAAGCTCTTTAATGAACTTTCTCTCCTGCTTTAAAACTTGAATCCATCTCTCCCTTGCCTTAAGCTCCTCTGTGAAATTCTTTCTTCTGAAAAGCCAAAAATTGAGGTTGCTGCACATTGTATAGAAAACTACCACCACTAACAAGGGTAGTTTTGTCGAGGTCATGAAGAAGACTGAAATCTAACTCAAGTTCCAAATCCTGCAGTGAATGCCCAGAGGGAAGGGCTAGCAATGTAGGGGATTTTGTTCACTAGAAAAAAAATTAAAATTTATATGGAACCAAAAAAGAGCCTGCATAGCCAAATCAAGACCAAACAAAAAGAACAAATCTGCAGGAATCACATTACCCAACTTCAAACTATACTAGAAAGCCATAGCCACCAAAACAGCATGGTACTCTTATAAAAATAGATACATAGACCAATTGCAGAGAATGGAGAACCCAGAAAATAAGCCAAATACTTACAGCAAACTGATCTTAAACAAAGCAAACAAGATTCTGAGATCCAAGATGGCCGATTAGGGGCAGCTCAGGATTGCAGCTCCCAGCAAAAGTGCAGAGGGTGAGTGAACGCCACATTTCCAGGCAGATTTTTGTTGCCCACAGACCAGGAGATTCCCAGGTGGAGGAGCCCCATGGGTCGCCAGCATGGCTGTTTCAGCCTGCGCAGCTGTTTTGGCCAGTGCCCCAGTGCAGTGGTTCTCCATACAAAATACACGGGTCTGGGCACCGTTCAAGGTGGTGATTGGAGCTCCAGGAAGACAGTCACACATTCAATTGATACCAAAGGGGACGGAAACAGTGAACCAGGACAGGAGATTCCCAGGCAAAAAACCACTACGAATCTCAGCGTAGCTGTTTCAGCCAGCACAGGCATAGTGGGTCACAGCACGGGAAAGTGCACAGATCCCAGCACTTTTTCAACAGGCGACTGGAACATGACCATTTGTTCTGAGGCAGGGAGCTAGGTAATCAGGCATAGCTGGTCCCACCCCCACAAAAAAACAGCAATCTGAAATGCTCTGGTTTGACAGTTTCACAGCAAGGATAACTGAACACAGGATAGTCCAACTCTGTGGGGGAGGGGTGTCCGCCATTACCGAGGCAGTCAATCATTATGAAGGTAGTTCACCACTGCAGAGGCAGCACAACATTACAGAGACGGTCTGCCATTATCGAGCTGGACCTCTATTGCCAAGGCAGTTCTAACTATACCCGTATAAACAAGACTGCAGAGAAGTTCACACGGCAGCTGGGCAGAGCCCATAGCAGCTCTGCAAAGCCTCTGCAGGCAGACAGTGACGAGGCTGCCTCCTTGCTGGGCAGGGCAGCCCTGAAAAAAGGCAGCAGTACAACAGAAACTCATAAATAAAGCCCTAACTTCCTTGGACAGAGCACCTGGGGAAAAAAGGGGGTGGGGTTAATGAGTTCTGCTGCAAAAGACTTAAACGTACCTGCCCAGAAGCTCTGAATGAACAACGAAGCCCACAGGTCAGCACGCGAGCTCCTATAAAGGACAGACTGTCCCCTCAAGCAGATCCCTGACCCCTGTATATCCAAAGAGTCACCTCATAAAGGAGAGCTCAGACTGACATCTGGCAGGTATACTTCTCGGACAAAGATAGCAGAAGAAGAAATGGGGAGCAACCATTACTGTTCTGCAGCAGCTGCAGGTGATCCCAAGGCAAGCAGGGCTTGGAGTGGACATCAGCAGTCCTACAGCACAGTGGTCTGACTGTTAGATGGAAAACTAGGAAAGAGAAAGAAATAACTTCATCATCAATAAAGTGGACATCCACTCAAAGACCCAACCTGAAAGTCAACAACTACAAAGATGACACATAGATAAATCCACAAAGATGGGAAGAGAAGAGTGCAAAAAGGATGGACACACCAAAAACCAGAACACCTCTCCTATACCAAGGGATCACAACTCCTAACCAGCAAGGAAACAAGGCTGCGTGGAGAATGAGTGTGATGAATTGACAGAATCAGGCTTCAGAAGGTGGGTAATAAGAAAATTCTCTGTGTTAAAAGAACATGTTCTAACCCAATGCAAAGAAACAAAGAACCTTGAAAAAAGATGTGATGAAATGATAAACAGAATAAGAAACTTACAGAGGAATATAAGTGAATTCATGGAGCTGAAAAACACAACACGAGGACTTCGCGAAGCATACACAAGCTTCAACAGTCGAATTGACAAAGCAGAAGAAAGGATATCGGAGGTTGAAGATCAACTCAATGACATAAAATGAGAAGGCAAGGTTAGAGATAAAAGAGTAACAAGGAATGAACAACGTCTTCAAGAAATATGGGATTATGTGAAAAGACCTAACCTACTTTTGATAGGTATACCTGAATGTGAGAGAGAGAATGAATACAAGCTGGAAAATACTCTGCAGGATATCATCTAGGAAAACTTCCCCAACCTAGCAAGGCAGACCAATATTCAAGTCCAGAAAATACAGGGAACACCACAAAGATATTCCTCAAGAAGAGCAACCCCAAGGCAAATAATCATCAGATTCACCAGGGTTGAAATGAAAGAGAAAATGTTAAGGGCAGCCAGAGAGAAAGGTCAGGTTACCCACAAAGGGAACCCATCAGACTCACAGCAGATCTCTCAGAAGAAACCTTACAAGCCAGAAGAGAGTGGGGGCCAATATTCAACATCAATAAAGAAGAGAACTTTCAACCCATAATTTCATATCCAGCTAAACTAAGCTTCATAAGTGAGGGAAAAATAAGATCCTTTACGAACAAGCAAGTACTTAGAGATTTCATCACCACGAGGCCTGCTTTATAAGAGCTTCTGAAAGAGGCACTAAACATAGAAAGAAACAACAAGTACCAGCCACTCCAAAAACATACCAAATGGTAAAGACCATCACCACAATGAAGAAACTGCATCAACTAATAGGCAAAACAGTCAGCTAGCATCAAAATGGCAGGATCAAATTCACACATAACAATATTAACCCTAAATGTAAATGGACTAAATGCCCCAATCAAAAGACACAGACTGGCAAATTGGATAAAAAGCCAAAACCAATCAGTGTGCTGTATTCAGGAAACCCATCTCACATGCAAGGATACGCAAAGCCTCAAAATAAAGGGAAGGAAGAAGATTTATCAAGCAAATGGAGAGCAAAAAAAAGCAGGAGATGCAATTCTCATCTCTGATAAAATAGACTTCAAACTAACAAAAATCAAAAGAGACAAAGAAGGACATTACATAATGGTAAAAGGATCAATGCAACAAGAAGAGCTATCGATCCTAAATATATATGCACCCAATACAGGAGCACCCAGATACATAAGGCAAGTTCTTAATGACTTACAAAGAGACTTAGACTCCGACACAATTACAGTGGGAGACTTTAACACCCCATTGTCAATATTAGACAGATCAACCAGACAGAAAACTAACAAAGATATCCAGGACTTGAACTCAGACCTGGAACTAGCAAACTTAATAGACATTTACAGAACTCTCCACCCCAAATCTACAGAATATATGTCCTTCTCAGCACCACATTACACCTACTCTAAAATTGATCACATAATTGGGAGTAAATAACTCCTCAGCAAATGCAAAAGAATGGAAATCATAACAAACAGTCTCTCAGACCACAGTGCAATCAAGTTAGAACTCAGAATACAAACCTAACTCAGAAACGCACAGCTTCATGGAAACTGAATAACTGGCTCTTGAATGTCGACTGGATAAATGATGAAATGAAGGCAGAAATAAAGATGTTCTTCAAAACCAACAAGAATGAAGACACAACATACCAGAATCTCTGGGACACATTTAAAGCAATATCTAGAGGAAAATATATAGCAATAAATGCCCACATGAGAAGCAAGAAAATATCTAAAACCGACACCCTATCATCAAAATTGAAAGAGCTAGAGGAGCAAGATAAAAAAAAAAAAACTCAAAACCTAGCAGAAGACAAAATATAACTAGATCAGAGCAGAACTGAAGGAGATAGAGACGCAAAAAACCTTCCAAAACTTAATAAATCCAGGAACTGGTTTTTCGAAAAGATCAACAAAATAGACAGACCACTAGCCAGATTAATTTGAAAAAAAAAAAAAAGAGAGAGAGAGAAAGAATAATCAAATAGATGCAATAAAAAACGATAAAGGGGATATCACCACAGATTCCACAGAAATTCAAACCATCATCAGAGATTATTACAAACAACTCTATGCACACAAACTAGTAAACCTGGAAGAAATGGATAAATTCCTGGACACTTGCCTCCTCCCAAGCCTAAACCAGGAAGTCGAAACCCTGAATAGACCCATAACAAGGTCTGAAGTTTAGGCAGCAATTAAAAGCCTACCACCCAAAAAAACCCCACGTCCAGAAGGGTTCACAGCCGAATTCTACCAGACATACAAAGAGGAGCTGGTACCATTACTTCTGAAACTATTCCAAATAATCCAAAAAGAGGGAATCCTTCCCAAATCATTTTATGAGACCAACATCATCCTGATACCAAAACCTGGCAGAGACTCAGAAAGAAAAGAAAACTTCAGGCCAATATCCATGGTGAACATAGATGCAAAAATCTTCAATAAAATAGTGGAAAACAGATTGCAACAGCACATCAAAAAGTTTATCCACCGTGATCAAGTAGGCTTCATCCCGGGGATGTAAGGCTGGTTCAACATACACAAGTCTATAAACGTACTTAACCACATAAACAGAACCAAAGACAAAAACCACATGATTATCTCAATTGATGCAGAGAAGGCCTTTGACAAAATTCAACAGCCCTTTATGCTAAAAACCCTCAATAAACTAGACATTGATGGAACGTATCTCAAAATAATGAAAGCTGTTTACAACAAACCAACAGCCAATATCATACTGAATGGGCAAAAACTGGAAGCATTCCCTTTGAAATCTGGCACTAGACAAGGATGCCCTCTCTCACCACTCCTATTCAGTATAGTATTGGAAGCTCTAGTCAGAGCAGCCAGGCAAGAAAAAGAAATAAAACGTATTCAAATAGGAAAGGAGGAAATCAAATTGTCTATTTGCAAATGACATTATTGTATATCTAGAAGACCCCATCATCTCAGCCCAAAATCTCCTGAAACTGATAAGCAACTTCAGCAAAATCTCAGGATACAAAATCAATGTGCAAAAATCACAAACATTCCTATACAACAAAAACAGACTTAAAGAGAGCCAAATCAAGAATGAACTGCCATTTACAATTGCTACAAAGAGAATAAAATACCTAGGAGTGCATCTAACAAGGAATGTAAAGGACCTCTTCAAGGAGAACTACAAACCACTGTTCAGCAAAATAAGAGAGGAAACAAATAGATGGAAAAACATTCCATGTTCATGGTTAGGAAGAATCAATATCGTGAAAATGGACATACTGCCCAAAGTAATTTACAAATTCAACACTATCCCCATGAAGCTACCAATGGCCTTCTTCACAGAACTGGAAAAAAAACACCTTAAACTTCATATGGAACCAAAAGAGAGCCCGCATAGCCAAGTCAATTCTAAGCAAAAAGAACAAAGCGGGAGGCATCACGCTACCGAACTTCAAACTATACTACAAGGCTACAGTAATCAAGAGTGTGGCACTGGTACCATAACAGAGATATAGACCAATGGAAAAGAACAGAGGCCTCGGCTGTAACACCACATATCTACAACCACCCAATCTTTGACAAACCTGACAAAAACAAGCAATGGGGAAAAGATACCCTGTTTAATAAATGGTGTTTGGAAAACACCTAGCCATGTGTGGAAAGCAGAAACTGGACCTCTTCCTGACACCTTACACTAAAATTAACTCCAGATGGATTAAACACTTAAACATAAGACCTAACACCATAAAAACCCTAGAAGAAAATCTAGGCAAAACCATTCTGGACATAGGTGTAGGCAAGGACTTCATGACCAAAACACTGAAAGCATTGGCAACAAAAGCCAAAATAGACAAATGGGACCTAATCAAACTCCAGAGCTTCTACACAGCAAAAGAAATGGTCATGAGAGTGAATCGGCAACCAACAGAATGGGAAAAAAATTGTTGCAATCTACCCATCAGACAAAGGGCTGATATCTCGAATCTACAAAGAACTAAAACAGATTTACAAGAAAAAAACAAACAAGCCCATTCAAAAGTAGGCAAAGGATATGAACAGACACTTTACAAAAGAAGACATACATGAGGCCAACAAGCATATGAAAAAATGGTCATCATCACTGGTCATTAGAGAAACGCAAATCAAAGCTACATTGAGATACCATCTCGTGCCAGTTAGAATGGGTATCATTAAAAAATCTGGAGACAACAGATGTTGGAGAGGATGTGAAGAAACAGGAACACTTTTACACTGTTGGTCGGTGTAAATTAGTTCAACCATTGTGGAAAACAGTGTCGTGATTCCTCAAGGACCTAGAAATAGAAATTCCATTTGACCCAGCAATCCCATTACTGGGTATATATCCAAAGGATTATAAATCGTTCTACTATAAAGACACATGCACACGAATGTTCATTGCAGTGCTGTTTACAATAGCAAAGACCTGGAACCAACGCAAATGCCCATCGATGACAGACAGGACAGGGAAAATGTGGCACATATACACCATGGAATATTATGCAGCCATCAAAAACGATGAGTTCATGTCCTTTGCAGGGACATGGATAAACCTGGAAACCATTCTCAGCAAACTGACACAAGAACAGAAAATCAAACACTGCATGTTCTCACTCATAGGTGGGTGTTGAACAATGAGAACACATGGACACAGGGAGGGGAGCATCACATACTGGGGTCTGTTGGGGGGAAAAAGGGGAGGGACAGTAGGGGTGGGGAGTTGGGGAGAGATAGCATGGGGAGAAATGCCAGATATAGGTGGTGTGTGGAAGGCAGCAATCAATCTGCCATGTGTGTACCTATGCAACAATATTGCATATTCTTCACATGTACCCCTAAACCTAAAATGCAATTAAAAAAAAGCATAAAGTGGGGAAAGGACCCCCTCTTCAATAAATGGTGCTGGGATATTGGCAATCCACATGTAGAAGAATGGACCTGGATTGTGATATCTCACCTTATACAAAAATCAACTCAAGATGAATCAAGGACCTAAATCTAAGATCTGAAACCATAAAACCTCTAGAAGATAACATTGGAAAAATCCTTCTACACACTGACTTAGTCAAAGACTTCATGACCAAGAACCCAAAATCAAATGCAACAAAAACCATGATAAATAGATGAGGTTTAATTAAACTAAAAAGCTTCCACACAGCAGAAGAAAAAATCAACTGAGTAAACAGACAACACACAAAGTGGGAGAAAATCTTCACAATCCACACATCTAACAAGGGACTAATATATAGAATCTGTAATACAAGGAATTCAAGCTGATTAGCAAGAAAAAATCCCATCAAAAAGTGGGCTAAGGACATAAATGGACAATTCTCAAAAGAAGACACAGAAATAGCCAAAAAACATATGAAAAATGCTCAACATCAGTAATGATCAGGGAAATGCAAATCACAACTACAATGTGATATCACCTTACTCCCATAAAAATGTCCATAATCAAAAAATGTTAGATGTTGATGGGGATGTAGTGAAAAGGGAACACTTTATGATGCTGTTGGGAATGTAAACCAGTACAATCACTATGGAAAACAGTGTGGAGATTCCTTAACGAACTAAAAGTAGAACTACCATTTGATCCAGCAATCCCATTACTTGGTATCCACCCAGAGAAAAAGAAGTTATTATACAAAAAAGACACTTGCATACATATGTTTATAGCAGCAGAATTCCACAATTGCAAAAATATGGAAAGAGCCCAAATGCCCATCAAGCAAGTAGATAAAGAAACTGTGGTATATACATGCCATGGAATACTACTCAGCCATAAAAATGAATGAAATAATGGCAATTGCAGAAACCTGGATGGAATTGGAAGTAACTCAGGTATGGAAAACCAAACATCAAATGTTCTCACTCATAAGTGGGAGCTAAACTATGAGGATTCAAAGGCAGAAGAATGATGCCATGGACTTTGGGGACTCAGGGGAAAGGATGGTAAGGGGTTGAGAGATAAAAGACTACCAATTGGGTACTGTGTATACTGCTCAAGTGATGGGTGCACCAACATCTTAGAAATCACCAGTAAAGGAATTATTCATGTAACAAAACACCACCTGTTCCCCCCAAAACCTATGGAAATTTTTTTTAAATGAGAAAAAAAAAGAAAGTAAAAAAAAACAAGAGGTTATCAGCAACCAAGAGAATGGGAAAAAAATTGTACAATCTACCAATCTGACAAAGGGCTAATAACCAAAATCTACAAAGAACTTAAGCAAATTTACAAGAAAAAAAAACAACCCCATCAAAAAGTGGGTGAAGGATATGAACAGACACTTCTCGTAAGAAGACATTTATGCATCCAACCAACATATTTTTAAAAAGCTCATCATCACTGGTCATTAAAGAAATGCAAATCAAAACCACATTGAGATACCATCTCACATCAGTTACATGGCAACCATATAATCAGAAGACAACAAATCCTGGAGAATACGTGGAGAAATAGGAATGCTTTTACACTGTTGGTGGGAGTATAAATTAGTTCAACCATTGCTGAAGACAGTGTGGCAATTCCTCAAGGATCTGGAACCAGAAATACCATTTGACCCAGCAATCCCATTACTGAATATAACCCAAAGGATTATAAAACATTCAACTATAAAGGCACACGCACATTTATGTTTATTGTAGCACTTTTCACAATAGCAAAGACTTGGAGCCAACCCAAATGTCTGTCAAAGATAGACTGGATAACAAAAGGACATGGATGAAGCTGAAAACTATCATTCTCAGAAAACTGACACAAGAACAGAAAACTAAACACTGCATGTTCTCACTCATAAGTGGGTGTTGAACATTGAGAACACATGGACACAGGGAAGGAACATCATACACTGGGGCCTGTTGCAGGGTAGGGGGTTAGGGGAGGTATAGCAGGGGGTGGGGGATTGGGCAGGGCTAACATTAGGATAAATACCTAATATAGATTATAGGGGGATGGATGCAGCAAACCACTATGGCACATGTATATTTATGTAACAAATCAGCACGTTCTGCACATGTACCCCAGAACTTAAAGTATAATTTTTAAAAAGAGGTTCTTGTAACATAGATGTCCAAGGGATTAACTTTCTATAGACTTTCTATCCAGCCCAATGAGAAAAATTTGAAAAAGATATGACCAGAGAAAAGAATACACCTGGACTTTAGCTACAAGCTTTCCATACCATAGGCACAGCACAATCCACTTCTTGTAGGTTGATAAGCTGGTGAAGTTCAACCTTATAATATTGGGAGACTCAGAGGAGTAGCACTTTTGAAATGTCAAGGTTGACTTCCCTCTAATTACTTCTCAATCCAGATGGGGACAAACATGTGCTTTATCAGCTACATAAATGTTTATTTTACCAAATAACTGTGTCCAGAGCATTTGTAATGCAACATAGTTCACAATCCTTACACTATCCACTACAAAATGGAAAAGAAAGAATAGGGGCAATAAAAAGTTATTATTACCAAAAGAATATTGATCATATTTTAATTTCATGGGAGAAAATATTTGCAAACTGCCCATCTGACAAAGGATTAATAGCCAGAATATATAAGGAGCTCAAACAACTCTATAAGAAAAAAAATCAAATAATCTGATCAAAAGATGGGGAAAATATTTGCATAAACATTTCTCAAAAGAAGATATATGACTGACAAACAGGCATATGAAAAAGTGTTCAACATAATTGATAGCTAAAGGAGTTTAAGTGTGCTTACACAGTACTGTCCACCTTTATGGTGATGAATTATATGTACTTACAAATGCATCTAATTTCTACTTATTTTCTTTTCACTTTTTCTAATGGAATCTTAGATTCACCAGAAGAAAAAAAAAAGCTATTTCATAAGGCAAAAGAGAATTTGTCTAGTATGTTCTGAAATAAGCCACGACTTTAAATTTGGGGTCTAGAACAGTAGGACTCAGTAGCCCAGAAATTCCCTAATTCCTTTATGATCAACACCATAGAGAGGCGAGAAGGAAAGGGAGCTGCTACTCTGCTATGTCATTCTTCCATAGGATCGTACAGGGATCCAAGGGTCAGACTGGACCTTTTGCTGATAGCAATGTGGGTGAGGTCACAACAAAACCAATGTGTATTTGAATGTATATTTAAATTGGGGTTTTTTGTTTTGGGGTTACAAGTTTCTTTGTAGAGACAGGATCTCCCTATGTTGCCCAGGCTGGTCTTGAACTCCTGGCCTCAAGCAATCCTCCCACCTCAGCCATCCAAAGTACTGAGATTATAGGCATGAGGCCCTGAGCACATATTGATACTATCAATCAATCAAAAAAATCATCACTCTCTCTGTTTTATAGAAAAAGAAAATGATGCTTCCACTGTGCTCTCTCTGCAAAATGCCATACATATTCTTGCCTTTTAGCAGCATGTTGAGAGGTCCCAGAGAAAAATTACACTTTGCTGATGAGTGCTCCAACTCCACAATCTGTTCACAAATCTCCCACCATCTTTCAGCATCTTTCCACACTTCTCTCGGGAGCTAATTCAAAACTTCCCTACTTTTACTGAACCTTCATTCCCTTCATTCTTAGGCAATCAGTCCACTTTCTACACACAAACAAAGGAAATTCCATAAGTATTCCTTCCATCTCCCATTGTCATTTATTAACACACCCATTTTCCTTCTTAATTCACTAGAAGGTTCCCTCCTACAGCCCAGAGATAATCGGATTGCCTTTGTTCTAGACGAGATTGAGTCCTTCCTACCTCCTAAGATATAAGGAAAGAGTTAAGGAATAATTTCCATAACTCTCTCCTTTTACTACATTCCTACCTCTTCCTTCTACTGGCTCTGTCCCTTCAGCATGTAAATATATTCAAGTCTCTCACCTCCTTCCCATCCACTCAGGTACTCATCACATATCAAATGGGAAAAGAAAAAAATTCCTCTACCCCACAGTTTGCAGACTAGCATCCATAGTCTTCAGAAGCTTCCTAAAATTATATTAAAATTTATGTTATTATATGTGTGCATTTTATAGAAAAAGAAATTATGTCCTTTCTGAGAGTCTCAAAGTCTCAAATAAGCTAGTAACTTAAAAATGATAATAAGCTGTGCTAGATCTCTCTAAAACGCAAATCTGTTTGTATCATTCCCCCAATTAAAATAATTCAATATCAGCTTTAAGTTACAATCCAAACACTTGACTTGACACCTGCCAGCCTTTCTCAAACATTTATGATGTGCCCAAATTTCACTACTAGGAAATGGCAGAAATAGAATTCAAACTTCTCTCCAAATTCAAAGCCCATGTCTTAAGTAAAGTGACTTACAGAAAACCTGACTTATATTTGTTGGAAATCATCCTCTTAATAGGATTGATTTTTCAGAAATAAACAGAAGACCTTTCATCAGCCTCATCAGGGATGGGAAATCAAAGCTTTGACTATGAAATCAGGCACCTTCTATCTCCAGGAGGATAGGCAGGCTGATTTACTTTTCTAAATATAGGTCCTGACTAATGAATTTTCAAGTGCTTTTTCACGAGCCCTCAAAATCTGTTGTAGAAGGAGGTGGCGAATGAATACTTGACACTTTGAAGGAATAAAAAACAAAATCTCTTGCATAAAACTAAATACACATGCACACATGAATACAAGAAAAGCTAGTGAAATCTGAATATGATGGGTTAATTGTATCAACGGTAATATCATGGTTGTGATATTATACTATAGTTTTAAAAGAAGAAATGTGTAGTACCAGAGGTACAGTATTTCCAAACTTCCCTCTCCACTCCTGTGTCACTTCCCCAGCCCTTTGGTCCAGATTTCAAGTCTGCCTTTCTGCTGATTTTGCCTTGTCAATTGTTTCCTTTCCTTTGCTCTGTCTGGAGCACTGTCTTGAATCCCTGCTCAACTGGACTGTTTCTGGGCCCTGAGAAGATGTTAGGTCTAGTCAGACCCTCATCAGGCTGGGCCTTATTCCTGTAGAGTCTCCAAAGTATTTATATATCACAGGTAAACTGTTCAGAGTCTGACATTGGATGGGCATCATGTAATGAATGTTGGCATCTCCTGCTACCAAAGCCTTGCCCACTTCCAGGGGTTTTTGGGGAAGGCAGACTACTAATAACAATATGTCAGTCAACTGAGTTCAGAGACAGACTAAAAGGAACCACCAAGTTATATTGTTTAATAAATGTTAAGCCTTTGCAAAACCTCTTCCTGTCTGACATCAGCTTATTTTTATGCAGGCATTCAAATAAACTTATCTATTCACCAAAATAAATAAATAAATAAGATACCACTATACACTTAATAGAATGGTTAAAATCAAGGCTGAGTATTGTGGCTCACATCTGTAATCCCAGAGCCAAGTCAGGAGGATTACTTGAGGCCAGGATTTTTAAACTAGCCTGAGCAACATAACAAGACCCCCCATAGCTAGAAAAAAAAAACTAATTACCCAGTTGTGTTGGCACACACTTGTAGTCCTAGCCACTTGGGAGGTTGAGGCAGGAGAATTGCTTGAGTTGAGGAGTTCAAGGTTGCAGTGAGCTCTGATCACACCACTGCACTTCAGCCTGGGTGACAGAGCAAGAGTCTGTCTCTAAAAAATAATAATAATACAAAATAAATGTAAAAATAAATATTAAAAAAAGAATAGTTGAAATCCAAAACACACTCATTGCCAAATGCTGGTAAGAACATAGAGAAATAGGAAATCCATTGCTGGTAGGAATGTAAAATGGTACAACTACTTTGAAAGACAGTTTGACATTTTGTTACAAAGCTAAACATAGATTTACCGTACAATCCAGCAATTGTAGTCCTAGGTACTTATGCAGATAAATTGAAGATGTACCTTCACAAAACTGCACACAAGTGTTTACAGGAACTTTATATATAATTTCCAAAAATCAAAAGTAACCACAATGTCCCTCAACAGCTGACTGAATAAGCAAACTGTGGTACATCCACACAATGGAATATTATTGAGCAGCAAAAATAAATAAGCTATGAAGCCACAAAAACACATGAAGGAACCTGAAATGCATATTGCTAACTGAAAAGTCAATCTGAAAAGGCTACATACTACATGACTTCAATTAGATGGCATTCTGGAAAAGGCAAAACTCTATAGAGAGAGTAAAAAGATTAGCAGTTTCTAGGGGTTTGAGAGGAGAGATGAATAGGTGAAGCATAGGGAATTTTAAGGACATTGAAACTATTCTCTATGATACTGTAATAATAACTACATGTCATTTGTCAAAACTGGTAGAACTGTACAGCACTGCTATGGACTGAATTGTGTCCCTACCAAAATATTTATGTTGAAGCCCTAACTTCCCATTGTGACTGTATTTGGAAACAGGGCCTTTAAAAATGTAACAGGTCATAAGAGTAAGACTTGATATAATAGGACTGGTGATTGTTGTCATTACAAGAAGGTACATCAGAGCGCTCTCTCTCTCTCTCTCTCTCTCCCTCCCTCTCTCCCTCCCTCCCTCTCTCTTTCTCTCTCTGCTGAGGCATAGAGGAAAGGCAGTGTGAGCACACAGAGACAAGGTTGCTGTCTACAAACTATGAAGAGAGACAACATTTCCTCCACCAGAAAATGATCCTGCTGGACCTTAATCTGGCACTTCATGCCTATATAACTGTGAGCAAATAAAATTCTGTTAGCTAAACCATCCAATCTATGGTGTTTTTTTATGGCAACCTGAGCAAACTAATACAAGCACAAGTGAACCCTAATGTAAGCTATGGACTTTAGTTCATAATAATACATCAATACTGATTTTTCAATTATAACAAATGTACCACACTAATGAAAGATGTTAACAAAAGGAGAAACTGTGGGAAGGAGTGATATATGGAACTCTTTATTTTTCCCTCAGTTTTTCCATAAACCTAAAATTGCTGTAAAAAAAAAGTCTATTAATTTTAAAAAGTACTTTGGAAGAGAGCTTTTGTGACTTTTACAATATACTGTGTTTCAATAAGATTACAATCTGACCATGCACTATATCTGCAAATATATCATTATAAATTGATAGCTGTGTATGTTCATTAAAAGTTTTCATCTTTTTGGTCTTTGATAAAAGTGTAACTTTGCTGACAAGGAGAAAATTGCTAAAATATTTTAAAGGTTATATTTTAAAATATTAGTATCAGTCAGGGTTTAATCAGGAAAGCAGAATCACAGCCCCATAAAAAAATTACACAGTCCAAAACCCTATAGGTTTCCCAACCTCCAAAATTAATATTTTGGACCAGATAGCTTCATGTTCCAGGGAGGGCTGCTGTCCTGTGCACTGTAGGATATTAGCCATATACTTAGACTTTGCCCACTAGATGCCAGTAGCAACCCTCACATCTGCTCTCCCTAATCTCCCCACTCGATCATATTAATCAAAAATGTCTCCAGAATTGCCAAATGCACCCTGGGCATCAAAATCACCCTCAGTTTAGAACCACTTATGTGAAGGGATTTGATGGGGGCATTGTGGGATTTGGTTAAGCAGTCTACATAAGGCTGGTATCTCCAAATCTGAAGCTGAAGCTTGAGGTCTACAGGGTAAGTAGTCAGGAAGGGAAGATAAACATACAGTAGGGTGAGCAAGAACAAACTGGAACTCAAGCATTAGTGGATCCCCTACAAGGATGGGCTGAAACCCATGTCTCTTCTTGCTACCTCTGTCACTGGTAGCATAGGTGTCCTACAGAAGCTAGGGCTCTTGATCACAAAGCTAAACACACTTGGCCCAAAAGTCAGAGAAACTGAAAGATCTGGGAAAGGCAGAGCAGTTGCAAGCCCATTGCTCCCTCACATCAACAGTGTAAACCAGCAAATAAGCAGCAATGTGTATGAGCTACAAAATGGTTACTGCTTCACTTCCACCCTACCCATCTTGCACAAAATTCTCTCTTGTGGCTTACCCTAACCAGAAATACACAGGAAAAGAAATTCTGGGAAATGTCATTGAACCTAGTCAACACATCACAAAGCTACCACCAAGTCTCACATTAATGTTATGAAATTAAAGTGTTCAAAACTGATTGAATAAGCTTGTCATAATCTTATTTTTTATTTTCAAGTGATCTTAAAAAAAATAGAAATACTCTCATGAACCTGCAGGGACCTTCAACAAACTATTTCCTACAGAATATTAATTATATTCAGTTTATAATCAAATTCTGCCTCATGTTGCCTGCACTGTGCTCATATATAAATCAGTCTTTTAAAATCAATTTAAAACTTAAATGTAGTGTATGTGACATATTAGCAATTTCTTGTTGCAGAGGCCTGATGCTAATGATAAGGCAGACTAATATCAAAACATAATCCAAGTGAACCTCTAATCTGCTCCTACCCCTCTCCCTTTCTCTGCCAAATATCTAACTTTATCTCTTCCAGGCAGGGTAACCTTGAATAGCCCATATTTGCATAGTGTATTTCCTATGGATTTTTTTCATTCCCAACTAATTAGTTTAGAATCCATCTGCCAGAGTGTGAAGGTGTCCTTGCTGGCACTAGTTACAGGTCTTTCCTTGTGAATGATCATGTAGATTTGGAAAGATGAAGTCTGTCCTCTCTCAAATACATAAAATCTAGGTAATTTAGGATGTTTTAAGTGTGGCATGGAGCATGACAGAGTTTCACAATAACCTATTTAGAATATAAAAGATAAGACCAAACCCCTGTAAATAACAGAACACTTCTGTTATATGTCTAAGATAATGGGAGGGGCTTTATTTGGGAAACAACTCAAAAGACATTATATTGGTTCAGTAAAATCTTTGTGAAGATGTCATCTGAATCAGCCTTGCGCTGGGGCACTGCCTGACCACCATTGTATACACAGCCATGAGATAAATGATAACTCCTCTAAAATTGTAAGAGCCAAACATTCCTGCTTCCCTATTATTCCAGAGCCTTAAAGGGTCTTGGCCACCAGAGGGATGTGATCTTAGATAAGCAACATATTTCATAATGTTACAGATACCCTCTCAATCAAATAGATCATATCATTTATCTATCTCCCAGTGAGATTGTAAACTTCTACATGAAAGTATAGAAAGAATTACAAATTTGCATGTCCTTATATCCTTAAGTACAGGAAGTCCCTTCTCCTCAAGAATTTCTGAGAGGAATCAGGAGTGCTTTTGTTCCTGGACCAAACTGAGGGTCGGGCTGCTATTTCTGTAGTCCAATGAAGAGATGCAGATGAAATGGGGAGGAAGAAAGTGTTTTATTTCAGTAACTGGTCACAGGGAAGAGACCTGAAAATTATCATCAGACCAACTCAAATTACAAAGTTTTCCAGAGCTTATATAACCTTCTAAGCTATGTGTCTACATGTAAGTAAGCATTCACCTAAAGACATATGTGATTAACTTATTTTAATCTACAACTAAGGCCTGAGTCCCAAAAACCTTCCTCTCAAGCCTCAGTAAATTTACTTAATCTAAATGGGTCCAGGTACTGGGTTGGTCACCCTTATCTTGCCTCCTGCTAAACCATGGAGGTTTGGGCAGTTCCTTCAGATCTCCAATAAACTTGTTTGTGGAAGACTGGGGAGTTTTCTTCAGACCACCAATGAAACTTGTTTAACACTAAATGGGTCCTATGAAGAAATCCTTTGTTATTCTGTCACACTTTTTTTTTTTTTTTTTTTGAGACAGAGTCTTGCTTCGTCACCAGGCGCCAGGCTGGAGTGCAGTGGCGCGATCTTGGCTCACTGCAACCTCCGCCTCCCGGGTTCAAGCAGTTCTCCTGCTTCAGCCTCCCGAGTAGCTGGGACTACAGGCGCGCCACCACGCCCAGCTAATTTTTGTATTTTTAGTAGAGACGGGGTTTCACCATGTTGGCCAGGATGGTCTCGATCTCTTGACCTCGTGATCCGCCCACCTCGGCCTCCCAAAGTGCTGGGATTATAGGCGTGAGCCACCGCGCCTGGCCTCTGTCACACTTTAAATCCCAGGAAAGGCCTAGGCAAAACTCCGGGTGGGATTTTTGTTACATTCCAGCCTTTCTATAAGGGCACTGGCTCAATGAGCTTTCAATGTTCAACCTAGCTACTCAGACAGTGCTGGGACATTTGTAATGGAGGCCAGCGTTAGCGAGACCTGGCCTGCCATGCTTTCACTGGCCCATGGGTCAATCCTGATTTATTGCTAGCCACTACAAATAGCCAGACCTAGAACCTACAGTCTCAAGCCTCAAGACTCCGTCAGAGGCTCACTCTAACATGGAACTTTTCCCCCACACTTGGTAATTATTCTTTTGTGAGTGTAACCAGAAAAACAGTTCTCACAACAGATGGCATTGATGTTTTCGCAACATGTAGAGACCATTCATTCTATATCATACTGAAAGTATACCACAATAAGCTTGCTTGAATCCAGTGTGTCAGCAATTAGTAACATGGCCACCTTCTCCTGGGATACACAAACCAAGGTTTAATCTCTATCTACATTGTTGCTGGAACCCCTCAAGATATGAGCATTGTCGCTAAACATTGCCCAACCTGGCAGGCATCATCTTCTCTTCTAATGAATTCTTTCTTGGCTTCTTGGTCATGATCTCTACAATCTAATTTCCATTCGTCTCCCTTGATTTGCCGAAATTTGTGTATGAACCATTATTGATTGGTGGAGTTCCCCAGAAGTAATACAGCCCCTGTGTGAATCAGTTTATGTAAATGGTTTAGGGCTACAGAGGAGTATCCCCTATCTCCATCCACCAGAATCTATTTTGACCTCAGATAACACAACTTGTTACATTTCTTTTTATTTCTAGCCCTCTTCAACAAGTGTCAGTAACAAGAGTGCCCATACTGAAACTAGATTATTGCTAAGAAATTACTTAAGAGTAGATAAAGAAGTAGATTCCCTTTCGAAGACACCAATTTCCTGTCATTTTTTCTCCTGTATGTGAGTTCTCTACTTCCTCTTTATCTGTAAAGGGGGAATAATAGTAATACCTCTTAGATTTGTTGTAAGAATTAAATTATATTGAATTAACAAGTTAATATATACTTGTTAATTCAAAAATTACTTAGTATGGACTAAGTGCATAATAAATGTTACATGAAATTAATATGAAAGAAATAAAAGTTGAAGAAACACAGATTCTGTGAGACATCTAGGAGTTGTTTTGTTCCTAAAGCCATTACAATAAGTTTCTGGAGCCCTTATCATTTAAATCTTATATAGTGCCAAATACTATTAAGCTGAGAACATTATAAGGCTTGAATACTTTAGTAAAACTTTTTCTGAGAATAAGTATAATAAAGCTCCTTTTCTTTTTCAGAACAAGTAGAAACTTCAAATAGTCAAAACTTTATCTCCTTTTGTATTTTATTCTCTATTTTTTGTGGAAAAGTGTGAAAAGATACATGAAAACAAATTGATACATGGAGATTTTCTGTGGATTAGAAATTAATAAAACATGGAAAATACTAATAAATTTTGAATCTAGTAGTAGGTATATGGGTATGTATTATACTATAATTTCAACTTTTTATATGACTGAAAATGTTTTGGGGTGTGTGTGTATAAAATTGCACTTTAGGTTCTCTGGTACATGTGAAGAACATGCAGGATTGTTACATAGGCACATACAAGGCCATGTGGTTTGCTGCCTCCATCCCCATCACCTATATCTGGCATTTCTCCCCATGTTATCCCTCCCCAAATCCCTACACCCAACTGTCCCTCCCCTAGTCCCCTCCAACAGACCCCAGTGTGTAATGCTCCCCACCCTGTGTCCATATGTTCTCATTATTCAACACCCGCCTATGAGTGAGAACATGTGGTGTTTGATTTTCTGTTCTTGTGTCAGTTTGCTGAGAATGGTCGTTTCCAGATTCATCCATGTCCTTACAAAGGACACAAACTCATTGTTTTTATAGCTGTATCGCTTTCCATGGTGCATATGTGCCACATTTTCCCTGTCCAGTCTATCATTGATGAGCATTTTGGTTGGTTCCAAGTCTTGGCTATTGTAAACAGTGCTGCAATGCACATGTGTGGGCATATGTCTTTATATTAGAACAATTTATAATCCTTTGGATATATACCCAGTAATGGGATTGCTGGGTCAAATGGAATTTCTATTTCTAGGTCCTTGAGGAATCATGACACTGTCTTCCACAATGGTTGAGCTAATTTACACTCCCACCAACAGTGTAAAAGTGTTCCTATTTCTCCACATCCTCTCCAGCATCTTTTGTCACATTTTTTAATGATCGCCATTCTAACTGGGTGAGATGGTATCTCAATGTGGTTTTGGATTTGCATTTCTCTAATGACCAGTGATGATGAGCATTTTTTCATATGTTTGTTGGCCTCATATATGTCTTCTTTTGAAAACTGTCTATTCATATCCTTTGCCCACATTTGAATGGGTTTGCTTGTTTTTTTCTTGTAAAACTGTTTTGGTTCTTTGTACATTCTGGATATAAGTCCCTTGTCAGATGGGTAGATTGCAAAAATTTTTTCCCATTCTGTTGGTTGCCAGTTCATTCTAATTATTGTTTCTTTTGCTGTGCAGAAGCTCTGGAGTTTAATTAGATCCCATTTGTCTATTTTGGCTTTTGTTGCCAATGCTTTTGGTGTTTCAGTCATGAAGTCCTTGCCTATGCCAATGTCCTGAATGGTTTTGCCTAGGTTTTCTTCTAGGGTTATTATGATGTTAGGTCTTATGTTTAAGTGTTTAATCCATCTGGAGTTAATTTTAGTATAAGGTGTCAGGAAGGGGCCAGTTTCTGCTTTCCAAACATAGCCTGTTTTCCCAACACCATTTATTAAACAGGGATTCTTTTTCCCATTGCTTGTTTTTGTCATGTTTGTAAAAATCAGATGGTTGTAGATGTGTGGCACTGCCTCCAAGGCCTCTGTTCTGTTGCATAGGTCTATATCTCTGTTTTGGTACCAGTACCATGCTGTTTTGATAACTGTAGCCTTGTACTATAGTTTGAAGTTCGGTAGTGTGATGCCTCCAGCTTTGTTCTTTTGGCTTAGAATTGACTTGACTATGTGGGCTCTCTTTTGATTCCATATGAAGTTTAAGGTGGTTTTTTTCCAGTTCTGTGAAGAGGATCATAGACAGCTTGATGGGGATAGCACTGAATCTATCAATTACTTTGCTAAGTATGCCATTTTCACAACATTGATTCTTTCTAACAACGAGCATGGAAAGTTTTTCCATCTGTTTGTGTTCTCTCTTATTTCATTGAGCAGTGGTTTGTAGTTCTGCTTGAAGAGGTCCTTTACATCCTTTGTTAGTTGTATTCCTAGGTATTTTATTCTCTTTGTAGCAATTGTGAATGGCAGTTCATTCTTGATTTGGCTCTCTTTAAGTCTGTTATTGGTGTAAAGGAATGCTTGTGATTTTTGCACATTGATTTTGTATCCTGAGGCTTTGCTGAAGTTGCTTATCAGTTTCAGGAGATTTTGGGCTGAGACGATGGAGTCTTGTAAATATACAATCATGTCGTCTGCAAATAGAAACAATTTGACTTCCTCCTTTCCTAACTGAATACCTTTTGTTTCTTTTTCGTTCCTGATTGCTCTGGCTAGAGCTTCTAATACTATATTGGATAGGAGTGGTGAGAGGACATCTCGTCTAGTGCCAGATTTCAAAGGGAATGTTTCCAGTTTTTGCCCATTCAGTATGATATTGGCTGTTGGTTTGTCATAAATAGCTTTTATTATTTTGAGATAGGTTCTATTGATACCTAGTTTATTGAGAGTTTTTAGCATAAAGGGCTGTTGAGTTTTGTCAAGGCCTTGTCTGCATCAATTGAGATAATCATGTGGTTTTTGTCTTAGGTTCTGTTTATGTGGTGAATTATGTTTATAGACTTGCGTATGTTGAACGAGCCTGGCATCCCTGGGATGAAGCCTACTTGATCTTGATGGGTAAGCTTTTTAATGTGCTGCTGTATTTTGTTTGCCAGTATTTTATTGAAGATTTTTGCATCTATGTTCATCATGGATATTGTCCTGAAGTTTTCTTTTCTTCTTGAGTCTCTGCTGGGTTTTGGTATCAGGGTGATGTTGGTCTCATAAAATGATTTGGGCAGGATTCTCTCTTTTGGAATTGTTTGGGATAGTTTCAGAAGGAATGGTACCAGCTCCTATTTGTATGTCTGGGAGAATTCGGCTGTGAACCCATCAGGACCTGGACTTCTTTTGGTTGGCAGGCTATTAATTGCTGTCTCAACTTCAGCCCTTGTTATTGGTCTATTCATGGTTTTGATTTCTTCCTGGTTTAGGCTTGGGAAAGAGCAATTGTCCAGGAATGTATCTATTTCTTCCAGGTTTACTAGCTTATGTGCATAGAGTTATTTGTAGTAATCTCTGATGGTGATTTGTATTTCTGTGGAATCTGTGGTGATATTTCCTTTATCATTTTCTTTTCTTTTGCATCTATTTGATTCTTCTCTCTTTTCTTTTTTATTAATCTGGCTAGTGGTTTGTCTATTTTGTTGATCTTTTCAAAAACCAGCTCCTGGATATGTTGATTTTTTGAAGGGTTTTTTGTGTCTCTATCTCTTTCAGTTCTGCTCTGATCTTAGTTATTTCTTGTCTTCTGCTAGCTTTTGAGTGTTTTTTATCTTGCTTCTCTTGCTCTTTCAATTTTGACAATAGGGTGTCGATTTTAGATCTTTCCTTGCTTCTTATGTGGGCATTTATTGCTATAAATTTTTCTCTAGACACTGGTTTAAATGTGTCCCAGAGATTCTTATACGTTGTGTCTTCATTTCTTTGGTTTCAAAGAACAGCTTCATTTCTGCCTCAATTTCATTGTTTATCCAGTCAACATTCAAGAGCCAGTTGTTCAGTTTCCATGGTGTTGTGCAGTTCTGAGTTAGTTTCTCAATCCTGAGTTCTAATTTGATTGCACCGTGGTCTGAGAGACTGTTTGTTATGATTTCCATTCTTTTGCATTTGCTAAGGAGTGATTTCCTTCCAATTATGTAGTCAATTTTCTAGTAGGTGCAATGTGGTGCTAAGAAGACTGTATATTCTGTGGATTTGGGGTAGAGAGTTCTGTAAATGTCTATTAGGTTTGCTTGGTCCAGAGCTCAGTTCAAGTCCTGGATATCCTTGTTAATTTTCTGTCTCATTGATCTGTCTAATATTGACAGTGAAGTGTTAAAGTCTCCCACTATTATTGTGTGGGAGTCTAAGTCTCTCTGTAGTTCATTAAGAACTTGCTTTATGTATCTAGGTGCTCCTGTATTGGGCGTATATATATTTAGAATTGTTAACTCTTCTTGTTGCATTGATCCTTTTACCATTATGTAATGTCCTTCTTTGTCTCTTTTGATCTTTGTTGGTTTAAAATTTATAAGAGACTAGGATTGCAACTCCTGCTCTTTTTTTGCTCTCCATTTTCTTGGTGAATCTTCCTCCATCCCTTTATTTTAAGCCTATGTGTATCCTTGCATGAGAGATGGGTTTTCTGAATACAGCACACTGATGGGTTTTGACTTTTTATCCAGTTAGCCAGTCTGTGTCTTTTGATTGAGGCATTTAGCCTATGTACATTTAAGGTTAATATTGTTATGTGTGAATTTGATCCTGCCATTTTGATGTTAGCTGGTTGTTTTTCCCATTAGTTGATGCAGTTTCGTCATAGTGTCGATGCTGTTTACCATTTGGTATGTTTTTGGAGTGGCTGGTACTGCTTGCTCCTTTCTATGTTTAGTGCCTCTTTCAGGATCCCTTGTAAGGCAGGCCTGGTGGGGATGAAATCTCTCAGCAATTGCTTGTTCATAAAGGATTTTATTTCTCCTTTGCTTATGAAGCTTAGTTTTGCTGGATATGAAATTTAGGGTTGAAACTTCTTTTCTTTAAGGATGTTGAATGTTGGTCCCCACTCTCTTCTGGCTTGCAGGGTTTCTGCTGAGAGATCTGCTGTGAGTCTGATGGGCTTCCCTTTGTGAGTAACCAGAGTGTTTTCCAGTTTGGATTCATTCTCTCTGTCACATTCAGGTATACCTATCAAATGTATATGAGGTCTTTTCACATAATCCCATATTTATTGGAGGCTTTGTTTATTTCTTTTTACTCTTTTTTCTCTAATCTTGCCTTCTCGTTTTATTTCATTTCGTTGATCTTCAATCTCTGATATCCTTTCTTCTGCTTGGTTGATTTGGCTACTGAAACTTGCATATGCTTCGTCAAGTTGTCATTTTGTTTTACAGCTCCATCAATTCATTTATATTCCTCTCTAAGCTGTTTATTCTCATTAGCATTTCATCACACCTTTTTTCAAGGTTCTTAGTTTCTTTGCATTGCGTTAGAACATGTTCTTTTAGCTTGGAGAAGTTTCTTATTACCCACCTTCTGAAGACTGTTTGTCAATTTATCAGACTCATTCTCCATCCAGCCTTGTTTCCTTCCTGGTCAGGAGTTGTGATCCCTTAGAGGAGGAGAGGCATTCTGGTTTTGGGTGTTTTCATCCTTTTTGCACTGGTTTCTTCCCGTCTTTGTAGATTTATCTACCTGTGGTCTTTGTAGTTGGCAACTTTCACATGGGGTCTCTGAGTGGACATCCTTTTTGTGGATGATGAAGTTATTTCTTTCTGTTTTTTAGTTTTTCTTCTGACGGTCAGGTCTCTCTGCTGTAGGACTCTTGAAAGTCCACTCCAGATCCTGATTGCGTGGGGATCACCTGCAGTGGTTGCAGAACAGTAAGACTTGCTGCCAGTTTCTTCTTGTCTTATCTTTGTCCCAGAAGGTTACCTGCCAGATGTCAGCCCGAGCTCTCCTTTATGGGGTGTCTTTTTGGATATACAGGGGTTGGGATCTGCTTGAGAAGACAGTCTGTCCCTTATATAAGCTCAAGTGCTGAGCTGTGAGCTCCGTTGTTCCATTCAGAGCTGCTGGGCAGGTACATTTAAGTCTGCTGCAGCAGAACTCATAACCACCCTTTTTTTCCCAGGTGCTCTCTCCTGGAAATGTGGGGCTTTATTTATAAGTTTCTGACGTGCTGCTGCCTTTTATCAGAGATATCCTGCCCAGCAAGGAGGAAGCCTAGTCACAGTCTACCAGCAGAGGTATTGCTCAGTTGCTGTTGTCTCTGCCCAGCTGCTATGTGAATTTTCTTGCAGTTTTGTTTAAGGAGGTATAGTTAGAACTGCCTCATTAATGGCAGTATGCCTCAGTAATGGTGGACTGTCTCTGTAATGGCAGACTGCCTTGGTAATGGTGGACTGTCTTGGTAGTGGTGGGCTGCCTTGGTAATGGCAGACACCCTTCCCCCCACAGAGCTGGACCATCCCAGGTCCAGCTGTGCTTGCTGTGAAACTCTCATTCCAGAGCATTTCAAATTGCTGGTCTTTGTGGGGGCGGGACCAGCCGAGCCAGATCACCTGGCTCCCTGTTTCAGTCCCCTTTTTTTCAGTTGAATGGGTGACTCTGTTTCCCAGGTGTTTAGGCACCAGTTGAAACAGCACACAGATTTGTGTGAGTTTTTCTGCAGTGACCCACTGCACCAGCTGAAACATCTGTGCTGGAGACTCATGGCACTTTTCTGTCAGGGAATCTCCTGGTCTGTGGGCAGTAAAAATTCATTTGGAATTGTGGTGATCACTCACCCTCTGCATTTTTGCTGGGAACTGCAATCCAGAGCTGTTCCTATTTGGCCAGCTTTGATCATCTCCACTGCAAATGTTTATAATAAACAGTAGGGAAAGTGGTAAAACTTAAGATGTATATTAAGGCCACTGAAAATTCAGCCTTAATCACTATGGCTTCTATATATTGATAACGTTATACACTGATAATTGATACTATAATTACTCTTTGACACTATACAGTCCTTAAACATGTTTCTTGAATTATCAAAGATTAATAATAAATTTTTAAAAATAAAATTCATGAGCAAGTTTGTTGTAATAATGAAAAACAAAGAATTGGAAAACTAAAGTCTATTGACAAAGAGCAGAGCAAAAGTACAGTACATCTTTACAATGAAATAGTATGCATCCATTAAATAAGAATGAAGAAGCACTTTATGTGCTAATGAGGCAAGAATGCCATGATATATTGTTAACTAACAAAGAGGAGAAGAGTGTATATAAAATCCCATTCTTTGCATGACAAAAAGAAAGTAGGTAATAATTAAGAAAGAGTATCCTAAACATGGGTAAATTGGGAGAGAAGGGAATGAGAGGCAGGAGTGAGAGGGAAACTTTTAAAATCTTCCTTGTGAAAACTCTTGAATTTGATCTTATGTCAATGCATAACCTGTTTTAAAAATAAATAAAATGAATATTTTTAAATAAACACTTAAATAGAAAAATAAAATGGCTAAGCAACATATTCTAGTCTACACTTGGGAAAGTTGCAAAGTTAACATGAAACTAATAGTCAAATGATTAAGTATCAAGGCATTACAAAACTAGCAAAATCCATCCACTCTTTTTATAGTAAAGGTGAACAAGTGACAACTGGATTAGTCTGGAAGGAGAACCTGAGAAGAAAAATAAATGTCCTAGTAAAGTAATAAAAAGACCAACTGCGTTACCCATTCTTTAAGAAGCAAGAAAGTTCTTGGTATATGGGTTTCCTTTCAGGAGCATAAGGAAACCTTTGGACTGGTCACCTGACTTTTGCACATTCTATATCATACCACAGCCTAGGGCTGGCCCTGGCTACAGAACGTGGACTGTAAAAGCAGTTCTAGCACCATCTAGTCCTCTCCATATTTTCAATCCAAAATTTAACATTTTGAATTCCATTTTCTTTGGTATCTTAGCAATTTTTTTTACTAATTCTCCCTATTTGTTTCTTTACTTATTTTTTTCTGAAAAATCTGATTTAACAAAAAAATAAAGAATAGCTTAAGCTCAAATTCAAATATTTGTGTTAATCCTATTCTGGTTAAAACATTGAATACTACAACACTTTCATATTCAAATTTATTTACTAACAAAATAATAATCCTTAATCCTATCTACCTAGGGATATTTCTTTCTTTACATAATGCTTTCTTTATCCAGCTATGTAATAAGAGCCTCTCTGTTAGTTCCCAGTAATTTCCATCTCCTAATATTCACACCCCCATGTAACCCTCAGCCTTTTAAGTATGGGTGGACTTAATGATTCATTTGTAACAAACAAAATATGGCAGAATAATGGGATGTCACTTTGAATATTACCTATAAAGAGACTGTGGCCTTCACCTTGGATACTCACTCTTGTTCCTCTTTAGATCATTTGACCTGAAGGAAGCCAATTTCTGTTTTGCCAGGTTGCCCTATGTAGGGGCCCATGTGAATACATTTGGAAGCAAATCCTTCAGCCTGAGTTAAACTTTAAGATGACTGCAGCCCAAGCTAAGAGCTTGACTGCCATCTTGTGAGGGACTTTCAGCCAGAGGCACCCTACTCAACTGCTCCAAGAATCCTGACCCTCGGATATTATAAGATAATAAATGACTATTCCTTTAAACCACTATAGTTTGGAGTAATTTGTTAGGCAGCAACAGATTACTAATACAAACTACAACTATTAAAATCAAAATTTTAAGTGAATTGCAAAATACAGCAAAATCTCTAGTCCAAAGAACACAAACGCCAAAGAGCAGATGTTCAATAATGTTGATTGACTGTGATAAATTATTAGAAATCCCATTTCAGTAATTCTACAATCCATGAAGTAATTTTACTTTAATGAAGACCTTGGGATGATTCATCAAAAAATGAAGTATTGTTTAGCATGGCAAATTTTTCATATTTTTATATTCTATGAAAATTATGTTTTAATATATGGATTAAAAATTTCTGTATTTGCATAAACAGAATCACCAATCCCCAGTTACATCAGATAAAAAGCAGTTTACTGAAGTTGAAATTCAATGTATAGGTCTAAATTTTATTTCAGTTTTAATTCCTCTAGAATTGATGCCTGAAATAGCACTTGCTTTAAAAATGGGACATGAGTGCCCTCTTGTGATAGAATAGGAATTTAAATTCATTAGTAAAGATTTTTCAGTTGCATATGAAATAATTTGGACCAAATCATTTAGCAAACACAAAATGCTCTCTATTGCCAGGTCAATTTATATCACTATATTTTTGTAAGGGAAAGACAAGTACCTAAAAATTTGGTTAGTATTAACAGACAATATGAATAATTCATAATAAAATGCTGTTCCTTTCATATTATTGGTAGGTCAAACAAAAACTTTGTAAAATAGAGTCTCTTTCAACTGATCATCAATTAATCATCTAGCAAATGCTCTCCATTCCCACTTTGAAACATAGACAGACTCATAAAACAAGAGGAAGTCTCAGGATCAAGCAGGTAGGCTCTGACGTTCTTCTACTCTCTAGCTCCCATGAATGAAGTACCTGTTTTCCAAGCATCAATCATTTGATCCTGAATTACTTAAGTCAATTGTACTTGCTTTAAATATATCTAATTAAATAATATGCAAAGTAATTATTCATTGAAAAAGAAAGAAAATGTTAAAGAAAACAAAGTTGAATTCTTTGGAATGACTTCACGAAAGGTAATTGGGGAAAACAACTTTCTTTTGAAACTACAAAGACAAGAAAACTATAAAAGATAAATAATAGAAGTAATAAAAACTTTGAAATATTCTAAACCTAAAAGCTTCACATCAGTAAACTACTTTAAAATAATTTTTAACAAAAGCCTCCGTCAGCCAGGAAAGGTGGTTTATGCCTGTAATCCCAGCACTTTGGGAGGCAGAGGCAGGTGGATCACCAGAGGTCAGGAGTTTGGGACCAGCCAGCCTAACATAGTGAAACCTCGTCTTTATTAAAAATACAAAATTAGCCAACCATGGTGGTTCACACCTGTAATCCCAGCTCCTTGGGAGGCTGAAGCAGGAGAATCGCTTGAACCCTGAGGCAGAGGTTGCAGTCAGCCAAGATCATGCCATTGCACTCCAGCCTGGGAAACAACAGCAAAACTCTGTCAAAAAAAATGCTTTCACCCTCTACCAAAAGACTGATAAAATATTCATTTATACATTTTATTCTAAAGTTAAATATTTAATGTATTTATTTTCTTTTGAATGATCTCCATTTTAATGAACTTTTTTGATTAACACTGAAGTGTTTTTTTCTTTAGATGCTCATTTTATATATATATAATATAAATATTATATATATAATGTATGTATTTAGATAAAAACATATGTGTAATGTGTATATGGCATGATTCCAAAATGAACTTCCTTCAATATTGGAGAGGTGCTTGAAATGGACCCTTTTCTACATTGCAGGGGATTTCGTCCTTAGTGCAAATTTTCTAGACGATAGTTTGTCAATATGGATCAAGAGCTTCAAAAATACTCATGCCCAGTGACTTAATATTTCCACTTTCAAAAATAAATCATGAATTTACACTAAAACAAACAAACAAACAAATTAATTAATTAAATAAACTTCAGCCTATGTGACCAAAATTGCAAGAAGTCTGTCTGTGGTTAAAAATCAAATCATAATATCTGGCATTGACATCTGGGAATATTTGTGTAAACCTTTGACCCTTAAAAATACACTGCTCTTACATTACTGAGCTCAATATCTGGTATAAAAGCTTTATTCTGACAACAGTCTAGAATTCTCACAAAAGGAAGGCAGAACATTTGGGTTTATCAATCTTTAAGCAAACCCAAATGACTTATCTGCAAGTCTGAGGATAGTTTTTCATGGTGACAAGACCAACTATAGAATCAGATAAGAGGGCTTCCACTTCACTTTTTACATTATTTTTAATTATCCAGAAAAGTATGAATATAATAAGCCAAAATTCCTGCAAATGGCCAATATTTCTCTGAATCACATTTATTTTAAAATTTTTGAGCACCTACAATGTGCTCCTTCTGTTTTTCCCTTGAATTTACACAGGAGCTTCAGTAACAGTCACATCTATTATCAGATTTTAGTATGCAATTTTCCTATTTTGGACTTCATAAGATTTGTTAAAAGATAAAATTACAACAAATCTGGTTTTATAGATCTTATGGCTTTTATTTGTGATTCTAGAATCAGGCAGCAGTGTAGACCAAAATGGCTCTAAATGTTCTGCCCTATCACATGTGCAGGTTATATTTACAGCCAGAGAAGTGTAAGTGACATACAGAAAATGAAGGTGAGGTACCGAGACAGCTAGATTGGCTAGAATTCAGTGTCACCTTAATTCAACTTTATTTGAACAGCTGGCTGCCTATGACTGACTGAAACTCAACTACTGTGATTGACTGAGACTCAGCTACTTTTTACAAGAGTGGATTACAGTCTGTTGACACAAGGTAGATCACAGTTGACTCTATATGGAGAAACATTTAGGACAAACTTAAAATATGTAGAAACGCCTTTCGGCTGAACTTAATTTAATAGTTCTGTCCTTTTGGTCAACTTTTCAATTTTGAGATGTGGACCAAAACTATAGGCACTCTCTGTCACCATTATAATGGATTTATTTGGTCTAAAATCCCACAGGGAAACATCAAAACAATGAATTTTGTAAGGTGGGGACAAACAAACAGAACAACAAGGGGAAAAACCTGATTGGTTAACATCAGGCCACCTAAGTCACTTCTGGAAGGATTAAAGCAGGTAGGAGTTTCTTAGTATGTTGACTCAAGTAGACTAAAATCTCTTATTTTCAGGGGGGAAAAAAAACACTGATCTGATTTAGGATTTATCTGCTTCTTTAAAGTTTCCATTTGATTATGTGGCATTTAGTGTGAGTGACTTCATTTTTGGTTTTGTCTGATCTGTAGGAGCAAAGCGCAAGACCTCAGCACAAGCACTCACCTTTCATAATTTTGCTTAATAATTTCTCCCTTTTGGTTAGGTTCTCACCTGGGCAACAGTGTGAGCAAAAAGCAAAACTTAGGGAACTTATGTTCAACTTATATTTTCCAGTGGAAGTGAATCTGAATGACATCAATATTCAATAACTTTAACCAAGATATATAATTAATTTATTTAGCTTTGTCTAATGCCATTGTATTTCTACTCTTATTTAACTGTTTTACAACTTTTCCAGTAAACTGAGTACATTTATCATTGAAAACTTTTCCAGGAATGCCCCATGAGAGAAATACACACTGTAATAACCTTTTAGTTACCATAATGACATCACCTTTCCTTCATGGGAAATTTCTATACCATCAGAAAACATGCATTGAAAGTGGCAATTGAATGAAATCCCTCTATGAAATGTTAAAGTCATTCTTCAGGTAGCAGAAATGTACCTGAAATACTGGCTGTTTTATTAGTCCATTCTCACATTTCTATAAAGAACTACATGAGACTGGGTAATTTATGAAGAAAATAGGTTTAATTGACTCATAATTCCAAAGGCTATACAAGAGGCATGGCTGGGGAGGCCTCAGGAAAATTACAATCATGGTGGAAGGGCAAAGGAGAAGCAAGCAGATCTTCATATGGTGTCAGGAGACAGAGAGTGAAGGGTGAAGTGCTACATACTTTTAAACCACCAGATCTTGTGAGAACTCACTATCAAAAAAATAGCAAAGGGAAAATCCACGCCCATGATCCAATCAACTCCCACCAGGTCCCTCCCACAACACTGGGAATTACAGTTCAACATGAGATTTGGGTGGGAACACAGAGCCAAAATATATCAAGTGTCTTCCCAGGATTATACATTTCACAAACCAAATATTGGTCCTAAACCATGTTACCAGTTTTAGAACAGCCACAAACCCAATATTGTTTCACAATCTGGATCATTTTACCTCTTTCATTTTAATTCATGGTGTGCAAAGCTTTTAACAATGGGAGTTTTAATGACTCAGAAAGAAAACTCAATTCAATGCGGCCAATTAGGAGCAGCTCAGGATTGCAGCTCCCAGTGAAAGCACAGAGAATGAGTGGATGCTGCATTTCCAGATGGATTTTTATTGCCCACAGACGAGGAGATTCTCAGGTGGAGGAGCCACCAGGTTGCCAGTACAGCTGTATTGGCTGGTGCAATGGGTCTCCGCACAAAATATGTGGGTCCTGGGGCCATTTTGGCTGGCGATTAGAGTTCCTGGGAGACAGAGTCACCCATTCAACTGATAAAAAAGGGACTGAAACAGGGAGCCAGGTCAGGAGGTTCTCAGGCACAAAGGTGCCACAAATCTCCACGCAGCTGTTTAAGCCAGTGCACTGGGTCACCACACGAGAAATCACACAGATCCCAGAGCCTTTTCAACAGGTGACTGGAAAGCCTGGGAGACAGAATGGCCCATTCAACTCAAAAAAAAAGGGGGGGTTCTGAGTCAGGGAGACAGGTAAGCAGGCTCAGCTAGTCTCACCCTCACAAAGAAACAGCAATCTGCAATGCTCTAGATTGAGATTTTCACAACAAGCAAAGCTGAACCTGGGATGGTCCAGCTATGTGAAGGGGGGTGTTTGACATTACCGAGGCAGTCCAACACTATGGACGTAGTCTGCCATTGCTAAGGCAGCCCGCCATTACACAGAGAGTCCACCATTACAGAGGTGGGCCACCATTTCCAAGGCAATTCTAACTATACCCGAATAAACAGGACTGTAGGGAAGTTTACATGGCAGATGGACAGAGCCCACAGCAGCTCAGCAAAGCCTCTTCAGGCAGACAGTGACAAGGCTGCCTCCTCACTGGGCAGGGCAGCCCTGATATAAGGCAGCAGCACAACAGAAACTTATACATGAAGTCCTACCTCCCGATGACAGAGCAGCTAGGAAAAAAAAGAAGGTGTTTATGAGTTCTGCTGCAGCAGACTAAAACATACCTGTCCAGCAGCTCTGAATGAACAACAGAGCTCAGAGCTCAGTATTTAAGCTCCTATAAAGGACAGACTGTCTCCTCAAGCAGTTCCCTGACCCCCGTATATACAAAGAGTCACCTCATAAAAGAGAGCTCAGACTGACATCTGGCAGGTATCCTTCTGGGACAAAGATAGCAGAAGAAGAAACTGGCAGCGGCCCTTACTGTTCCGCACCCATTGCAGGTGATCACCAGGTAAGCAGGGACTGGAGTGGACCTCAGCAGTCCTAAAGCAAAAGGGCCTGACTGTTAGAAGGAAAACTAAGAAACAGAAAGAAACAATTTCATCAACAACAAACTGAATGTCCACACAGAGAACCAATCTGAAAGTCAACAACTGCAAAGATAACAGGTAGATAAATACACAAAGATGAAAAGAAACCAGCGCAAATGGGTGAACACACCCAAATCTAGAACACATTTCCTCCACCAAGGGATCACAACTCCTCACCAGCAAGGGAACAAGGCTGGATGGAGAATGAGTGTGAGAAATTGACAGAATCAGGCTTCAGAAGGTGAGTAGTAACAAAATTCTCTGAGCTAAAAGGACATGTTCTAACCCAATGCAAAGAAACTAAGAACGTTGAAAAAAGATTTGACAAAATACTAACGAGAATCATAGGAGAGACAGGAATATAAGCAAATTGATGGAGCTGAAAAACAAAACACAAGAACTTCACAAAGCATACATAAGTTTCAACAGCCGAATTGACCGAGCAGAAGAAAGGATATCAGAGGTCGAAGATCAACTCAATGAAATAAAATGAGAAGGCAAGAGTGGAGAAAAAAAGGTAAAAGGGAATGAACAAAGTCTCCAAGAAATATGGGACTATGTGAAAAGACATAATCTGCATTTGATAGGTGTACCTGAATGTGACGGAGAGAATGAATACAAGCTGGAAAATACTCTTCAGGATATTATCCAGGAAAACTTCCCCAACCTAACAAGGCAGGACAATATTCAAGTCCAGGAAATACAGAGAACACAACAAAGTTATTCCTCAAGAAGAGCAGCCCCAAGGCACATAAGCATCAAATTGACCGGGGTTGAAATGAAGGAGAAAATGCTAAGGGCAGCCAGAGAGAAATATCTGGTTGCCCACAAGGGGAAGCCCATCAGACTCACAGCAGATCTCTCAGCAGAAACCCTACAAGCCAGAAGAGAGTGGGGGCCAATATTCAACATCCTTAAAGAAATGAACTTTCAACCCAGAATTTCATATCCAGCTAAACTAAACTTCATAGATGAAGTAGAAAGAAAATCCTTTATAAACAAGCAATTACTCAGAGATTTCACCAACACCAGGCCTCCTTTACAAGAGCTCCTGAAACAAGCACTAAACATAGAAAGGAACAACCAGTACCAGCCACTCCAAAAACATGCCAAATGGTAAAAAGCATCAACACAATGAAGAAACTGCATCAACTAACAGGCAAAACAGACAGCTAGTATCAAAATGGCAGGATCAAATCTATACATAACAATATTAACCCTAAATGTAAATGGGCTAAATGCCCCAATCAAAAGACACAGACTAGCAAATTGGATAAAAAGCCAAAACCCACCAGTGTGCTGTATCCAGGAAACCCATCACACATGTAAGGATACACAAAGGCTCAAAATAAAGGGATGGAGGAAGACTTATCAAGCAAATGGAGAGCAAAATAAAAGCAGGAGTTGCAATTCTCATCTCTGACAAAATAACCTTTACACCAACAAAGATCAAAAGAGATAAAAAAGGACCTTACATAACGGTAAAAGGATCAATGCACTACGAAGAGCTGATGATCCTAAGTATATACACACCCAATACAGGAGCACCCAGATACATAAAGCAAGTTCTTAACGACTTACAAAGAGACTTAGACTCCCACACAATAATAGTGGGAGGCTTTAACATACCATTGTCAATATTAGACAGATCAACGATATAGAAAATTAACAAGGATATCCAGGACTTAAACTCAGACCTGGATCAAGGAAACCTAATAGACATTTACAGAACTCTCTACCCCAAATCCGCAGAATATACATTCTTCTCAGCACCACATCACACCTACCCTAAAATTGACCACAGAATTGAAAGTAAATCACTCCTCAGTAAAAGCTAAAGAACAGAAATCATAACAAACAGTCTCTCAGACCACCAGTCTCTCAGACTGAGACCTCTCAGTCTCTCACTGCCATCAACTTAGAAATCAGAATTGAGAAACTAACTAAGAACCACACAGCTTCATGGAAATTGAACAACTGGCTCTTGAATGTTGACTGGATAAACAATGAATAGAGGCAGAAATAAAGATGTTCTTCCAAACCAACGAGAACAAAGATGAAACATACCAGAATCTCTGAGACACATTTAAAGCAATGTCTACAGGAAAATACAAAGCAATAAATGCCCACATTAGAAGCAAGGAAAGATCTAAAATCAACAATCTATCATCAAAATTGAAATAGCTAGAGAAGCAAGATGAAAAACACTGAAAAGCTAGTAGAAGACAAGAAATTACTAAGATCAGAGCAGAACTGAAGGAGAAAGAGACACAAAAAACCCTTCAAAAAATCAATAAATCCAGGAGCTGGTTTTTTGAAAAGAACAATAAAATAGAGAGACCACTAGCCAGATTAATAAAAAAGAAAAGAGAGAAGAATCAAATTGATGTAATAAAAAATGATAGAGGGCAACACAGATTCCACAGAAATTCAAACCATCATCAGAGATTATTACAAACAACTCTATGCATATAAACTAGTAAACCTAGAAGAAATTGATAAATTCCTGGACACTTGCATCCTCCCAAGCCTACACCAGAAAGAAGTCAAAACCCTGAATAGACCAATAACAAGGTCTGAAGTTGAGGCAGCAATTAAAAGCCTACCACCCAAAAAAAAGCCCAGGTCCAGATGGGTTCACAGCCGAGTTCTCCCAGACGTACAAAGAGGAGCTGGTACCATTCCTTCTCAAACTGCTCCAAATAATCCAAAAAGAGGGAATCCTTCCCAAATCATTCTATGAGACCAACATCATCCTGATACCAAAAGCTGGCAGAGACTCAGCAAGAAAAGAAAACTTCAGGCCAATATCCATGATCAACACAGATGCAAAAATCTTCAATAAAATACTGGCAAACAAAATCCAGCAGCACATCAAAAAGCTTATCCACCATGATCAAGTAGGCTTCATTCTAGGGATGCAAGGCTGCTTCAACATATGCAAGTCTATAAACATAATTCACCACATAAACAGAACCAGAGACAAAAACCACATGATTATCTCAATTGATACAGAGAAGGCTTTGACAAAATTCAACACCTCTTTAGGCTAAAAAACCCTCAATAAACTATGTATTGATGGAACATATCTCAAAATAATAAAAGCAATTTATGAAAAACAAACAGCCAATATCATGCTGAGTGGGCATTCCCTTTGAAATCTGGCATTAGACAAGGATGCACTCTCTCACCACCCCTATTCAATATAGTACTGGGAGTTCATGCCAGAGCAATCAGGCAAGAAAAAGAAATAAAAGGTATTCAATAAGGAAAGGAGGAAGTCAAATTTTCTCTATTGGCAGACAACATGATTGTATATAGAAGACCCCATCATCTTAGCCCGAAATCACCTGAAACTGATAAGCAACTTCAGCAAAGTCTCAGGATACAAAATCAATGTGTGACAATAACAAGCATTCCTTTTTTTTTCCCCCCCATTTATTTATTTTATTGCATTTTAGGTTTTGGGGTACGTGTGAAGAACATGCAAAATTGTTGCATAGGAACACACGTGGCAGTGTGATTTGCTGCCTTCCTCCCCATCACCTACATCTGGCATTTCTCCCCTTGCTATCTCTCCACAACTTCCCACCCCCCATCGTCCCTCCCCTATTTCCCCCCAACTGGCCCCAGTGGGTAGTGCTCTCCTCCCTGTGTCCACGTGTTCTCATTTTTCAACACCCGCCTATGAGTGAGAACATACAGTGTTTGATCTTCTGCTTTTCTGTCAGTTTGCTGAGAATGATGGTTTCCAGGTTCATCCATGTCCCTACAAAGGACAAAAACTCATCGATTTTGATGGCTGCATAATATTCCATGGTGTATATGTGCCACATTTTCCCCATCCAGTCTATCGCCGATGGGCATATGGGTTGGTTCCAGGTCTTTGCTATTGTAAACAGTGCTGCAATGAACATTCGTGCGCACGTGTCCTTATAGTAGAATGATTTGTAATCCTTTGGATATATGCCCAGTAATGGGATTGCTGGGTCAAATGGAATTTCTATTTCTAGGTCCATGAGGAATCGCCACACTGTCTTCCACAATGGTTGAACTAATTTACACTCCCACCAACAGTGTAAAAGTGTTCCTATTTCTCCACATCATCTCCAGCATCTGTTGTCTCCAGATTTT
>NW_016107733.1:1789289-1800483 GCF_001604975.1 Cebus imitator | reverse complement strand
CCTCGGTAATGGCAGACGCCCCTCCCCCACAGAGCTGGACCGTCCCGGGTTCAGCTGCGCTTGCTGTGAAACTCTCAATCCAGAGTTTCTGGTTGCTGTTCTTTTGTGGGGGTGGGGCCAGCCGAGCGTGGTCGCCTGGCTCCCTGCCTCAGCTCCTTTTTTAAGTTGGTGTTCCAGTCGCCTGTTGAAGAGGCTCCATGGTCTATTCGTTTTCCCCTGCGGCCACTCACTGCGCTGGCTTAAACAGCGGCACTGAAATTTGTGGTGCTTTTTTCTTTCTTTTTTTTTTTTGCCCTGGAATCTACTGTCCTGGTTCTCTGCTCAGTCCCCTTTTTGAACCAGTGAATGGGTGACTTCCCATGGCTCCAATCGTCAGCCAAAAGGGCACCCGGACCGGTGTATTTTGTACAGAGAACCGCGGCTCCGGGGTGCCGACAAAGCAGCCGCGCGGGGCAAAGCAGCGGCGCCAGCCGGCACAGCCGCGCTGGCCGAAACAGCCGTGCTGGCGACCATGGAGCTCCTCTGCCTGGGAATTTCCTAGTCTGCAGGCAATAAAAACGCGGCGTCCACTCACCCTCTGCGCTTTCACTGGGAGCTGCAATCCTGAGCTGTTCCTAAACGGCCATCTTGGATCATCCTCCACAAGCATTCCTATATACCAATAACAGACTTAAAGAGAGCCAAATCAAGAACGAACTGCCATTCACAACTGCTACAAAGAGAATAAAATACCTAGGAATATAACTAACAAGGAATGAAAAGGACCTTTTCAAGTAGAACTACAAATCACTGCTCAGTTAAATAAGAGAGGACACAAACAGATGGAGAAACATTCCATGTTCATGGTTAGGAATAATCAATATCGTGAAAATGACCATAGTGCCCAAAGTAACTTACAGATTCAATGCTATCCCCATCCAGCTACCAATGACCTTCTTCACAGAACTGGGAAAAACCACCTTAAACTTCATATGGAACCAAAAGAGAGCCCGCATAGCAAAATCAATTCGAAGCAAAAAGAACAAAGCAGGAAGCATCACACTACCAGACTTCAAACTATACTACAAGGCTACAGTAATCAAAAAAGCACGGTGCTGGCTCCAAAACAGAGATATAGACCAATGGAACAGAACAGAAGCTCGGAGGTAACACCACACATCTAAAACCATCTGATCTTTGACAAACCTGACAAAAACAAGCAATGGGAAAGAAGTCCCTGTTTAATAAATGGTGTTGAGAAAACTGGCTAGCCATGTGCAGAAAGCAGAAACTGGACCCCTTCCTGACACCTTACAATAAAATTAACTCCAGATGGATTAAACACTTAAACATAAGACCTAACACCATAAAACCCTAGAAGAAAATCTAGGCAAAACCATTCAGGACATATGCCTAGGGAAGGACTTCATGATCAAAACACTGAAAGCATTGGCAACAAAAGCCAAAATAGGCAAATGGGACCTAATCAAACTCCAGAGCTTCTGCACAGCAAAAGAAACAGTCATTAGAGTGAATTGGCAACCAACAGATTGGGAAAAAATTTTTGCAATCTACCCATCACACAAAGGGCTGATATCCAGAATTTACAAAGAACTAAAACAGATTTACAAGAAAAAAAACAAACAAGCCNACAAAGAACTAAAACAGATTTACAAGAAAAAAAACAAACAAGCCCATTCAAAAGTGGGTGAAGGATGTGAACAGATACTTTACAAAAGAAGACATACATGAGGCCAACAAACATATGGAAAAATGCTCATCATCACTGCTCATTAGAGAAATGCAAATTAAAACTACATTGAGATACCATCTCATGCCAGTTAGAATGGCAATCATTAAAAAATCTGGAGACAACAGATGCTGGAGAGGATGTGGAGAAATAGGAATACTTTTACAATGTTAGTGAGAGTGTAAAGTAGTTCAACCATTGTGGAAGACAGTGTGGCGATTCCTCAAGGACCTAGGAATAGAAATTCCATTTGACCCAGCAATCCCATTACTGGGTATGTATCCAAAGGTTTATAAATTGTTCTACTATAAGGACACATGCACACGAATGTTCATTGCAGCACTGTTTGCAATAGCAAAGACCTGGAACCAACCCAAATGCCTATCGATGATAGACTGGACAGGGAAAATGTGGCACATATACACCATGGAATACTATGCAGTCATCAAAAACGATGAGTTCGTGTCCTTTGTAGGGACATGGATGAACCTGGAAACCATCATTCTCAGCAAACTGACACAAGAACAGAAAATCAAACACCCCGTGTTCTCACTCATAGGTGGGTGTTGAACAATGAGAACACATGGACACAGGGAGGGGAGCATCACACACTGGGGTCTGTCATGGGGAAATAGGGGAAGGACAGCAGGGGGTCTGGAGTTGGGGAGAGATAGCATGGGGAGAAATGCCAGATATAGGTGATGGGAGGAAGGCAGCAAATCACACTGCCATGTGTGTACCTATGGAGCAATCTTACATGTTCTTCACATGTACATCAAAACCTAAAATGTAATAAAAACAAATAAATAAATATTTAAAATTTAAAATAAAAAAGAAAACTCATAGGAAAACTATCTTTCCACATTTTACATTAGATTTGTATTCTCTTAAATATCATTTTTTTTCTCTAATTAAGATGCATGGTACTGTACTGTGCTTCAGTGATTTGATTTGGGTCACGGACTTCATTCAAATGGCATACCTTAATAATTTCAATACTGACTCACTTAGCATAAAATTCTGCCGCTACCAAATATTTCCTTGGTATATAATTATTGTTGTGCTTCATGTTGGGTTAGCGGTTTTATAAAACAGTCAGTTTTCTAGAGTTCTTAGAAATCTTACCCAGTTTAATGGTATAACATTAAGGTTATTCAAAAACTGTATTTATCAGAGCTCTTTCCATTCTTACTTGTCATGAGTTTCCTTGAAGAAGAAGCAACTTTGTACTATAGCTGATTGCAAATGCTTTTAGAGAAGAATTGAAACCATTCTCTGGGGTTAACAAAGACTTATCATGACCATGGTTAAAATCTGACACATTTATTATAATCAGCAATTGGCCAGAAAATTTGGTTATTCCTGTGTCATACAACATTTCAACATAGTAGCCAATATTATGAATGACAACATATCAGATTTCTAAGAATCCCACAAAATTTTTAGAACATTGATATAAATAATACACCCATAGATATAATTCAAAATGTCCAGTATCACTTATTTGACAATGGTTCCCCTATAACACAACACACAATATAAACCTAATTAGTATCCTTACAAGACGAGAAACACATCCTTTGTAGCTTTTCATGGGCCCAACTGAAAAATTCCAAAGTTAATTTCAAGTAATTTTTTGTTTTTTGAGATGGAGTCTTGCTCAGCCACCCAGGATAGAGTGCAGTGGTGCAATCTCGGCTCACAGCAAACACTGTCTCCGGGTTCAAGTGATTCTCCTGTCTCTGCTTCCCGAGTAGCTGGGATTACAAACACCCACTATCATGTTCAACTAATATTTGTATTTTAGTAGAGATGTGGTTCAGGCAAATTTTTTTAACAGACTTAAGAGTTTGATCTTAAAAAGTTTGTCAAAAATATCAAAGGTTTAAGACACCTGATAAAAATAGAATAGCAGGTCACTGTGGAAATAATAGTAACTCATTTAACCAGAGTGATAATTAAAAGACTTTAAAAGGCAAACACACTGTAATCCCAGTGCCTTGAGGTGGGAGAATTCATTGAGGCCAGGAGTTCAAGACCAGTCTAAGCAATATGGTACATGCTATCTCCACCAAAAAAAGAAAAAGGGGAAAAAAAGAAAGAAAGAAAAATTAGCCATGCATGGTGGCATACCCCTGTAGTCCTAGATATTTGAGAGGCAGGAGAATTGCTTGTGCCTAGAAGTTCAAGGCTGCACTTGGTTATGATCATACCACTGTGCTCTAGCTTGGGCAATAGATCAAGATCTTATCGCTTAAAAAAAAACAGAAAAAAAAAAAAAAAAAAAAAAAAAAAAAAAAAAAAAAAAAAAAAAAAAAAAAAAAAAAAAAAAAAAAAAAAAAAAAAAAAAAAAAAAAAAAAAAAAAAAAAAAAAACAGGACAACATGGCAAAACCTCATCTCTACAAAAAATAAAAAATTTGCTAGGCATGGTGGTACACACCTGTAGTCCTAGCTAGTTGGATGGCTGAGGTGAAAAGATCACGCAAACCCAGGAGGTTAAGGCTGCTAGTGAGCCAAGCAATCCAGCCATTGCAACTGCAATCCAGCCTGGGTGACAGAGAAAGACTCTGTGTCAAAAAGAAAAGAAAAAGGCAAACACAGAGTTACATATTTCTTTTTTTAAAGAAAAAGATGCCTACTTGTAGAAAAACCTGAGCTCTTTAATAGAGAAGACTCAATTTTCTTAAGTAATCAAAGGCTTAATAAAGACAACATAAAACACAGGGAACTATTATGATAAAATACATACTTCTTTTCAACCAGAGCAGAATACCTTCTATTTCTGTAAGATTTTCCTTTGAAAGTTGATCTCCAATGCTTCTGATGCCTTGAACAAAATTTTCTGAGAATATGACAAAACGTTCCAAGTTGGACAGTATCAAACAGCTGAAAATGGACATTACCCCAGCCCTCAGGAACACACCCTGACTTTGAACAAGAGAAGGAAATCACCAGTGACAAGGCATTGGCATGACAAAGGCTGATCTCACAAATCATTTGGGAACTTTTTAAAAAGTGAAAAGGTAAAGAACAACCTTTCATTATTTGCCACTAAGAGCAGCTCGACACTCCAAGAAAAATCTTGTTTTAACAAATTCTAGTTTTGTATCAGTGTATACCTTTGAAATTAATGTTCAATTTTAGAAAAACAGAAAACTTCCCTTCTAACTTCAGCCAATATAATCACACATAAAATTTATTTTATAAGATTCATCTTCCACAAACCTTCTACAACCTTTTCTCTTTCTAGTTTTGGAACAGCCAGTCATTCTACTTTGGGACAAAAACTACCTTTTTTTAATCCCTTAACCAAAAACATGTCTTACTTTCATCACCTAAGAAGTTCTTTTAATTGCCTTATGTTAATTAGAAATTTTCCAACTTTGCTAATCTTTCGCAGAATTTTTTTTTTTTTTTTTGAGTCTCACTCTATTGCCCAGGCTGGAGTACAGTGGCACCCTCTTGGCTCACTACAACCTCCACCTCCCAGGTTCAAATGATTCTCCTGCCTCAGCCACCTGAGGATCTGGGACTACAAGTGTGGGCCACCATGTCCAGCTAACTTTTATATTTTTAGTAGAGATGGGGTTTCACCATGTTGGCCAGGCTGGTCTTGAACTCCTGACCTCAAGCGATCCACCTGCCTCAGCCTCCCAAAGTGCTGGGATTACAGGCATGAGCCACTTCACCAAGCCTTGCTTTTCTTTTTTTCTTATCCATACCAGTGTCATGCTCTTCATTTGAACCCACATCTTCAATCCTGGGCTTTTCTTCATCATCTTTATCTTCTTTCTCACCTTTATCTTCCTCAGCTTCAATCGTCAGTGACTTTCTCTTATTCCTTTTCCAAATAAAAAGTAATATGATAGCCTATGAACTTTAAGTGATTCTTTACTATTTATTTGACCCACCTCTCTTGTAAGAAATCTGTCTGGTCTTCTTTAAGGTGGAGGATCACTTTGGTACCACTACCAATGAGCTCAACATGGTCAGCATGTACAGTAAAGGAATCTCCAGCATAAGACTCCCAGGCATACTATTCATCATCATTATACTTTATGATCACAATAACTTTATCAGTCACGAGACTGGCAGAAGAAAAAACACCAAACTCTTTGCCTAATCATAAAAACATCAGCACCAGCCTGAAGAGACTCTATAAATGCTTTATGACAGAACTTGTCAATAGTTGACAAATTATTTGTGAGATCAGCCTTGGTCATGCTAATGTCTCGTCATTGGTGATTTCCTTCTCTTGTTAAAAGTCAGAGTGTGTTCCTGAGGGTTGAGGGGATGTCCATTTTCAGCTGTTTGACACTGTCCTACTTGGAGCATTTGTCATACTCAGAAAATTTTGTTCAAGGCATCAGAAGCATTAGAGATCAACTTTCAAAGGAAAATCTTCTTACCGGAATAGAAGTTATTCTGCTCTGGGAATTTTCTGTTTTTTGTATAGGAATATCATAGCTTTACTAATGTACGGCTATTAAGGCCACAGTTCTAAATAAATGAATGAAACACATGATAAATTTCACAAAAATACAGTGAGGTCTTGTCAAGATAGCAGAGAACAGTAGGTTCTTTGAGAAACAATTCCATAGGTATGGGAAGACTTAACTTCACCACAGGTTTCTTAGATAAACTTAGACAAGTCATTTGCCTTTTCCATGCCTATTTTCCCATTTTTACTGAATAAAATAACTATGCATTTTTCATTGTACAATATTAATTGCCCTGCAGCCTGCTTTTCCCCTTTGAAGCCCTCACAATCACCCTTGGAGAACGGCACAGATCACAGACTGTTTCTGTCATTCCATGTTCTTTCTCCTGGCATTGTTCTTAATTAATTTTGGCAAAATAAACTTCTAAATTGATTAAGACTTGGCTTAGATACTTCTTGGTTTACAAACTGGTAACCACAAAGGGATTATGAGTGGAGGTGTCCCTGACTTTTGAAAAATCTCATATCAGTACTTGGTACCAACCTGAGCTATTATTATTGTTCAAATCAATGGGACAATTTGCTAAAGTCCAGGAAACCCCCCCCTCCAGAGAAACCCTGATCTCCCAAAATTTGGTTGAGGTCTAAGGTTCATTTTGCCATACAATTCCTTTTCTGGAGTTTTACTCACTTCCAACAAGGCAGGTGAGTGTTTTTGCTTCCACAAAGAGGGAAAGAAGGCAACTCCCTTTTGGAGTTTCAGCTGATTTCTAACAGGGAACACACATTTTAGTTTTTTCTTACTTCTAGGATGGTAGAGAGTAATCTTGAGCCTAAGCCCCATTCCTAGGTAAGTAGCTGAATTTGAGTTTTGTCATGGGATTTCTCCTCATTGACTAAAATTTCAATTAACGAACAGCTGGCCTTAATTTCTTCTACCATTAGAAAACCCAGTAATTGTATAAATTGTCCAATTGTTTGTTTTGCTTAACTTTTTTCTTTATTTTTTTGTTCCTGTTTGTTGTTTTGAACTTTTTCCCATTGGATTTGATTAACTATACCTGACTTGGTCAAATCTGAAGGAAAGTTCAAAATTATGGAGAGCAATGCCTCAATTGTAGAGACAGTGTTTCACTATGCTGCCCAGCCTGACTCAAACTCCTGGGCTCAAGCAATCCACCCACCTGAGCCTCTCAAAGTGCTGAGACTCAAGACAATTCCCAAAGAAGATATACAAATGGCCAAAGAGCATATGGAAAAATGCTCAACATCACTAATTATCAGGGAAATACAAATCAAAACCACAATGCAATACCACCCCTTACTCCTGCAAGAATGGCCATAATCAAAAAATCAAAAAAATAATAGATTGGGATGTATGTGGTGAAAAGGGAAAACTTTTACATTGCTGGTCAGAATGGAAACTAGTACAACCACTAGGAAAAAAGTATGACAACTCCTTAAAAAACTAAAAGTAGATCTATTATTTGTTCCACTACTGGGTACCTACCTAGAGGGAAATAAGTCACTATATAAAAAAACACTTGCACACACTTTTTTATACCAGCACAATTCACAATTGTAAAAACATGAAACCAAATGCCCATCAAGCAACAAGTCTGTAAAGAAAACATGGGGGTTTTTTTGTTTGTTTGTTTGTTTTTTGAGACGGAGTTTCACTCATGTTACCCAGGCTGGAGTGCAACGGCGCGATCTCGGCTCACCGCAACCTCCGCCTCCTGGGTTCAGGCAATTCTCCTGCCTCAGCCTCCTGAGTAGCTGGGATTACAGGCACGCACCACCATGCCCAGCTAATGTGGTTTTTTTTTTTTGTATTTTTAGTAGAGACGGGGTTTCACCATGTTGACCAGGATGGTCTCGATCTCTTGACCTTGTGATCCACCCGCCTCGGCCTCCCAAAGTGCTGGGATTACAGGCTTGAGCCACCGTGCCCGGCCGAAAACATGGTTTTATATATATATGCCATGGAATACTACTCGGCCATAAAAAAGAATGAAATGATGGCATTCACAGCAACCTGGATGAAGTTGGAGACCATTATTCTAAATGAAGTCATTCATGAAGGGAAAACCCTATGTTCTCACTTGTAAGTGAAAGCTAAGCTATGAGGATGCAAAGGCATAAAAATGGCATAGTGGACTTGGGAAACTCAAGAGGAAAGGTGGGAGGGGGTGAGGGATAAAAGACTATACATTGGGTACAGTGTACACTGCTCAGGTGATGGGTGCACCTAAAGTAAAATAAATTTAAAAATAAAAATACAGGTCGGGCGCGGTGGCTCAAGCCTGTAATCCCAGCACTTTGGGAGGCCGAGGCGGGTGGATCACGAGGTCAAGAGATCGAGACTATCCTGGTCAACATGGTAAAACCCCGTCTCTACTAAAAATACAAAAAATTAGCTGGGCATGGTGGCACATGCCTGTAATCCCAGCTACTCAGGAGGCTGAGGCAGGAGAATTGCCTGAACCCAGGAGATGGAGGTTGCCGTGAGCCGAGATCGCGCCATTGCACTCCAACCTGGGTAACAAGAGTGAGACTCTGTCTCAAAAAAAAAATACAAAAATTAGCTGGGCATGGTGGCGGGCACCTGTAGTCCCACCTACTCGGAAGGATGAGTCAGGAGAATTGCTTGAACCCAGGAGGCAGTGGTTGCCATGAGCCAAGATCGCGCCATTGCACTGCAGCCTGGGTAACAAGAGTGAAATTCCGTCTCAAAAAAAAAGTCTTTGTAACAAAGTACACTACAAAATCATTACATGACCTAATTCCATGTTATCTCTATCTTTTTCGGTAACCAGGATTCAGCATGATCTCTGCCCAAGGCTCAGAGATGCAGCTAAAAAGTAGAGGCTAAAGGCTAAATTTAAATCTATCCATTAAATACAGTTGGTCTTCTTATGCAATAGTATGGTAGATTTCTATAATTTTATGATTGATTTAGCATCCATTTTTAATCTCTACTGGCACACCAGACTCTTTCTCTCTCTCTCTGTATCCTGAGATGTAAATTTTGCTGTGATGTTTACTAAGGACTTACTAGTATTTAAACTTTGGGCTATCTAGCTGACAATTGCCTAGGGTAATAAAAGAGGTTATCAAAAAATTAGAAGTCTAAATTAGGAAAAAAAGAAAGTCCTATAAAGCTATAAGATTTCTATCTGCATGTCTAATATGTATTTGAATTTATGTGTCACATATATAATGTTTCACTGCCAAAACTATGTAAAAGAGTTCTGATTAATTGGCATTAAAAAAAACACAAAAATCAACTCTGTGTCAGAAAAATGGAAACTTTAAGCACAAATTCTTTTTCAATTTCATGTAACTTAAGTAAATTCTTAATAAATAAGCTGGTTAGGGCCAGGAGCAGTGGTTCATGCCTGCAATCCCAGTACTTTGGGAGGCTGAGGTGGCAGATCACCTCAGGTCAGGAGTTTGAGACCAGCCTGGCCAACATGGCGAAATCTTGTCTATCCATACTAAAAGTACAAAAACTAGCCAGGCATGGTGGCACGTCTCTGTAGTCCCAGCTACTCATGAGACTGAGGCAGGAGAATCACTGTAACACAGCAGGCGGAGGTTGCAGTGAGCCAAAATCACACCACTGCACTCCAAACTGAATGGCAGAATGAGACTCTGTCTCAAAAAATATATAAATAAATAAGCTGGCATGAAATTATTGGCAAAATAAAATTAGAAATGGCTTCAGAATAGTCAACATAGGTTATTGTTTAGATTTATTGGTCAAGCAGTCTAATATTTATCTCTGCTAGACATTTTCAGTGTCAGAATTTACCAAGAGGGTTATAAAACTTGCAGGCCAAGAGATAATTACCTTCACGTAATGTTTTTATAAATAAAAAATGTAATATTGATGATCCAATAGAAACAGCTAAATCCTGAGTTTCTGACAAAAGAAATTCACTTAATCTTAAAGTTTTTATTTAGGTAAACACCTGATATTCAACAGCTATTAAAATGGCTAATAGGGAAATAACTTCAAATGATAACTATCACAATCCTCATAAGTAATCTAACTATTATTTAATTAATTAGATAAATGGAATAAATTGTTGCAAATAAACTTGCCATATAATTTCAAATCTAAAGTTATATTGACTTAAACAACAGACATTCATTAAATATCTGCATATTTCAAATTTTAAAATTATATTATAGAAAAGCATTTTCTTTAAAAAGTGTTCTTATTAAAGGAAAAATTATTTTTATCTAATTCAAACTTTATTTAAAGTTTATTTATGAAAATAGGCAAAAGGAACTAGTAAATAAGAATGATGTAAGGAAAGTTAAAAATATAAAAATATTTCTTTGCTAAGGAAAGATAAAAAATCATATTTAAAAAACTCTTGCATGGTAACTTTTTGCCCTAAAATAAAATGACAGGTTATTTAGAAAAGAGGGATGTTTAGGATAAAATAGGCAAGTCCAAGCATGTAAATGGCTTGTGTAAGTTGCAATAAGGTTTGTAAAAAGAGAGTGAAGGCCTATATTCAACATTCTTAAAGCAAAAAAATTTCAACCCAGAAATTATATCCAGCCAAACTAAGCTTTGTAAGTGAAGGAGAAATAAAATCCTTTACAGACAAGCAGATTCTGGGAGATTTTGTCACCACCAGGCCTGCATTACAAAAGCTCCTGAAGGAAGCACTAAATATGGAAAGGAACAACTGGTACCAGACTCTGCAAAAACATACCAAGTTGTAAAGACCATCAACACTATGAAGAAACTAAATCAACTAACAAACAAAATAACCAGTTAGCATCATAATAACAGGATAAATTTCACACATAACAATATTAACCTTAAATGTAAATGGGCTAAATGCCCCAATTAAAAGACACAGACTGGCAAATTAGATAAAGACTCAAGACCCATTGGTGTGCTGTATTCAGGAGACCCATCTCATGTGCAAAGACACACCTAGGCTCAAAATAAAGGGATGGAGGAAAATTTACCAAGCAAATGGAAAGCAAAAAAAA
>NW_016107733.1:1784645-1789250 GCF_001604975.1 Cebus imitator | reverse complement strand
CAACAAAATTCAAAAGAGACAAAGAAGGGCACTAATGGCAAAGAGATCAATACAACAAGAAGAGCTAAGTGCCCTAAATATATATGCCCCCAATACAGAAGCACCCAGATACATAAAGCAAGTTCTTAATGAGCTTACAGAGAGACTCAGACTTCCACATAATAATTGTGGAAGACATTAACACACCACTGTCAATATTAGATTAACAAGACAGAAAATTAACAAGGATATTCAGGACTTGAACTCAGCTCTGGACCAAGTGGACCAGACACTAATAGACATCTACAGAACTCTCCACCCCAAATCAACAGAAAATACATTCTTCTCAGCACATCGCACATATTCTAAAATTGACCACATAATGGAAGTAAAATATTCCTCAGCAAACATAAAAGAGCAAAAATCTTAACAGACTCAGATCACAAATAACTAAGATCAGAGCAGAACTGAAGGATATGGAGACACACACACACAAAAAACTTTCAAAAAAAATCAATAAAAGGCACATGTATGTTTATTGTAGCACTGTTCATAATAGCAAAGACTTGGAACCAACCTAAATGCTAATCAATGATAGATTGGATAAAGAAAATGTGGCACATATACACCATGGAATACTATGCAGCCATAAAAAAAGATGAGTTCATGTCCTTTGCAGGGACATGGATGAAGCTGGAAACCATCATTCTCAGCAAACTAACACAAGAACAGAAAACCAGACACCACATGTTCGCACACATAAGTGGGAGTTGAACAATGAGAGAACATGGTCATAGGGAGGGGAACATCATATACTGGGGCCAGTCAGTGGGTGAGGAGCTAGAGGAGGGATAGCATTAGGAGAAATACCTAATATAGATGATGGGTTGAGGGGTGCAACAAGCCACTATGGCACATGTATACCTATGTAACAAACCTGCATGTTCAGCACATGTACCCCAAAACTTAAAGTATGATAAAAGAAGACTTAACAAAGTTGCCTATAATTAAAAGGAAATTATTTATAATAGTTATATAAATTTACATAAATACATTTATATGAATTATTTAGAACAGCCTTTCTAGAGTTTGGACTTGGATATTAAAAATATACTATTACACTAAGAATTGTTTAGAACAACAAAATTTTCTGAAGATATTGATTTACTCTTAATAAAATTAGAAGAGATTTTAATTTTGTACTTGTTTTTCTTTTTTGAGACAGGGTCTCACTCTGTTGCCCAGGTGGAGTGCAGTGGCACGATCTCAGCTCACAACAACCTTGACCTCCCAGGCTTATGTGATTCTCTCACCTCAGCCTCCTTGATAGCTGCGACCACAGGCATGTGCCACCATGCTCAGCTAATTTTCTGTGTTTATAGTGGAAAGGGCATTCACCATTTTGCCCAGACTGGTCTTGAACTCCTGTACTCAAGTGATCCACCCAACTCAGCCTCCCAAAGTGCTGTGATTACAAGCATGAGCAACTGTGCCTGGCCCTAATTTTGTTTTTAACTGAAAGTTCAACTTTTATTGTGTCTCACTGTTCTCTGCTTTTTGTCCCCTTTGAGAAGGCCTGAAGTAATACCTCTTTCCTTCAACATTTTCACTAGCTGTTGTAACTTTTTTCCTCAGATTCTAACTACTATTGTGGCCTGATGCTAAAAATGTCTTATATGAAAAGTCTAAAGAAAATGTATCTTCCAAAATAACATTCTGAGCTTTGGTTTTCAACTATTATATACAACTGAAAATTTTCACTTTTGACCCAGAGCACATTCTTCCTATGTTTAACTAATTCAAGTACTATCTTTATTGGTTTTGACTTCCAAGTTATCTAAATGAACTCCTCATAGGGAAAACCAATCATACTTCAGAAGGACTTTTTTTGCCTTTTGGTAACTAACCTAAGAAACAGATCTTATGTTTTATCAAAATAATTCCTGTGTAATTGTGATTATGTTTTGGTTTGTTTATGAAAATTGAAATTAAAATGTTTAAAAGTAAGGTTATTACATATATGTAACTTTTAAAGTCTTTATGGTGATAAGTTACAGGGCTTTGACTCTTGGATCTAAAAAAGACAGCAAGTTCTGCTAAATCTTAAACATTGACAGTACTTAAACCTCATCTTCAGACCCAGGAAAAGTTGACAGTCAAAATTAACTGTATTCATGAGACACAGGGCCAGAAATTAAAATTAGTTGAACCCTCTAGGCCCAGGTACTATCAGGGAAGAGGTGGGCACAGGAAATTGTAAGGTTCAATTGTGAGAGATAAATTAGTTCAGGGTCTATCTGTAAATTAAGTATTAATATCAAAGGCACACTGATACAAGACCAGTATCTGGGCTCCTGTGTCAGCTTAAAAACTGTTTCTTGAAATATTAATCCATTTTTATTATTATAAAAGGTTATTAAAAGGTTTATGGCTGGGCACAGTGGCTCACCTCTGTAATCCCAGCACTTTGGTAAGGCAGCCAAGGTGGGAGGATCACTTGAGCCCAGGAGTTCAAGACCAGCCTAGAAAACAGGACAAAACTTCATTTCTAAAAAAAATACCAAAAAAATTCATCTGGGTGTGGTGGCATATGCCTGTAGTCCCAGCTACTCAGGAGGCTGAGGTAGGGGGAATCACTTTAGCCTGTGAGGACGAGGCTGCAGTGAGCTATGATCATGCCACTGTACTCCAATCTGGGCAACAGAGACCCTATCTAAAAAAAAACCGAAAAACAAAAAACTAAAATTAAAAAATAAAAGGCTTATTAAAATTAAATCTTATGATCAAGATGCTCCCAATTTTATAGATTTGTTTATGAGATTTCAGAGGCAGATTTAATTGGCTTCATGCTGTCTTAATCAAGATTATTTAGAAAATTAAGTCTCCTCTCCAAAGAATAAAGGTTTTTGCCCTTTTGTTAAATATTAGAGTTTTCGTTTTGGCTAACTAAATAATAACCTGAAGTATCATTGTACTAATGTGAATTTTATTTTGTATTATCGAGTGTTTTAAACCTTTGACATGTGACAAACTTTTCAAAACCAAATTCTAAATTAAGTTTTTAACCTGATTAGCCCTTTTAAATATTAGATCCTCCAGTGTCCAAAAGAGATATATTTGGCTTGTTTGATATATTATAATTATGCAAGAAACGTTGTCAATATAAAATGACATTTAGCTTTCTTTGAGCTATATTCATTTAAATATTTTATTAGTATGTGTTACAAAATTATATAAAATATGTATAATCCTGATATGTCTCAGTATATATTAACAGAAATAATTATAATTGTTCTGTTAAATTGCTGTGTGCCACAGAGATGACCAGATTTCCTTGTCAATTGTGTCTTTAACTGTGACTGTCCTAAAATTTTGGAATTCACAGACAATTGTTGTCTTGTTTCAATCCTTTTCAAAAAGAAGTTTATAATCAGCCATGGGACTCCAATAGGTACTCTTAAACGAAGATCTCTGATACTTGGAAAATTGTGCCATTGAAATAGAAAAGGACAAAACAAAAACAATTTTTAGGACTCTCATGGAAGGCTAATATATTCATAAGAACTGCTGGCCCAATATTGGGCCAAACAAGAATAGCATGGACTAAATTAATAAAAGACCAAAATTATATTTTTTATATATATTTTTTTTTTGCTTAAAATGTTGCTGATTCTTTTTTGTCTTCTAAATTCAAAAAAAAACTTTTTTTCTTTTGAGCCATTTACAGCTTTTAGAAATTGGGTAAAATATACTCATGTGAGAAGAATCTGGAGCATATTTTTCTCTCTACCTGATTTCTTTAAAATTTGGAAGCCATTTGTTATTATTCTTAAGTTATGGCAATACAGTTGTTTGCATAAGTGCAATAAGAATCTGTTTGCTTGTGTAACAGGACACAATTGGAGACTGGTTATTTTACCAAGGCTTTGACTGCAATGGACTGTTTTCAAATATAAACAGACTGTTTTAAGGAGTCAAAGTTGATTTAGAGAGCCAATAAAATACCCTTGGGAAACCTGGCCTCATACTTTGCCTACACAGTCCCTATATAGAGTTCCTGGCCTGTGGTAAGTAAAGAATGTCACTTTCTGACAGGTCCAAGCACCTGTCAGACCTTGAGTTATCTTGGGACTTTGAGAGAAAAAATTTTACCCCACTCATACAGGTATTTTCAGACACAAATAAATCTGTGGCTGGGCTTAAAGCTTTAAAAAATCTAATCTGAGATTGCTATAAAGTTCCAACAAAGCCAATTTTAAAAGAGCCTATGTGACAAATAATTACTCTTGCTACACTTTATGCAAATAATCAGGCCAAGTGTAATAAAACTTATACTGCATCGCTTCTTGGACTTTTGGCTAAGATCAAGTGTAAAACTTATACTGCAACAAATTGGTTCTACTGTAATTTTGTCTTAACATAGGGATTGGACAGAGAAAAATCATGATTCAAAATAAACTATAGCACAACTTATTAGATTCTAATCTTGAGTAGTTGTTTTCAATTTTTATTATTATCTAGAATTCAGACCAAATTCTAAAGTTTTTCCTGGCTCTGAGATTCCAAAATAATGTTTTTTATTCTTTTTCTTTTTTATTTTTCCTTTTTTTTTTCCTAATTTTTCCT
>NW_016107733.1:1755133-1784441 GCF_001604975.1 Cebus imitator | reverse complement strand
GTAGAGACGGGGTTTCACCATGTTGACCAGGATGGTCTCGATCTCTTGACCTCGTGATCCACCCGCCTCAGCCTCCCACAGTGCTGGGATTACAGGCTTGAGCCACCGCTCCCGGCCAAAGCTGTACTTTTCTTAAAGCCTTGTGAACTGAAGCTGTACAATTTAAACTTGAGAAGAAAATAATGGCAAACTATTTTTATACATAAACCACTTTTGTGCCTGCTTTTTGATGTATGAACTTCAGAGTAATATGGCCTATATCAGTTTTCCAGGATTGTTCTTCATTTTTTTCTTTGTTTATAGTTGTCTTTCTTCCTGCCCCTATTTTTTCTTAATAGGACAAAAAAATTCATAACCTGCTAAAAATGAGCTTTCCTAATAATGTGGGACCTATTTGTCTGGGAATAAACTGTCCTAGCCACAAGAGATCAGACAAAACCCAAGACCAGAGATTCATTTTCTTCTAAAATACTGCCTCTGAAAGAGTTTTAAAAAGAAAAAGAGAAAGAAATGTAAAAGGAAAATAAAAACTTGGGATCTCAATTTTCTGTGCCAAAAGGAAAAAACTGATCTGAAAGCTGAGTCATGCAAGAAGCTGCCTTTCCTTAAGCAAATAGCTTAAGCAAATAAGAGGTTTTTTAAAAAGGTAGATAAAAGGTTTCATAAAAATCTCCACAGGTAGCTATTCCATGTTCACTTTATCTTATGTAAAGTGCTTGAGCATGAGACGAAAACTTGACTATTCCCCTACTTGCTCCTTTTCTCTTGCAACAGGTGGATTCAGTAATGTGATCATACCTTCCCTTTTTACCACCAGCCTGCTTTATTGCCTTAAATATTGAAGCCCTCAAAATCACCTCTGGAGAAAAGCACAGACCACAGACTAATTCTCTCATGTTTTTTCTCTCAGGCATTGTCCTTATCCTTGGCAAAATAAACATCTAAATTGATTGAGACCTGTCTCAGATACTTTTTGGGTTACACTGTAAAAGTGTCAATCTTTTAAAATTTTTTCCTGAAATACCTGGGTAAAATAAAGTGATATTAAGATAATTGTTTAGTTGTAACTTCCCAATGGTGTATATTGTGCCAAGAGTAGATTATTATAGACTTCTCATTCCTTCCACACATTTATAAACATCAAGTCACAGCCCTTTTCATGGAGCTGGAAGATTCTAGTGAGACAGTTTACCATCTACGGCTCTGTTCATTCTTCTTTCTAGACTTATTCCATCTGGCCATGCTCTTTTCTTCCAGATGTTCATTTTAGCTTTCATCTCATCACTTATTTTGTACTGCATATGTTATCCCTCACTTTTCAAAATCATCTGCCACTGCAAAAGAAGAATTACTCCAAACCTGGCCTGGGACAGAGCTTTTTACTTGATATAATTGACAACTTCTTTCTAGGAAGAAATGACAATTCCTGATAAAATGATTAAGCAATTTTCAGATAAAGTTTAATGAAATTAAGACATTCTAGGAAACTCAAGTAAGGTAAGAATGAATATGAATCCAAACAGGAAGTTATTGGTGAAGAGCACAGTTACTATGATTACATAAAGCAGAAGCCAAAATACAGTGGGTTGAGAAATGCAAGAGAAGTAAAGAATTGGAGACCACAAGGCAGGTGCCTGTTTCAAGAATCTTGGTTGGGAAAGGCAGGAGAAAGGGAAGATGATAGCTGTTTTTAAAAGATCTTGAATCTTGATCTTGTTTATATGTGGAAGGAATGGAGAGTTATAACTATCTGCTAGATAAAAGCTTTTGTCTCTCATTACATGTAAGATGGCATGTTCTGATTTGGTTTCACTTCTTTAGAATAGGTAAACAATGGAAATTTAGGAAGGAGAAAAGCTTATTTTCATTACCTAATATTAGAGAGTATGGTATAGAGCAAGATCTCCTAAATTCATCTGCTCAGTAGACTAAACTATGGATTTTAATAAAAATTAAGATTTCAGGGCTTTGTACCAGATCCACTAACCCAGAATGTCTAAGAAAGAGACCTAGAAATCTGCATAACATGTACCTTATGAGCAAGCAAAGTTGGGAAAAAATGCTGCAGTGATGAAAAGCACAAGCTCTATAATCAGAAAAATCTTGGTTGAAAATCTTCTCCATCACTATGTGGCCTTGTATAAATTATTAGTATGCGGCTTTGTATAAATTATTCTATCTCCTCAGTGGTTATTGAAGGGATAAAATGATATAATACAAGTAAAGTGCTGTTAAATAAATTTTATAGGAGGCCATTGGTTTGGAATAAGCTCCTACACTACACCCAACAAACCAAACCAAAATGGGGTTACTTATGCTGAAGTTTCATGCCACCAAGCTACTAAGAGTTTTACATGACTTTCCAACACATCAAGAGAGAGATAATAGCCAAACCCCCAGGCAGGCCTGTTTTAGGCAGCATGATAAGAAAGTCCCTTTTGCTTTAACCATACAAGAAAAGTAACTTTGAAATGACCAATCACTTCTTCTTTTCTGTTTCTGCTTTCTTCAATTTTTTTCTACCTATAAAACCAGCCTCTTCTGTTCAGCTCATCAGAACTCTCATCTTATTTTACAGAATAAAATATTGCCCAATTCTAGAATTACAGATAAAAACCAATAAAGATATTTGAGTTTGTTACAGTTTTGTCTTTCAATAGTCCTGGTAGCCATAAAAAGGGGTCTTAATAAGACAGCTGGCAAATCCCAAGACCCCTTGTGAAATTCAGGAAAGACACTGTTAACCCCTTTTGAGGTCCCCTGTCTTCCACCCAGAATCCTCAGCATTGTAAGTTTCTCTCAGGTTGGACTATGCTCTTTGTGGATTGAGCTCCCTGATATTATTGGCTTTTGAATCCAGGTTTAGCTTGTGCTATAAGAGAGCATTTGACCTTGGAGTAACAAGTATTAGTTTGTACTCTAAGGGAGAACTTGACTTTTGGCTTTGTGGTGCCAATGAGATAATGGCAATAGTTATACAGTGTTTGGTTTTGTCATTATTGTTGTTGTTGTGGTAGTGGTGATTGTTTAAGAAAGTGTCTCACTCTGTCACTCAGGCTGGAGTACAGTGGTTTGATCCGGGCTCATTGCAACCTCCACTTCCCAGGCTCAAGGGATTCTCCAGCCTCAGCCTCCTGAGTAGCTGGGACCACAAGGATGAGCCAGCACACTCAGCCAATTTTTGGATTTTTTGTAGAAACTAGGTTTTGTCATGTTGCCTAATCTGGTCTCAAACTCCTGGCTCAAGCCATCTGCCTGCCTCGGTCTCTGAAAGTGCTGGGATTACAGGCTTGAGCCATCTCACCTGGTGAAGAGCTACAGTTTTTAAATTGATAGCAGTTGCAGTAGCTGGTTATTACTGCTGCAAGCTTTCAGAATCACAGGTATTTGGGTCTATCCTCTTCATTTCTCCTTCTTGGGCATTTAGGTAAGAGAGGCCTCAGATGTCTGACTGAGCCAGACAGAAACTATAAACCCATTGGCTAAGTTGGTCAAGGGGATGTTAGAGCCAAATCCACAGCTTGCCTAGTGGGCACAGGTAAGGCAGTTAAGAGCTCCAGAGTGTTGCCACTGGAAAAAAAAAAACAACAACAATAAGGCTTCTACGAAAGGATAAGCTGGTCACAGAATGGCCGTGTGGACATTAAGTCACCTGCCAGTCTCAAGAAAATGCCTGTGCAGCAATGTACACTATGAAAGCATTATACAACCCAACTCTATGGCATTTCCCTCTTAGAATTTTATTTCATCTCTGAAAGATTCAAGATTCAATGTGAAAAATGAATCATGAAGATGGCCAAGAGAAGGCAACACCAGAATGCAGCTCCCAGCGAATGAGATGCAGAGCGCTAGAGGACTTCACAATTCCAAAGGAGGTGCCAGGTTCGTTTTGGTGGGACTGATAGGTCGCTGAAAATAGCCTACTGAAAATAGCCTAGGGAAGGAGCCACAGAGGGAGAGCCGCTGGGGGGGCGGGGGGCAAACCAAGACAGGGTGGGGCACGTCCCCAACTGGAAAGTGCAGCCAGCTCAGAGTGTTGGAGGACTTCACACCCTCAGTGCTCCCATTCGGATCCAGTGCTTACCTCATCCCTCCTGCAACCCATGGTCCACAAGAGCCCCGCCAGACTGAGGGGCGCAGTGGGTTGTCAATGCAAATCTGAGCTGTGGCTCCTGCTGGGGCGCGGAAAGTTGTCATCACAGGTACCTGGGCAGCAGTTTGGACTAAGGCAAGTGGGACAGACATTCCCAAAGAAAAAGGCAGAGTTAAAAGCAGCGAAACAGGCCATAAGCCCGGCAGGCCCCACCCCTGCAGAACTCAAACTGAAGCCCTCGCTAGAGCGCTTGGTAGCAAATAGACCAGTTTGACCCCAACCAGGCAGATTGAGCTCTGGGAAGGAGAGACGCTATTGGTAAAGTGGGGCCCATCTCACCTGCAAACAAACTCCAGGGAAGGACCACCCACCCAGCAACCTGACTGAATTCTAGAGAGCCCAGCAACACCCTCTACAGGCCAAAAAGATATAGTTCCAACAAAGACTCCTCGAAATCACCACCTTCAAAGATAAAATGGAGATAAAACCTGGAAGATGGAAAAAAACCAACGCAAAAAGGACGAAACCATCAAAGACCAGAACACACCTTCTCCTCCCAGGGATCACAACTCCTCACCATCAAGGGAACAAAAAAGACAGAGAATGAATTTGACAAATTGACAGAAGCAGGCTTCGGAAGGTGGGTAATAATAAACTCTGAGTTAAAAGACCATGTTCTAACCCAATGCAAAGAAACTGAGAACCTTGAAAAAAGGTTAGACAAAATGCTAACTAGAAGAACCAACTTAGAGAAGAACATAAAAGACTTGATGGAGCTGAAAAACACAGCATGAGAACTTCTCAAGGCATACACAAGTTTCAACAGCCGAATTGATCAGGCAGAAGCAAGGATATCAGAGATAGAAGATGAAATCAATGAAATAAAACAGGAAGGCAAGATTAGAGAAAAAAGAACAAAAAAATGAACAAAGCCTCCAAGAAATTTGAAATTATGTGACAAGACCTAATGTACACTTGATTGGCGTACCTGAATGCGACAGGGAGAAAGGATCCAAGTAGGAAAAAACTCTTCAAGATATCCAAGAGAACATCCACAACCTAACAAGGCAGGCCAACATTCAAATCCAGGAAATACAGAGAACACCACAAAGGTATTCCTCAAGAAGAGCAACCCCAAGGCATATAGTTGTCAGATTCACCAGGGTTGAAATGAAGGAAAAAATCCTAAGGGCAGCCAGAAAGTTCGAGTCACCCACAAAGGAAAGACCATCAGACTCACAGCGGATATCTCAGCAGAAACTCTACAAGCTAGAAAGGAGTGAGGGCCAATATTCAACATCCTTAAAGAAAAGAATTTTCAACCCACAATTTCATATCCTGCCAAATTAAGCTTCACAAGTGAAGGAGAAAAAAAATCCTTTACGAACAAGCAAGTACTCAGAGATTTTATCATCACCAGGCCTGCTTTACAAGCGCTCCTGAAAGAAGCACTAAACATAGAAAGGAACAACCAGTCCGTTTTGGTATCTGACCACCTTCCATATCTTATAACACAGGCCTGCCTCCAGCCATAATCCCATCAAGTAAGTTTAGCCAAAAATCTCTTATCCTTTATGTTTTTTCTGAGTAATTTTCCAATCACTGATACCCCTCAACCCTGCTTCTTGGTTATAAATCTCCATTTGTCCTTGTTGAAGTCAGAGTTGAGTCAAATCTCTTCGCCTCAGTACAAGACCCCATTGGCATGGTCCCTACACCTATCTCCATGGCCCCCTTGAATAAAGTCTGCCTTACCATTTTTTTTTTTTTTTGAGACAGAGTCTCACTTTGTCTCCCAGACTGAAGTAAAGTGGCATGATCTCAGCTCACTGCAACCTCCGACTCCCAGGTTCAAGCAATTCTGCCTCAGCCTCCCAAGTAGCTGGGACTACAGGCGTGTACCACCATGCCTGGCAAATTTTTGTATTTTTTAGTAGAGATGAGGTTTCACCATGTTGGCCAATCTGGTCTTGAACTCAAGTGGTCCACCCGCCTCAGCCTCCCAAAGTGCTGAAATTATAGATGTGAGCCACTGCCCCCAGCCCATCTTAACAATCTTTAACAAGTGTCATAAATAATTTTTTAACCTCCTTCTTGGGGGAAGTGAAAGAAAGGAATAGTTCTGAAAATAGTCATTTGTAAGAGGGTACTATGAATCTTAGAATTTAAAAGACACTTTGGAAATCATCTAGTTGGAAATTATGCCAACTATTCTATTTTTATCAGTAGCAAACTAGTTAAATAAATTATGGTATATCCATATAACCAAATACTATGTAGCTATTGAATTTAAAAATGAGGAAGCTATACACTATTACAGAAAAAAAAAAACTTGAGATATGCTATTAAGAGAAAATAGCAAGGTACAGAAAAATATGTATTATCTTAGTCAGTTTGGGCTGCTATAAGAATACCACAAATTGGGTTGCTTCAGTAATAAACATTTCTTTCTCACAGTTCTGCAGGTAGAGACGTACAAGAAGAAGGCTCCAGCAGATGCGGTATCTAGTGAAAGCACTCATCCTGTTTGCAGATAAGCACCGCTCTCTCTCTCTCTCCTCCTCCTCTCTCTCTGTCTCTCTCTCTGTGTGTCTCTCTCTCTCTTTCTTTCTCTCTCTCTCTCTCTCTCTCTCTCTCACACACACACACACACACACACACATCTTTCTCCCTACCATGTGAAGATACAATAGAAGATACCAAGGATAAGGGATTTTCCCTAAACTGATTTTGTCCAAACTGGATTCAACAAGGACTAAGAGGAAAAACCAAGGCTGGACCTAGTCAAGCAGAGGACTTGTAAGAAATAAACGTTTGTTGTTTAAACCACCCAGTGTATGGTATTCTGTTATAACAACTCAAACTGGCCAAGATACCTCCGAATGGCCCCTACTAATACTATTATATAGGGGTTTAGGATTTCAACAAATGGATTTTAAGGGAAGTCAAAAATTTAGCTTATAATAAATATAAATATTACTTTTGTGTAAAATGGAGTCAAAACAAGGATGTGTATTTGTATATGCTTGTGCAGGCATGAAGAAACTTAAAAATCTTTTCAATACCTTCACATAGATCTAAATAAAGAAACTTTCAAGGATATATAAGAAATTAAGAAGGAAGGGAGTAAAGTAGGAACTACACACATGAGAGACAAACAAGACTTTGCACTTTATGATATTCTTTTTGATGTTTGAAACATGTGAACAAATTACCTTTTTTAAAAAATGTGAAGCCCTAACCTGTCTGTGGAATTCAAGACTACCTGCCCAACATCTCCACTGAGATGTCTAATAGGCTTTCCAAACATTACATGTTCAAAACAGAACATTTGAGATTCCCCCTCAAGCCTACTTCTCTCCTGGTTTTCTATTACACAGTAAACACCACTACCATGTACTTGGTTGCTCAAGCTCAAAATCTGAGAATTATTCTCAATTGCTCTTTCTCCTACCTACATGAATTTTTAAGCAAATCCTACTGTTTCTACCATCATGATAGAGCTCTAATATGTCCGCTTCTTACCATCTCTACTCTTACTGCTTCAGTCCCAGTCATTGTCATCTTTAACTACTGAAATAATCTAAGAAGTGTTACTTAAATGGGACCCACATACAAGAACTGTTTGTTCTAGTCCATGATAACATAAGAAACTTGCACCAAAATGAAAAATCAGCTACTTTGCTAAGCACAATATTTAGGTCAGCTAACATTTTTTTTTTGTTTTCTTTTTCTTTTTCTTTTCTTTTCTTTTCCTTTTTTGAGACAGAGTCTTGCTGTGTAGCCCAGGCTGGAGTGCAGTGGCATGATCTTAGCTCACTACAGCCTCTGCCTCTGGGTTCCTGCAATTCTCCTGCTTCAGTCTCCTGGGTAGTTGGGATTACAGGCACTCACCACCACACTTGGCTAATTTTTGTATTTTTAGTAGAGATGGGGTTTCACCATGTTGGCCAGGCTGGTCTTGAACTTCTGGCCTCAGGTGATCCTCCTGCCTCGGCTTCCTAAAATGCTAGAATTCTAGGTGTGAGCCACAATGCCTGGCTTTTTTTGGTTGTTGTGTTTTTAAAAAACAGGATCTCATTCTGTCACCCAAGCTGGAGTGCAGTGGCATGATCATAGCTTACTGCAACCTTAAACTCCTAAACTCTAGGAATTATCCTCCCTCAGCCTCCCAAATGGCTAGAAACATAGGCAAGTGCCACCACACCTGGCTATTTTCTAATTTTTTGTAGAGATGGGATCTTGCTATGTTGCCCAGGTTAGTCTTGAACTCCTGGCCTCAAGCATCTTCCCATTTTGTTCTCCAAAAGTGCTTGGATTACAGGTTTGATGAGCCACTGTACCCAGCTCAGCTAACATTTTTTTCATAGCAAGCTTTATTGATGAAAGAAAGAATGAATCGTTTTGTATTCTGAGAAAGCTCTTTATCTCTTTACAGACCAGCACTTTGAGTAGTACCATTACTGGTCTCCCTGTTTCCATTCTCACGGATTTACATATATACCCATTCTTTATAGGAAAGCCAAAATTCATGTTTATAATAAGTCACATCATGTTGACCTCATATTAAAACCCTCTAAAGTCTTCCATAACAACTAAGATAAAATCTTAGCCCCTTATCAAGAACTACATGAACTTACCTAACCTGGCCCATCTTTCCTTCATTACACTCCAACCACACTGATTATTTCTCTTTTTTTAATTTCAACTTTCATTTTAGATACAGGAGCACACGTGCACGTTTGTTACACAGGTATATTGCACCCAGGTAGTCAGCATAGTACCAAATAGGCAGATTTTCAACCTATGCCCCACTCCCTCACCGCTCTGGTAGTCCACAGCACACTGATCCTTTTTATGTTGTGAACATGCCAAGTTCTTTCCCCCTTTTGGGACTTTGGACACTCTGCCTGGAATTCTGAGCCCTTATATCTTCTTGTGTCTGATAGAGTGTCATCATTTAGATTTTAGCTCAAAGGAATGGTGATACTGTGAATGTTGTACGTCATTTTATCCTCCCAACTCTTGATTTCTTTTTGCTTTTAGGAAATGTAGAACCAAATGTGTGGCTTGCTTCTTAACACTAAACAGAATCTTATGCTACAGATTACTGTGTGTTGTGGGCTAGTCATGTCCCCTCAAAATTCATATACTGAAGTCCTAATCCCTAGTGCATTAAAATGTGAATATATTTGGAGATAAAAATCTCTCAAAAGATAATGAAGTTCAAATGAGGTCATTAGGGTGGACCCCACTCCAATGACTGGTATCCTTAAAAGAATAGGAGATTAGGAAACAGTACAGGCCAGGCACGGTGGCTCATGCCTGTATTCCCAGCATTTCGGGAGGCTGAGGCAGGCGGATCACCTGAGGTCAGAAAGTTTGAGACCCCACAAGCACAGGCAACCAAAGCAAATATGTATATGGAGACCAGTCTGACCAACATGGTGAAACTCAGTCTCTACTAAAAATAGAAAAAGTAGCCAGGCATAGTGGTGGGCGCCTATAATCTCAGCTATTTGGGAGGCTGACCCAGGAGAATTGCTTGAGCCTGGGAGGGAGGGGTTGCAGTGAGCTGAGACTGTAGCACTGCACTCCAACCTGGGCAACAAAATGAGACACCTTCTCAAATAAATACATAAATGAATAAAGGAAACAGAGAGTACAGAAGACACAGTGAGAAGGCAGCTATCTACAAGCCGAGGAGAGAGGTCCCAGAAGAAACCAACCCTGCTGACACCTAGGTATCAGACTTTTAGCCTCCAAAACTGTGAGAAAATAAATTTCTATTATTTAAGCCATAAGTCTGTGATACTTTATTATGACAGCCCTAGCAATCTAGCACACTATGTATCAACTAACATCTCTCGTGACTTGCTTTGAGTATTCTATCCTTATTTTCTTTTCCCACTAATATTTAATTTTTTAATTTTTCTTTTCTGTGTATGTTTATGCAGCTACCTTAAATCCTTTTTGGAATCCATGACTCATCTAAGGTATGTGTCTGATAATCCTTTCCAAAACAGGAAGAGATTAATGGTAATTTACCATTGCTAGCTCTTAATGAATCCTGCTGTGTCGTGATCAATACAGCTTCCTTTTCCAAGCGGTTATGCTACATGACTAATGATCTATTCAAGACAGTTGCCAAGGCGCAACATCAGGTTGGGAAGTTAGAAAACATCTAAGAGGCTGAAGCAAGAAAAGTGAAGCTGGCATTAGTAACAAGGACTTGAGAAGTGACTTGAAGCCCAGGCACTGCTTTTAGCAAAATTGACCAAGTTATATGCTTAAATGAGCATTTAGGATATGCCAAGCACACTGCTAAGCACATGGTAATTTCATTTAATTCTCATCACAATCCTATGAGATGTAGGTACAAATATCTCCCTTTTAGAGATGAAGGAATTGAGACACTGAAGAGGTTCAGCAGCTTTTCCAAGGTCACAAAACAAGAATGTGATAGACCCTGCTTTGAAAACCAGCAATCTAACTCCAGAGCCCATGCTCTTGGCTGCTGGATTATACTACAGATAACAAATATAGAGCACAATCAATTCAGCTAAACAAACACTTATTGAGCAACTACCCTTGTGATATTGTGCTGGCCTAAAGCCAGAACCTAAGCAACGCCATCTTTACAAAATGCAAAACTGTTTTTTAAATAAGTTGCAATGGCTGCCCCATTCTCCTCACAATAACTGCTGGCCCTTGGAATGTCCAGAGACCCCCACCCTTTTCTCCGCCCAGGAGGGGAATTACAGAATCCCCTGGCCCTTGGAATGTCCGAAGACCCCCACCCTCGTCTCTGCCCAGGAGGTGAATTACAAAATCCCCTGGCCCTTGGAATGTCTGAAACCTTTTCATCCCCATCCCCGCTCCTCACCCCCACTCCCAAGGTAGTTTTTCGGGTATAAAAAGTCTTGGCACCTTCCTTTTGGTGCCACAGGTTGGAGAGACGTGAGTCCTCTGTGGTCACCGGCATAATAAATGACCGTGCAATCTGGCATACTTTTGTCTTGGTGCTAACTTTCTACGCTCGGTCCAGTACAACATTTGGAGGCCCCAGCAAGATATTCTCTTTTTGTTATCACCAGGCAAAAGCCATCTCAGAGCCTTGCCCAGGCAGCCGCTCCCACCTTGGGGGCCTCTGGGGAGGCACCCCCTGTTCTTCCCAGGGCCCCGGAGAGCCACTGTGCAGGATAAGTGACCTCTCGGCCGACATTCACCCAAAATTCCTCAGGGTCCTAAAAACCTCCAGAGGTAAGTCTGGTCTGGGAACTAGTTCAAAGGAAGGGCCTGAGTCGGGGGACTGACGAGTCATTGCAACTCTGACCTGGCAAGCCTCACCGAGACGTTGCTTGAGGCTTCTGGTAGCTGGTGCAGTGGGTACCCGCATTCATCTTCTGGTAGCTGGCATAGTGGGTGTCAGCGTTCAGTTGTTTTCTGTAACCTCTGTGCGAGTGACAGTGAGTGTGTATATATGTAGTCCCATGGCTGAAAGGCTACAGGGCTTGTGTGGGCCTTTACCCGTGGTTCCAATGGAGCGTCGTAAGGCATAACGGTGATTCACCTCAGAGCTGTCCTACTTGGACTTCCATCCTAAGGTGACCAGGCCCGGGGATTATACGGGTACACCTTAGCCAAGACGCTCCTGAAAAATTCCTCTGGGAAAGTGGCCGGGTAGGCATCTGACTGGTCTCCCATCTGGGGGGCACCCACCCTTTGTCTGTCATTCTTGTATGTGGTCCTGTCTCATCTGTAAATTTGTCAGTTTTATTAGACTCCTGCTAGCAGACATACACTGGTTCAGGCCAACTTCCCTTAAGGTAGGAGATATCTAACAGTGGTTGACGAACCACTGGATGCAGGGAAATTATATTGATTACACCCCAGCAGAAATTACTCTTTTCTCTTTCTTCCTCATATTCTTCTTCTATCATTGAGGCCTCACTCTTTCTTCCTTTGCCATGTGGCAGGTAGTCTTAGCTCTAGCTGTCTTTATTCTCTTCCTTGTTATGGTCATTGTAGCCTGTAAATTCTCCCAGCCATCTCCACCGGGAAAAGAGTACTTTTGCCCGTGCTGGGTCTGATTCCATGTTGGGAAGGCCATTGTGCCCTCGACAGCTTGGAGGTAATTTCTTTGGAGCTTCTGTAAAACAAAACCCTAGATCAAAGTTTACGGGTCCTCTTTCTCAGGCTGGGATGCAAAATAGGTAACTGCTTCTTCTGCCAGGAAAGTGTCCAATGTTGTTATGGGCAGTGCCCAATGGTGCATCACAGAAAGAAAAGAGAGGAGAGAGAAAGGAGAAAGAAGAGAAAGGAGAAAGAGAGGAGACAGAGGACAAGAAAGTAGGAGAGAGGAGAGAGAGAAAAGAGAGGACAAGAAAGTAGGAGAGAGGAGAAGAGAGGAGACAGAGAAGAATTTAATGCCTTTCAGGATCCCTGTGTCAAGGGAACCAGAAGCCACAGGGGCGGAGAACTCACCGCCAGCCCAGCGGCTGCGAGCTCAGTTTTAAACTGACACTAAGAGCATATTTTTTTCCTTTCTCTGCCAGCAGTTAGCCCCGCCCAGCTTTGAGGCAGGCCACACTGCCTCAGGGTGCAGCATTTGTGTCCAGAATCTGGCTTTAAAAAAAGCTTTCTGGGGCGGGCGCGGTGGCTCACGCCTGTAATCCCAACACTTTGGGAGGCCGAGGCGGGTGGATCATGAGGTCAAGAGCTCAAGACCATCCTGGTCAACATGGTGAAACCCCGTCTCTACTAAAAATACAAAAATTAGCTGGGCATGGTGGCGTGTGCCTGTAGTCCCAGCTACTCGGGAGGCTGAAGCAGGAGAATTGCCTGAACCCAGGAGGCGGAGGTTGCGGTGAGCCGAGATCGCGCCATTGCACTCCAGCCTGGGTAACAAGAGCGAAACTCCGTCAAAAAAAAAAAAAAAAGCTTTCTAACTGCTTGTAACAAAAGTGACTTGTTAACACAGTCATTAAGGTGCGGGGCCTGCAACTGCAAGGTTGTTGGTTCAAATCCTCAGTGAAGCCAGTTTTAAATTAGGGAAATTAGTTTTAAATTAGTAAAATCTCTTGGGGGAAATTTGGCATTAAAAAAAAAAACCCATAAATGGGGTGGTGTAGCTCCCGGCCTTGTACCCACCTCCAATGCATGATGGCCAACTTCAAGGTTGGGTTCTCAGGCCAATATGGGGTGAAATTAACCCCTGGAAAACTCCGCTCTTTGTGTGAACTTGAATGGCCGTTAGGTGGCAAGATACTAGGACCTATGACCCAAGAATTACCCAGGCTGTATGGAAAATGGTGGCAGAAACTCCTGGATACACTGAGCAGTTTCCATACATCGACCAATGGTTGGGTTTAGTCCAATGGCCTCCCCCATGGCTAAAGCGCTGCATAAAACAGGCTAGACTTCAGGTCACATTAGCCGGCCCTAAAGAAAGTCCCTTCTGGGCCAGCCATTCTTCCCACCCCAGCGGAGGATCAGGAATTGCACCCCCCTTGACAGTACTATTAACCAAACCTTGTCCCCCCCTGCACACCCGTAGCAGGGTCCTCGCACCCACCGGCAGTCCTCCCCTTTTCAAGAGGCACCCCCAACAGAAGACAATTGGGGTCGCCCATTCTTTGTTCACATCCCCTTCTTGTCAAGTAACTTATATAACTGGAAGGTGATAGAGATCAAAGAGAGGGCCAAAACACCAAGTGCTAGCACAAGCTTTATTAAGAGCAAGGGAAAGCTCCCGGGCTGAACACAAATTTGGCGTGCAGCATCCAGGGCGGGGCCAAAGGGATTTTTATGGCCTGCAAGCCAGCAGATGTCCCCAGTGTGAGGGGCTGTGCAAGAGGGAAGTGCTGGGGAACTGCTAAGAGTTCCCGGGAAAGGGTCGTGCTGGAGAATTGCTAAGGCAGCGAGAGGGGGAGGGTTAGGTACCTGCCGAGATGGAAAGTTCCCTGGGAGGGGCTAGTGCTGGGAGGCTGGGGAATTTAAAGCGGTGACAGTGCCAAGGTTTTACAATGAAACTCAACATCCCCCATTCTATGAGAAGCCCCAGGCTTTGACAGGAATCTTAAAATCTGTACTCCAGACACATCGCCCCACTTGGGACAACTGCCAACAATTATTACAAATTCTGTTCACCACAGAGGAAAAAGGCAAAATTAGACAGGAAGCCCTGAAAGCCATCATAGGTCCAGGGGGAGAGAAAAAAAGTTTTTTCCCTCTACCTGACCCCAATGAGACCCCAACACCTTGGGGGTCACCAGGCTCTGAACACTTTTCACCGGTATCTTATAGAAGGGGTTAGGGAAGTCGCCCATAAGCCCACTAACCTCTCCGAGGTAGGGACTGTAACTCAGGGTCCACAGAAATTGCTAGCTGCTTTCCTTGAGCACTTACTGGACGTCTATTACACTGAGGCCCCGGAGAATCAGCGGGCCATCAATCTGGCTTTTGTTTCCCAGTCTGCCCCAGACATAAAAAGAAAATTGCAAAAATTGGAGAGGTCCCAGAGAATGAATTTAACTCAGTTGTTAAAAATTGCCCAAAAAGTCTTTAACAATAGAGACACCTTAGAGGCCAAGCAAGATAAAAAGTTACTAAGGCAGTGATAGCAACACTCCAAAAAAAAAACACAACTAGCCCCTGGACCACAAATCGATTTGTTGATCTGGGAAACGGCACTGTTACCCACTCATTCTTGGTCATCCCTGAGCGTCTATATCCACTCCTGGAACGGGACTTGCTCCACAAACTGCAAGCAAATATTTCTTTCACTGAGGGTCAAGCATGCCTCTCAATTCCTCCTCCCTTAACTACAGGCCCACCTGAGCAGATCCTTATCACCTGTGCTCTGTCAGATGAGTATCTCTTGTAGGAAACTTTATCCTCAGAGGCAAGTCAACCACCAGCACCAGACTTCCTCCGCAAATTTCAAGAGAGTGTACCGGGAGTATGGGCTGAAACAAGTCTCCCAGGGCTGGCAAGTCACTGCACCCCAGTAGTGGTCCAGCTATTAGCAATGGCAACTTCAGTCCAGGTGAAGCAATACCCTATGAGCCGGGAAGCCAGGCGAGGAATTGCTCCGCACATCACCAGACTCTTGAAGGGAGGAATCCTCACTACCTGTAAGTCTCCCTGGAATACCCCCTTGCTCCCCTTGCTAAAACCAGGCACACAGAACTATCGGCCTGTGCAGGACTTGAGGGAGGTGAATAAACGGGTAGAAACTGTTCATCCTACAGTTCCAAATCCGTACACCCTCCTGTCTCTTGGACCCAAAACACCACCATTACACTGTCTTGGATCTTAAGGATGCATTCTTTTGCATCCCACTAGCCCCTGTTAGCCAGCCTATATTTGCTTTTGAATGGACCGACCCTGATACTGGAATCTGGGGGCAACTCACTTGGACAAAACTGCCTCAGGGGTTCAAAAACTCCCCCACTCTGTTTGATGAGGCACTTAGCCAAGACCTTGCTGCCTTCCAAGCTGAGTTCCCAGAGTGTACCCTACTCCAATACGTAGATGACTTACTCTTGGCTACAAAAACCCAGGAGGCCTGTAAAGGGACCACCCAGTCATTATTGAAAAAACCCTGCAGGCTTTGGGGTACCAGGTCTCAGCTAAAAAGGCCCAACTCTGCCAGCCAAAAGTGACTTACCTGGGCTATGTTATAGAGAAGGGCAACCGGGCACTGGTACCCAGCCGAGTCCAAGCAGTGCTGCAAATACCCAACCCCACCATGAAAGGCCAAGTTCGAGAATTCCTTGGGGCAGTAGGGTACTGCAGGCTATGGATTTTGGGATTTGCTGAGATAGCCAAGCCCCTGAATGACTGCGCTGGAGGAAATCAGCCCTTGACATGGACAGAGGTGGAGCAACAGACTTTTGACAAGCTCAAGACTGCCATGACTGCAGCCCCAGCCTTGGCCTTGCCAGACATTTCCAGTTGTGTGTGCATGAGAAACAGGGAGTCGCTAAGGGGGTGCTCACCCAGACATTGGAACCCTGATCCCGGCCAGTTGCCTACCTTTTAAAAAGACTTGATCCTGTAGCCTCTGGGTGGCCAGCTTGTTTGAGGTCGGTGGCAGCTACGGCCCTGTTAGTCAAGGAGGCGGACAAACTGACCTTGGGGCAGGAGTTGAACTTAGTGGCACCCCACGCGGTGGAGTTGCTATTCCGTGGAGCTCCGGGAAAACGGATGTCTAATGCCTGCATAGTCCAATACCAGGCCTTACTTTTGGACCAGTCCCACATAAAATTTTCAAAAACCACAGTTTTAAACCCCGCCATACTGCTACCTGACAGCAAGCCAGAGAAGCCCATACATGACTGCCAACAGACAATAGATGTTCTCCACGCTGCGCGACCAGATCTCACCGACGTTCCCCTGCGGAACCCAGAGGAGGTACTGTATACAGATGACAACAGTTTCATGGTCAACGGAGTCAGGTATGCTGGGGCAGCTGTGGTCACTCTAGAGCGGGCTATCTGGGCCCAGGCTCTTCCACATGAAACCTCAGTCCAAAAGGCTGAACTTATAGCTTTAATAAAGGCCTTGGAGTGGGCGGAGGGAAAAATTGTTAACATCTACATGGATAGCCGGTATGCCTTTGCTACAGCCCATGTGCATGGTGCCATTTATAAAGAAAGAGGGTTGCTTACCTCAGAGGGAAAAATCATCAAAAACAAAGAGGAAATCCTAGCTCTACTAGAAGCTATATGGAAGCCTAAGGCAGTGGCATTGATGCACTGCAAAGGACACCAGAAGAGAGATTCACCAGAGGCAAGGGGAAACAGGGCAGCTGACCTACAGGCCAGACAGGCAGCCTTGGGGTCAGTAAAACCTCTGACCCTTCTTGTGACTCTGCCGGCCCCAACCCTGCCTCCTACCCCTACGTACTCACCTGAGGAAGAAAACTTTGCTAAATATCAGGGGGGATGACAAGATTCCACAGGATGGTGGATTCTACTGGACACAAGAATTGTGCTCCCCGAGGCTCTAGGACGGGCTCTAGTTAAGGACACACATCAGGCCACTCACTTAGGGCAAACAAAATTAACTGAGCTGCTGAGGGTTAGATACTACATTCCACACTTATATAAGATTGTTAGAAAAACTACCACTTGTTGTAATGTATGTGCCAGGGTAAATCCAGGAGGCAGTAAGTCTAGTCAGGCAGGGATAAGACTTAAAGGTATTAGCCCAGGGGAACACTGGGGGTTAGATTTTACTGAAATAAAGCCCCCAGAGTGCAGCCATAAGTACGTCCTTGTATTTGTAAACACTTTCTCTGGATGGGTCGAGGCTTTTCCAACTAGGTCAGAAACCGCACTGGTAGTAGCGAAAAAAATTGTTACAGGACCTGGTTCCTCGGTTCGGCTTGCCCCTGACACTGGGATCAGATAATGGCCCTGCATTTACAGCACAGGTTTCCTGGAAACTACACTGTGCCTATCGCCCCCAGAGTTCAGGGCAGGTTGAAAAGATGAACCAGACCATAAAGAAAACTTTAACAAAATTCATTCTAGAGACCGGTGAAAACTGGGTCAGCCTGCTTCCTTTTGTTCTCCTCCATAACCGATGTACTCCCTATAAAAAAAGCTTTACTCCTTTTGAAATTATGTTTGGAAGGCCCCCTCCCTTACTCCCCAGACTTGCGGACGCCATACATGCTGGAGTCCATAACCATACACTCCTTAAGTCCTTGCAGGCACTCCAGTCTGTTCAGTCCCAGGTGCACTCGCTCATCAGGGGAACTCGACCTACCCCAGTGGACTTCACTGACCAGCGGTACACCCCTTCCAGCCAGGGGACAAAGTCCTGGTGAAGAGATCCACTGCCTCTGGCCTAACTCCTCGCTGGAAAGGACCCTACACTGTAATCCTGGTCACCCCCACGGCAATCAAGGTGGACAGACTGACTGCCTGGATTCACCACTCACACGTCAAGACTGTCCCCCCGGATGCAGGATGGGAAGCGGTTCCATCCTCAACGGACCCCCTAAAGCTAAGACTATAGCGCCATTTTCGGTCATCATCCTAATCTCCCTGATTCCTGCAACCACCCTACGAAAGGGACCCTCCTTGGCCCCCACCTACTATCGATGGGTCATCACCGAGGGCTCCACTGGAACATATGTTAGTTCCTTAACCGGAAAGGGATCCACCCTAGTCAACCTAACCCTGGAGTACACTCCGGAGACCCCCATTACCTTCTCCCTGGACCTCTGTGCCCTCCTGGGCCCCCACTTAGATTTCAGGACAAGTGGAGGTATAGCTGGGTGAGGCAGTTTAGGGGCAGGGCGACAACTCCAGACCATGGGGTTATATCTGTGCCCAGGATATACCCCACAAAAAAGATGGAACTGTGGAGACTTAAATGAATTCTTTTGCCCCTATTGGGGTTGTGAAACTATCTCCACTATAACAGGATATACTGCAAACAGAGACTCTTTCATTTCTTTCAACCGAGACCCTCCCTCAGAGCCCTGGCTAACATTCCTGCTCAATGGATTAGCAGGACCCTTGGTGCTAATGGTCCTAGGGTTAACAGTTGGAACATCCCTTTTAAACATGCTCCTCAAATTTATCCAGGAAGGAGCAGACTCGGTCAAATTGATGGTTCTGAGATCCAAATATGGGCCCTTGTGCCAAAAAGAGGAAACCTATTAAAGATTTAATACATGTTAAAAGAACAGGAGGGAATGTGATATTGTGCTGGCATGAAGCCAGGACCTGAGCAATGCCATCTTTACAAAATGCAAAACTGTTTTTTAAATAAGTTGCAACGGCTGCCCCATTCTCCTCACAATAACTGCTGGCCCTTGGAATGTCCAGAGACCCCCACCCTTTTCTCCGCCCAGGAGGGGAATTACAGAATCCCCTGGCCCTTGGAATGTCCGAAGACCCCCACCCTCGTCTCTGCCCAGGAGGTGAATTACAAAATCCCCTGGCCCTTGGAATGTCTGAAACCTTTTCATCCTCATCCCCACTCCTCACCCCCACTCCCAAGGTGGTTTTTCGGGTATAAAAAGTCTTGGCACCCTCCTTTTGGTGCCACAGGTTGGAGAGACGTGAGTCCTCTGTGGTCACCGGCATAATAAATGACCCTTCAATCTGGCATACTTTTGTCTTGGTGCTTTCTACACTCGGTCCAGTATAACACCTGTTCCAAACATTGCCAAGGACATACTGATGATACAGAGATAAATGGAATATAATCCTGCCTTTAAAGAGCTTTTGGTCCTGCTAGGGGACCAATAGCCATACAAATAAACAAACTGCAATATAGCTGTAAAAAAATAATGAAAAAACAAGTTCAAGTTTTAGAAGTACTATAGTGGAGGAAATGATTTCTCTGTCATTGGTACAGTTTCCAAGGGAATCCATTACCTGCTGATCAGGGTTCTGAGGAAGAGCTGAGAAAGAGATTCCAAGCAGAGAGCATGAGATGTATAATCAGTGTGGTCGGTCTGAAGATCAATTAAATACTGTAGTCTGATAATGAGGGAGATAAAATGAGAGTCAGGAGACGGGGGAAAAGACATATTGGTATGCTTCCCCTGGGTGTCTTTCATATTTTAGGTTTACCCAATTTTCATCATAACTTTCCTCTCATTCAGGCAGATGGCATGCTTTACCTCACCTGGAGCTACAGCTAACTTCCTTCACTGGTTGATTTGATTCAGCTAATCTCATTGCTTGGCTGGGTTCTGCATTCCTTTTGTATTTTTGTGTGTAGCATCAATTCTATAGCTATTTAATTGGCAGATATTAATGAGGAATTGCTAGTCAGTGAGATTGGGCAATCTTAGAGGTATGTACCTGGCACTATGGTAGCAGGCACCAAGATATATCTTGCTCCATTTGAGTAATAAGTAATTAAGCTGAGGATTGAAGGCTGAGCAGGTATTCCAAACAGAGGAACTAGTATGTATAAAGGTACAGAGGCATGAAGCTTGTATGAGAAACAGGAATTAATTTAACCAGAATGTAAAATGTACCGAGTTAAGAATTAGTGACAGGTGAGTGGCCAGATAAGCAAATATCCAAAATGGAAAGTTATGCATTCCATACCAAGAAGTTTGGTTTTTATTTGTTCAGTAATTGAGAGCCACAGATAAGTTTTAAGAAACAGAGTAACATGATTTGAGTTTCATTTTAGAAATGGCGTCTGGCAGCATTATGGAGGTGAATTCAAAGCAGAGAGATCATTCAACAGACTACAGAAAAAGACACTTTGAAGGACAATTTGGCAACATCTGCCAGCACTAAAAATCTACATACTCTTTGACTCAGCAATTTCACTTGGAAAAAATGATCCTACAGGTACAATTGCACATGTATAAAATGTTACATACAAGGTTATTAAAAGCACACAAATGTTAATCAATAGTACATCCATAAAATGGAATATTTTAAAGCTCTAAGGAACCATTTTATGTATTGATATGAAATTATCTCCAAAAACTATTGCGAAATTTTTAAAAAGAAACAAATTGTAGAACAAAATGTAGTATGTGATACCATTTAAGTAAAAAGCAGAAACAAAAACATTTAATGCTTTTAATATAATGCAGTATGTGAAACAACAAAATATGCATAATACATCTCTGGAAGGAAATAGTAGAAACTGACAATATTAATTGCCTACAGGGAGGTGAGCTTGGTGGGTGAGGGGCAGGAGTTGGAACAGACATTTTACTAGAGCTTTTTAATTTGGAACAACATGAGTGTACTGCCTATTCCTAAATAAATTAATTAAATGTAAGTTTAAGTAGGAAAAATCCTAGTTAAGAGATAAAGAGGGACTCAATGAAAATCAAAATCACTGGAGGAGAAAAAGGGATAGATATAAAAATGTTAAGGTTGGGTGCAGTGGCTCCTGCCTGTAATCCAAACATTTTGGGAGTCTAAAGCAGGAGGATCGTTTGAGTCCAGGAGTTCAAGGCTGCAGTGAGCTATGATCTTGACACCAGACTCAAGCCTGCGCGAGGGTGAGACACTGTCTCTGAAAAAAAAAAAAAAAAAAAAGAAAGAAAACAAGAAGAATGTTAAGGAAATAAACAAAAGCATTCCATGACTCATTAAAACATGTAGAGAGAAGAGTTTATAAAATCTCCCAGATTTCTAACTTGGGAAGCTGAGTAACTATATTGGTGCCACTGACCAAGATAATGAATGCAAGGAGAATAACATATTTAAAGAAAAGAAAACTACTACAATTTTGAACATGTTATATTTAAAGTGTTGTAGGATCACAAGTTTATGGATCAGAAGAATATTGTTAAAATATTCATACTACCCAAAACATCTATAGATTCAATGAAATCCCTGTCAAAATATCAATGACATTCTTCACAGAAATAGAAAAAGAAAAAATGTATATGGAACAACAAAAGATCCAGAATAGCCAAAGCTATCTTAAGCAAAAAGAACAAAACTGAAGGAATCACGTTCCGTGACTTCAAATTATACTATAGAGATATTGTAAGCAAAACAGCATGATACTGGCATAAAAACAAACACAAAGACAAATGGAACAGAATAGAGAATCCAGAAAAATATCCGCACACCTACACAGTGAATTCATTTTCAACAAATGTGTCAAAAGGGAAGGACAGTCTTCAATAAACAGGGCTGGGAAAACTGGATGTCCATATACAAAATAATGACACGAGGTTCCTATCTCTGGCCATACACAAAAATCAAATCAAATTGATTAAAGACTTAAATCTAAGACTTTGAACTATAAAACTATTAAAAGAAAACATTGAGGCCGGGCGCGGTGGCTCAAGCCTATAATCCCAGCACTTTGGGAGGCCGAGGCGGGTGGATCACGAGGTCAAGAGATCGAGACCATCCTGGTCAACATGGTGAAACCCCGTCTCTACTAAAACTACAAAAAATTAGCTGGGCATGGTGGCGCGTGCCTGCAATCCCAGCTACTCAGGAGGCTGAGGCAGGAGAATTGCCTGAACCCAGGAGGCGGAGGTTGCGGTGAGCCGAGATCGCGCCATTGCACTCCAGCCTGGGCAACAAGAGTGAAACTCTGTCTCAAAAAAAAAAAAAGAAAGAAAAAAAAAAGAAAACATTGAACAAAATCTCCAGGACATTGGTCTGAGCAAAAATTTCTTGAGCAATAGCCCACGAGCACAGGCAACCAAAGCAAAAACGAACAAATGGAATCATATCAAGTTAAAAAGTGTGTGCCCAGCAAAGGATACAATCAACAAAGTGAAGCAAAACTCACAGAATGAGAGAAAAGGTTTGCAAACTACCCATTTGACAAAGGATTATTAACCAGAACATAGAAGGAGCTCAAACAACTTTATAGGACAAAAAACTATAATAATCAAATCCAAAACAAATGGGCAAAAGATTTGAATAGACATTTCTCCAAAGAAGATACACAAATAGAAAACAGGTATATGAAAATGTGCTCAACATCACTGATCATTAGAGAAATGCAAATCAAAACTACAATGAGATGTCATCTCACCCAAGATAAAATGGCTTATCTCTAAAAGACAGGCAATAACAAATGCTGGCAAGGATAAGGAGAAAAGGGTACTCTTGTATACTGTTAGTGGGAATGTAAATTAGTACAACTATGGAGAACAATTTAGTGGTTCCCCAAACGACTAAAAATTGAGCTACCATATGATTCAGCAATCCCGCTGCTGGGCATATACCTAAAAGAAAGGAAGTCAGTATATCAAAGAGATGTCTGCACTCCTATGTTTGTTGCAGCACTGTTTACAATACCTACGATTTGGAAGCAATCTAAGTGTCTATCAACAGATCAATGGATAAAGAAATTTGGTACATATATGCAATGGAGTACTATTCAGCCATAAAAAAGAAAGAGATATTCTCATTTGCAACTGATTGTGACAGGAGACAGAAAAATTCTTAGGGAGACAAGAATGGGTCCCTGGTGAAATCTGACCTTCAAGCCAAAGACAGCCTGAGGGCTGAAAAGAAAGCTGCCAGTTCCGGGTGGAGTCCATGACCAGAGCGAAAACTTCCTCGATGCCTTTTAGCCAATCAAATGGTGATTTTTCCAGGCCCACTCATGGACCAATCAGCATGTACCCGCCCCTCCATTCTGAGCCCATAAAAAACCCAGACTCAGCCTCACAGCAGGCTACCTGCTTTCAAGCCCACTGTCACACAGAGGGCTACCAACTTTGGGTCCCCTCTTATTGATGAGAGCTTTTCTGTCACTCAGTACAAATCTTCTTTTTCTTGCTCACTCTCTAGTGTCTGTGTACTTCATTCCTTTTGGTTGCAGGACAAGAACCCAGAACTCACTGAACAGTGGGTGTAAAAAAAAGCTGTAACACTCTCTTCTGCTCACTGAGCAATGGGGGAGAAAAAAACCACTGGGTATCACATGCCCTGCTTGCTGAGCTGCCACTGGCGAAACTGAACAAGCTGTAACATGCCCCGATTCACCAAAGCTGCGGGTGGTGGGAAGAATCAAGAGCTGTACCACTTCCTAGGGATCGAAACTGTAAAGCTTCCTGGGAGCTCAAACCTTGGGACTCCCTGGGCAAACACTGTAACACCACTTAGGACTCCATGGTTGCTGGCATCTCTGATTTTGGGCAAGGCAACATCCCCCTCATCCAGATGCCAGCATGCAAGGTGGAAGCCAGTGGCGGCACACCCGACCAGCACAAAGCTGAAGCGGGTGCAGGATTCAGCCTGGTAGTACAATCTGAGTGCAGCCTGCCAGGCTGAGTGTGCAGAGTGAGCCCAGCAGGCCCCAGCAAAGCTCTGGCAGAGGTGCCACTAGTCACAGAGATTTCCAGCTGGTGAAGCAGCACTGAAAGAATCCTGTGGCATAACAACGTGGTTGTAACTAGAGATCATTATGTTATGTTAGATTAGACAAACATTGCATGTTCTCACTTATTTGTGGGATCTAAAAATCAAAACAATTGAACTTGTGGATTTGAAGAATAAAAGGTTGGTTACCAGAGGCTGGGAAGGTTAATGGGGGGTTGCAGAGAGGTGGGGATGGTTAATGGGTACAAAAAAAAAACAGAAAGAATAAATAATACCTAGAATCTGATAGCTCAACAGGATGACTATAGTCAATAATAACTTAATTGTACATTTTAAAAATAGAGTGTAACTAGATTGTTTGTAACTCAAAAGATAAATACTTGAGGAAACGGATACCCTATTCTCCATGATGTGCTTGTTTCATATTGCATAACTGTACCAGAACATCTCAGGTACCCCATAAATGTATATACTTAGTGTGGACCCACAAAAAATAAAATAAATAAATGTTTTTAAAAACCACATTGAAACCAGGCACAATGGCTAACACTTGTAACCACAGCACTTTGGGAGGCCGAGATGGGTGGATCACCCTGAGGTCAGGAGTTTGAGACCACTCTGGCCAACATGGTGAAAACCTGTCTCTACTAAAAATACAAAAATTAGCTGGGCATGGTGGTGAGCACCTGTAATCCCAGCTAATCAAAAGGCTGAGACAACAGGGTTCCTTGAACCTGGGAGGCAGTGGTTGCAGTGAGCCAAGATTGCACCACTGCACTCCAGCCTGGGTGAAAAGAGCAAAACTCAGTATCAAAAAAAAAAAAAAAAATTGAGCAGCACAGTGACAATGGAAACAAAGGAAAGAGAAAAGTAAAAATAGGGGAAGGAAGCAAAGCTTACGGGGCTCAAGAAATGGCCCATTATATTTTTAGCACTTCAGAAACATAATAAAAGAAGGAACTGCTGAGTTAAGAATTTAGAAAGCCCATCCAAACAGCCTCCTTTTAAAACTCAGGTAAATTAATTTTATATAAAAATGAGCATCATAAAAATGATCAAAGACAAATTCCACACATGTAAATTCCTATAAGAAGAAACAAGGAGGTTTGATCCAAGATGGTCGATTAGGAGCAGCTCAGGATTGCAGCTCCCAGTGAAAGCGTGGAGGGTAGGGGACACCACATTTCCACACGGATTTTTACTGCCCACAGATCAGGAGATTCCCAGGCAGAGGAACCCCATGGGTTGCCAGTGCAGCTGGTTTGGCCAGTTTGGCTGTTTTGGCTGCCACGGCTGTTTTCACCAGCACAACTGTTTTGGCCAGCACAGCTGTTTTGCTCGTGCCCCGGTGTGGTGGTTCTCCGTACAAAATACATGGTTCCCGGAGCTGTTTTAGTTGGCGACTGGAGCTCCAGGAAGGCAGAGTTGCCCATTCATCTGATTAAAAACGGGACTGAAATAGGGAGCCAGGCCAGGAGATTCCCAGGCAAAAAAGGGCCATGAATCTCAGCGCCACTGTTTCAGCTGGAACAGTGGTTCACTGCATGGGAAATCACACAGATCCCAGTGCATTTTCAACAGGTGATGGGAACACCTGGGGGACAGTTGACCATTCAACTAAAAAAAAAAGGGGGGCTCAGAGACAGGGAGCCAGGTGATCAGGCTCGGCTGATCACAGTACCAGATAAAAACAGCAATCGAAAATGCTCTGGTTTGAGAGTCTCACAGCAAGCACAGCTGAATCTGGGTCGGTCCAGCTCTGTGGGGGAGGACGTCCACCATTACCGAGGCAGTCCACCAACATGGAGGTAGTTTGCCGTTCGTGAGGCAGCCCGCAATTGCCGAGGCAGCCCGTGGCTACAGAGAGAGTCCGCCATTATAGAGGTGGGCTACCATTGCTGAGGCAGTTCTAACTAGACCTGTATAAACAGGAATGCAGGGAAGTTCACACAGCACCTGGGCAGAGCCCACAGCAGCTCATCAAAGGCTCTGCAGGCAGACAGTGACTAGGCTGCCTCCTTGCTGGGCAGGGCAGCCCTGAAAAAAAGGCAGCAGCATAACAGAAACTCATAAATAAACCCCTAACTCCCTGGGACAGAGCACCTGGGGAAAAAAAGAGGGTGGGGGCTATGAGTTCTGCTACAACAGACTTAAATGTACCTGCCCAGCAGCTCTGAATGAACAACAGACCTCACAGCTCAGCATTTGAGCTCCCATAAAGGACAGACTGTCTCCTCAAGCAGCTCCCTGAATCCCATACATCCAAAGAGTCACCTTATAAAGGGGAGCTCAGACTGACATCTGGTGGGTATCCTTCTGGTACAAAGATAGCAGAAAAAGAAGCTGGCAGAAACCCTTACGGTTCTGCAGCTGCTGCAGGTGATCCCCAGCCAAGCAGGGCCTGGATTGAACCTCAGCAGTCCTACAGCAGAGGGGCCAGACTGTTAGAAGGAAAACTAAGAAAAACAAGGAAATAACTTCATCATCAACAAACTGAACATCCACTCAGAGACCCAATCTGAAAGTCAACAACTGTAAAGATGACAGGTGGGTAAATCCACAAAGAAGGAAAGAAACCAGTGCAAAAAGGATGAAAACACTCGAAACCAGAACGCCTCTCCTCCTCCGAGGGATCACAACTCCTCACCACCAAGGGAACAAGGCTGGATGGAGAATGAATGTCATGAATTGACAGAATCAGGCTTCAGAAGGTGGGTAATAAGAAACTTCTGTGAACTAAAAGAACATATTCTAACCCAAAGCAAAGAAACTAAGAACATTGAAAAAAGATTTGATGAAATGCTAACGAGAATAAACAACTTAGAGAGGAATATAAGTGAATTGATGGAGCTGAAAAGCCACAACATGAGAATGTCACGAATTATATACAAGCTTCAACAGCCGAATTGACCATGCAGAAGAAAGGATATCAGAGGTCAAAGATAAACTCATTGAAATAAAATGAGAACGCAAGATTAGAGAAAAAAAGGTAAAAAGGAATGAACAAAGTCTCCAAAAAATGTGGGACTATGTGAAAAGACCTAATTGACGTTTGATAGGTGTACCTGAATGTGACAGAGAGGATGAATCCAAGCTGGAAAATACTCTTCAGGATATCATCCAGGAAAACTTCCCCAACCTAGCAAGGCAGGCCAATATTCAAGTCCAGGAAATACAGAGAACACCGCAAAGATATTCCTCAAGAAGAGCAACCCCAAGGCACATAATCGTCAGATTCACCAGGGTTGAAATGAAGGAGAAAATGCTAAGGGCAGCCAGAGAGAAAGGTCGGGTTTCCCACAAAGGGAAGCCCATCAGGCTCACAGCAGATCTCTCAGCAGAAACCCTACAAGCCAGAAGAGAGTGGGGGCCAATATTCAACATCCTTAAAGAAAAGAACTTTCAACCCAGAATCTCCTATCCAGCCAAACTAAGCTTCATAAGTGAAGGAAAAATAAAATCCTTTGCGAACAAGCAAATACTCAGAGATTTCATCACCACCAGGCCTGCTTTACAAGAGCTCCTGAAAGAGGCACTAAACATAGAAAGGAACAACCAGTATTAGCCACTCCAAAAACATACCAAATGGTAAAAACAATAAAGAAACTGTATCAACTAACAGGCAAAACAGCCAGCTAGCATCAAAACGGCAAGATAAAATTCACACGTATCAATATTAACCCTAAATGTAAATTAGCTAAATGCCCCAATAAAAAGACACAGACTGGCAAATTGGATAAAAAGCCAAAACCCATCGGTCTTCTGTATCCAGGAAACCCATCACACATGTAAGGATACACAAAGGCTCAAAATAAAGGAGTGGAGGAAGATTTACTAAGCAAATGGAGAGCAAAAAAAAAAGCAGGAGTTGCAATTCCCATCTCTGATAAAATAGACTTTAAACCAACAGAGATCAAAAGAGACAAAGAAGGACATTACATAATGGTGAAAGGATCAATGCAACAAGAAGACTTAATGATCCTAAATATATATGCACCCAACAGGAGCACCCTGATGCATAAGGCAAGTTCTTAATGATTTACAAGGAGACTAAGACTCCCACACAATAATAGTGGGAGATTTTAACACCCCATTGTCAATATTAGACAGATCAATGAGACAGAAAATTAACAAGGATATCCAGGACTTGAACTCAGACCTGGATCAAACAAACCTAATAAATATTTACAGAACTCTCCACCCCAAATCCACAGAATATACATTCTTCTGAGCACATCGCACCTACTCTAAAATTGACTACATAATTGGGAGTAAATCACTCTCCAGCAAATTCAAAAGAACAGAAATCATAACAAACAGTCTCTCAGACCACAGTGCAATCAAGTTAGAATTCAGAATTTGGAAATTAACGCAGAATTGCACAGCTTCATGGAAGCTGAACAACTGGCTCTTGAATGTTGACTGGATAAATAGTGACATGAAGGCAGAAATAAAGATGTTCTTCGAAACCAACGAGAATGAAGACACAACATACCAGAATCTCTGGGACACATTTAAAGCAGTCTCTAGAGGAAAATATATAGCAATAAATCCCATATGAGAAGCAAGGAAAGATCTAAAATTGACACCCTATCATCAAAATTGAAAGAGCTAGAGGAGCAAGATCAAAAAGCTCAAAACCCAGCAGAAGACAAGAAATAACTAAGATCAGAGCAGAAGTGAAAGAGATAGAGACACAAAAAACCCTTCAAAAAATCAATAAATCCAGGAGGTGGTTTTTCAAAAAGATCCACAAAATAGACAGACCACTAGCCAGATAAATAAAAAAGAAAAGAGAGAAGAATCAAATAGATGCAATAAAATGATAAAGGGGATATCACCACAGATTCCACAGAAATTCAAACCATCATCAGAGATTATTACAAACAACTCTATCCACATAAACTAGTAAACCTGGAAGAAATGGATAAATTCCTGGACACTTGCATCCTCCCAAGCCTAAACCAGGAAGAAGCCGAAACCTTGAATAGACTAATAACAAGGTCTGAAGTTGAGGCAGCAATTAAGAGTCTACCACCCAAAAGAGGCCCAAGTCCAGAAGGGTTCAGAGCCGAATTCTACCAGACATACAAAAAGGAGCTGGTAGTATTCCTTCTGAAACTATTCCAAATAATCCAAAAAGAGGGAATTCTTCCCAAATCATTTTATGAGACCAACATCATCCTGATACCAAAACCCGGCAGAGACTCAACAAGAAAAGAAAACTTCAGGCCAATATCCATGATGAACATAGATGCAAAAATCTTCAGTAAAATACTGGCAAGCCGATTGCAACAGCACATCAAAAAGCTTATCCACCATGATCAAGTAGGCTTCATCCCGGGGATGCAAGGTTGGTTCAACATACGCAAGTCTATAAACATAATTCACCACATAAACAGAA
>NW_016107733.1:1746936-1754633 GCF_001604975.1 Cebus imitator | reverse complement strand
ACATGCATTCCTATACACCAATAACAGACTTAAAGAGAGCCAAATCAAGAACGAACTGCCATTCACAATTGCTACAAAGAGAATAAAATACCAAGGAATACAACTAACAAGGAACATAAAGGACCTCTTCAAGGAGAACTACAAGCCACTGCTCAGCGAAATAAGAGAGGACACAAACAGATGGAGAAACATTCCATGTTCATGGTTAGGAACTGCCCAAAGTAATTTACAGGTTCAACGCTATCACCATCAAGCTACCAATGACCTTCTACACAGAATTGGAAAAAACCACCTTAAACTTCATATGGAACCAAAAGAGAGCCCGCATAGCAAAATCAATTCTAAGCAAAAAGAACAAAGCGGGGGGCATCACACTACCGGACTTCAAACTATACTACAAGGCTACAGTAATCAAAACAGCATGGTACTGGTTCCAAAACAGAGCTATAGACCAATGGAACAGAACAGAGGCCTTGGAGACAACACAACATATCTACAACCATCTGATCTTTGACAAACTTTACAAAAACAAGCAATGGGGAAAGGAGTCTCTGTTTAATAAACGGTGTTGGGAAAACTGGCTAGCTATGTGCAGAAAGCAGAAACTGGACCCCTTCCTGACACCTTACACTAAAATTAACTTCAGATGGATTAAAGACTTAAATGTAAGACCTAACACCATAAAAACCCTAGAAGAAAATCTAGGCAAAACCATTCAGGACACAGGCGTAGGCAAGGACTTCATGACCAAAACACCAAAAGCCTTGGCAACAAAAGCCAAAATAGACAAATGGGACCTAATCAAACTCCACAGCTTCTGCACAGCAAAAGAAACAGTCATTAGAGAGAATCAGCAACCAACAGAATGGGAAAAAATTTTTGCAATCTACCCATCTGACAAAGGGCTGATATTCAGAATTTACAAAGAACTAAAACAGATTTACAAGAAATAAACAAACAAGCCCATTCAAAAGTGGGAGAAGGATATGAACAGACACTTTACAAAAGAAGACATACATGAGGCCAACAAACATATGAAAAAATTCTCATCATCACTGGTCATTAGAGAAATGCAAATCAAAACTACATGGAGATACCATCTCATGCCATTTTGAATGGTGATCACTAAAAAATCTGGAGACAGCTGGGCGCAGTGGCTCAAGCCTGTATTCCCAGCACTTTGGGAGGCCGAGGCGGTTGGATCACAAGGTCAAGAGATCGAGACCATCCTGGTCAACATGGTGAAACCCCGTCTCTACTAAAAATACAAAACATTAGCTGGGCATGGTGGCGCATGCCTGTAATCCCAGCTACTCAGGAGGTTGAGGCAAGAGAACTGCCTGAACCCAGGAGGCGGAGGTTGTGATGAGCCAAGATCGCGCCGGTGCACTCCAGCCTGGGTAACAAGAGTAAAACTCTGTCTCAAAAAAAAAAAAATCTGGAGACAACAGATGCTGGAGAGGATGTGGAGAAATAGGAACACTTTTACACTGTTGGTGGGAATGTAAATTAGTTCAGCCATTGTGGAAAACAGTGTGGCGATTCCTCAAGGACCTAGAAATAGAAATTCCATTTGACCCAGCAATCCCATTACTGGGTATATATCCAAAGGATTATAAATCGTTCTACTATAAGGACACATGCACATGAATGTTCACTGCAGCACTGTTTACAATAGCAAAGACCTGGAACCAACCCAAATGCCCATCGATGATAGACTGGACAGGGAAAATGTGGCACATATACACCATGGGATATTATGCAGCCATAAAAAAGGATGAGTTCCCGTCCTTTGTAGGGACATGGATAAACCTGGAAACCATCATTCTCAGCAAACTGACACAAGAACAGAAAATCAAACACCGCATGTTCTCACCCATAGGTGGGTGTTGAACAATGAGAACACATGGACACAGGGAGGGGAGCATCACACACTGGGGTCTGTTGGAGGGAAATGGGGAGGGACAGCGGGGGATTGGGAGTTGGGGAGAGATAAAATGGCGAGAAATGCCAGATATAGGTGATGGGGAGGAAGGCAGCAAATCACGATGCCATGTGTGTACCTATGCGACAATGTTGCATGTTCTTCATATGTACCCCCATCCTAAAACGCAATTAAAAAAAAAGAAAGAAACCCCTACTGATACGTCTCAGGAAGCGGAAAGTTGGATATATAATTCAGCTGCTTCTTGAGACCACAACAGGAAACCATTTTTTTAAAGTATAGAAATATATATATTAAAAAATAAAAAAAAAGAATAACAAAGGCTAAATTTCCCAGTAAGAGCAAGTAATTGAAGAAAGAATAGCAAATAGCAATAAAATAAAGTGTATGTATTGATTAAGGCTCTTCAGAGAAACAAAACCAATGAGAGAGAGAGAGAGAGCAAGAGAGAGAGAGAGAGCAAGAGTGTGTGTGTGTGTGTGTGTGTGTGTGTGTGTGTGTGTAAGTGTGTGTGTGTATGTGTGTGTAGGAGGTAAGAGAGAACATGGTAAAATACATATTTACATGTAAGTGTGCCTGCACACATACACACATATACATTGCTGAACTATTTGCCATATATTATACAAAGAAATAACATAAATATGTGACATACATATATTTGTCTAAACCATTTGAAAGTGAGGTACAGACATCATGAAGTGAGTTTTAGTCATTATGAAGTGAGGCTTAGACTTCACCTCTAAATATTTCAACATATATGTTCTACGATTCTCCTCTAGGCTGGGCGTGGTGGCTCAGGCCTGTAATGCCCAGCACCCAGCACGTCAGTGGGGCTGAAGCGGGCAGATCACTTGAGCTCAGTCATTCAACACCAACCTGGGCAACATGGCAAAATTCTGTCTCTACAGAAAATATAAAAATTAGCCAAGCATGGTGGTATGTGCCTGCAGTCCCAGCTGTTCAGGAGGCTGAGGTGGGAGGCTCACTTGAGCCCAGGAGGTTGAGGTTGCAGTGGGCATGATTGAGTGGCACCACACAATGCACTCCAGCCTAGGTGACAGAGTGAGGCCCTGTTTCAAAAAGGAAGGAACAAAGGAAGAAAGGAAGAGGGGGAAGGAGGGAGGATACATTGTAAATCAACTTATTTAGAAAGAGTTTCAGTAAATCCAAAGATTCATCAATGATGATACCAAGAGACTTTATGTACACACTGCATTCCTGGGAGATACACATCAAATATCAGCTACATTTTATACTTCTGAGGCCATTAGAAAGCCTCTGTGAATTAAAATAGACTAAAGAGACACAAAAACAAAATACAGTGAAAGAAGCTTGGTAAATTCTGGCTGAAAAAAATCAGTTAAAAAAACATTTTGTAGAAAATTGAGAAATATGAATTTGAACTAGATATTATATAGTATTATAATTTTCTTAAAAGTGCACTGGCATGATTTCAGCTCACTGCAGCCTCAAACTCTTGGGCTCAGGCGATCCTCCTGCATCAGCCTCCTAAGTAGGTGGGATTACAGGTATGAGCCAACATGTCCAGCTCACATGTTCTTTTCTTATACATAAGTATCTTCCAGAAATAAATTCTGAGTTTCCTTTTATTTAAAACCCCTCATTGTATAATTATTTCACAAAGTTGACAAGCTCTAATCATTCACACAACATGAGCTGAGAAAATTCTCTTAATGACAGGCTATTAAGTCACATTTCTGAGCTAAAATGTTCCTTGATCCACTGCCTTGTCATAGTACAAACAAGTTACTCCATGTACCTGAAATAAGCCATACAGAACATAACAGGAAAGTAAGCACCAGTGTGACAAGAGTAAAGTGACAAATATATCTTTAGGAAGCTACACACTATAGCCCATTTCCAACTCCACTATAATTTTTGTAAAGAAATTATCCAGTCTTGACATTTGGTACATAATAGCTTATAATTCTTTTTAATTATAAAGTACTTAGAAAATAAAGTCATCACAATGGCTGCATGATAAAAATGGATGGCAAAACTTTTTTTTTTTGAGATGCAGTCTTGCTCTGTTACCCAGGCTAGAGTGCAGTGGCACAATGTTGGCTCACTACAACCTCCGCCTCTCAGTTTCAAGCAATTCTCCTGCCTCAGCCTCCCTAGAAGCTGGAATTACAGGTGCCCGCCACCGCGCCTGGCTAAATTTTTTTTGTATTTTTAGTAGAGATGGGATTTCACCATCTTGGCCAGTCTGGTCTCAAACTCCTGACCTTGTGATCCACCCGCCTCGGCCTCGCAAAGTGTTGGGATACAGGCATAAGCCACTGCGCCTGGCCAAAACATTTTAGTATATTAAAAAATTACTTTAATTATGTACATAACTATTGCCATGACTACGTCCTCTTAAGATATCTTTGAGCAAACCATAGTAAGTGTTTGTTACCTGTTTGTCTTTTCAATAATTATGAAACTGTCTAAACCAGAGCTTAGCCCAGAATACATAACATATTATCATATATGGTAAAGCTAAGGGGTGAAAGGGTCAATATAACATCTGCTTGCAAACCTTATTTTAGGGATTGAAAATTCTAGGATGTATAGGATTCAAGGTATAAAATTTGGTTACTATAAGCATTCCCAGCCAGTTTCTAAGCAATCATTTTGCTAGCAGCCATTCTAATCAGTGCTTAAGAATGATCTGAACATTTTATTTAATACTGCTTATAATTGACTTGTGAGAAGCTCCAGGAGAATGGGCAGATATAAGGTGCTATCCAAGGACAGATTGAAAGAGAGCATTCATTCAGACAATGTTGCATAACATTGGAGGATGGGGTCAAAAATATATGCATCAACCATGAGGTCAAGCTGGTACACAGAAACCGAGAAGATTAACTCAAATTGGTCAAGCTGACAAGAAAAGAATATTCTTTATTATGTACATGAGTGCACGTATGTTTTTAAGGGTACTTAAAACTAGTTCATTTGGCCAGGCACGGTGGCTCACGCCTGTAATCCCAGCACTTTGGAAGGCCGAGGTGGGTGGATCACAAAGGAGTTCATAGATCAGGCTGACCAAGACGGTGAAACCCCATCTCTACTAAAAATACAAAAATTAGCTAGGGCATGGTGGCAGGCACCTGTAGTCCCAGCTACTCAGGAGGCTGTGGCAGGAGAATTGCTTGAACCCGGGAGGCAGAGGTTGCGGTGAGCCAAGATTGTGCCAAGTGCCACTGCACTCCAGCCTGGCAACAAAGCGAGACTCCATCTCAAAAAAAGAAAAACAAAACACAACAAAACTAGTTCATCAGGTAGATTAGAGTCCCAACAGAAAACATGGATAACTTGAGAAAAGTTCAATAAAGAGGCTATTTACAAGGTGAGTAAGGTGTAGGGAAAAAAGAGAATAGTAACTCGGTTAGCCTTTAGTTTCTGCTGTAAAGAAAAAAATAGTAGCCGGGTGCGGTGGCTCAAGCCTGTAATCCCAGCACTTTGGGAGGCCAAGGCGGGTGGATCACGAGGTCAAGAGATCGAGACCATCCTGGTCAACATGGTGAAACCTCGTCTCTACTAAAAATACAAAAAATTAGCTGGGCATGGTGGCGCATGCCTGTAATCCCAGCTACTCAGGAGGCTGAGGCAGGAGAATTGCCTGAACCCAGGAGGCGGAGGTTGCCGTGAGCCGAGATCGCGCCGGTGCACTCCAGCCTGGGTAACAAGAGTAAAACTCCGTCTCAAAAAAAAAAAAGAAAAAAATAGTAATCGTATCCTGGGCCTAGGTGAGCTTTACTCCTGGGCCTGAAAGTGCAAGAAAAAGGGGGAAAGGGATGAGATGGCCACCTTGACAGAAACTTCCCTTCATGGATGTCAACAGCAACTCCCTCCTCCCTCTAATCTCCTGCTGCCGCTTCCTATTGGCCGAAACCAATGGGGAAACAGAAGACAAGGGAACTCACTGGTGCTGCTCATCTAGGTCAGCTTCCTGCAGCATAAAGCACGGTGGAAAATATTGAGGAGTTGATCTTGAATGGAAATGTAAGATAATTGGCATAGCTTTTTTTTTTTTTTGGTATGGGGTAAAGTGAGACTGATTTATCCCTTTGCACCACGGATGAGCTCCAAGGGGTCTAAAGAATTAGTAGAAGCAGGTTGTCAGAGATTGTTACAGTAATGGCTCTGATGTATCATACCTTTCAGTATTCATGCCATTCAGTATCCATATCCTGTGTATCCCTCTTCCACACTGACAGATTTCTGGAGAAATCTGATTTCTACTAAGGAATGGCTAAACTCCAGTGCCACTGGAATCAATCAAGTTCAAATGCTATGCTTACAACTCAGTTCTCTCCACCTTGAAACTTAGCTATTCTCTTTTCCTCTCTGAGTGCTGACTTAATTCTCGAATAAAATAGATTATTCTCTTATGGTTACAAGAAGGTTGCAGCACTCCCAGATTTCACATCCTCCATGCTTAATGTGCAATAGACAAAAGAAAGTTTCTTTTTCCCAACAATTAGGCAAAAATGTCCAGTCTGCCTCTCAAAGTGAGTTGTGTCTACCATAGCAGACCAATTACTGTAGTCAAGTGATAGGATTTGTTGAGTGGTTAAGTCAATCAGGGCCTACCTGAGGAATTAGGGTAAAGTAAACAGATCCAAATAATATAAGCTGAGAATAAATGAAGGGTAAATCCACACCAAAAAATCAGACAACTTGAAAAAGGGAAGAATAACTGTGGATGCTAGGTGGCCAAAAATGATGCATTTCTAATATAAAATCCAAATTCATTCACCTTTCACCTTTCTTCCAAATTGCAGGCTTGTATATCCACCTGCATGTTTGGTATTTAATATTGAATATCTCCAGACATTTCAAACTTTAAATGTCCCAAAATGAATCACCCACGGAACTCAGATCTGGAGGTGGAGAGGTACTTCTTTTGCTTTTCATTGTGGCTCCCTAAACCTTATCCTAACTCGCCTTTTACCAAGCCCCATAATCTTTTACATGGACCAGGATATTTTAGCACTAGCTTCTTCTCCTTGTTGCTGTCATCTGCCAACTCCTAGGCTATAACCTCCATTCACTAATGACTCTGGCACCTGTCTTATAATCAACTTGTACCACTACTCCTATCAACATGAATAATGTTGTCAACATCCACAGTGATGAATCATCTAACAACTTCGACTCTCAGCTCCTCAACCTCCAGTGATTCTTCCTTCCAATGATCAACTTACCACTCTGTCTCAACCATCCACTCACTCTTTAACAACAACTATACTACCTCCAAAATCTCAAATTCCAGAACCTTATTCTCTAGCCTTCCCATTTCCTATCACTTCTAGTCTTTGCACAGAAGCTCTTCTTTGATCTGCAATCTTCAGTCCATGAACACCATCCCTTTCTCACTATAAAGCATTCCCTTACCCAGTTTATATTTTTGTTCACCGCTAAAATCATTTCCTTGAAAAAGCCCTTAACTCCCCCAGCCCTTTCTTCCTTATCTTACCTGACAAAACTTTAACCCTAATTAATCCCACATACTCCAACACCTGTACCCAAGTGTCTGAATAGCTATAGAAAAAGAAAACGTAAACTTTACTCACATTACATTTATGGCCATATATTTCACGAGCACTCCACACTGCCAGGAAATCCTACTTTACTTCCCTAGTCTGCCTGCTTTTCTCTTTTCCATAATGACAATTTCACATATCTTTTCTCTTTTTTTTTTTTTTTTTTTTTTTTTTTTTTTTTTTTTTTTTTT